>NW_027526460.1:114455558-114902954 GCF_048455015.1 Haemaphysalis longicornis
CTTTTTCTACTAAATGAAGTCGTGGAAATGCACCGAGAGTGTTCGAAATATGGCCCAAAGACCTTAGATTTGAATTCCTGCAAGTAATCCCACAATGACTTCAAATCACTTCCGTTGCGCTGCTGAGCACGAGGACACGGGCTCGATTCCCGGCTGCGGCGGCCGCTTTTCTGATGGAGGCGAAAAGCAAAAACGCCCGTGTGTACAAGATTTTGGCGCACGTTAAAGATCCCCAGGTGGTCCAAATTAATCCGGAGCCGTCCACTACGGCGCACCTCATCGCCTGCCTTGCGTCGGCGCGTTAAACCCTAAAATCCATCAATCAAAATCACTTCAGTGTTTCTTGAAACTGTGTTGAAACCAAGTCAATTCGCGCTTTCTTTGGTCGTGCTGCGTCAATACATCGCTGTTCCACTTCACAGCAGAGAATCAGCAGCGTGGGGAACAGATTTGATGGGTGATGATATCAACAGATAACAAAGGTAGAACATCGCAGGGAATTTTTATTTACCACCTTTGCAGTAATATTCGATTTTGAAGCCAGGCTCCGTTTCCTCCCTATCAGGAACAGGTTCCCGGGAGTGACCTTGCGCTCACCTTAAACAGCCGTGAAGGATTTTGCCATGTCAGATTCGAACCAAGGTTTCTAGATGGTGAACTTCTAACCTTCTAACAGCTGAATGCTTTCAAAAAACGCCAATTAACGAGTGACAGCCTGGTCGATCGAAGTTTATATCACTCTTGTGGAATGGTCACTTTTGTTAACTTTGTGCAAATTTCAAAATTCACTATTTTGCAATAGCGAGTGCACATACTTTTGCTGCACGATGTATAGTAAAAAGATAAGGTGGCACCAGGAGTCAAGAATTTCTAATCTGCGACTTATTTCTAAAAACAAAACTTCACGATATTTAAACGTTACTTTCCTCCGGTAGTGTTGCGACCATGCAACAGTGTCCCAGAAAGAGTACACTAAAGAAATTGTGATTATTTGCACTCTATGATACTGATACAGAGGCAGCGTTCTATGCGACGACCATTCTTGCGTCTATGCGACTACCATTCTCACAAAGCCTTTTTCAGAAATAGTACACCACACTAGATACTTACCTGTTTGCATATGCTGAATTAAACGAGTGATTGTTCGTTGTTTATGCCATTTTTTATTTTAAAACCTTGGTCTCTCTCTAAAGCTACGATTTCGACCTTACTAAAAAATCAAAGTTGCTGGGTGGCACTTACTGACTGTTGCGATGCAAACATGCTGTCAGTGGACCCATTTTTGTGCACAGGGGTTAAATGTGGGTGACAGCACAAATACAAATACCCATGAGGCAGTGGGCAAATGATGCAGCAGCACTTCAACATTCAGAGCTTTACGCCCTTACGCCTAACAGTTCAAATCTGGGTGTGCCATTTTCTCTCATTTTTCTAGGGCGGTCTATTTGTTTTAACCACAGTTGAAGAGGCACAAATAAGGGTCTTCGCAAAAACACTAGCTGTAAAATACAAACGCTATACTACCGTGGTATGTCTCGTACACGTCTGAAATCTTGCCACGACGCGCCCTTTAAACGACCCCTAAGATACCTTGAAGTGCTATTCTCCAACAAGCTTAGGTGTCATGCTTGTTAAGTTTTGCGGGGAGTTGCGAATCGTAAGGAAGAAGGCAATCGTTTCAGGGGGTCGTTCTCTGCGAACCTTTGCACTTTTAACCAGTGCATGGGTAGAAATGTTATGTTTTAGGAACCAAGTAAAGCATGAAACGTCATTTTAATTAGGTTTCACGCTGTTCCTCCAGTGCATTTAAACTAATGCTCCACACTTCCTCCTAATAGGAACAAAAATGCTTTGTTAGTTTAATTCTCTATTAGAGCAGAAACAAGTGCACTTCGGTGTAACTTTACGAGAAGACCGGAGAACAAAAAACAGGTTTCATGCTTCAGCGGCAGGTTTGCAAATATTTTGTTGCATTGTTATTGTTTAGTGCCAAGCTTTCTGCTGCTTTTTGGAGCGGCGACTGAAGATTGTTATATAACAACTGAGGTATTCTTGATCTAGCCAAGCAATGGGCACCTGACAGCCCATACAGTTTGCTAATTGTAGCAGTACCTAGATATATTGTCACAGGAGCTATTCGTCTATGTCTTACGTCATGCGCACAGAAACGAAGACTGCGTGCATGAGTTTGCATTGGAGAATCTACGTATTGAATTATGTGCATCACCGGATTTACGATGGCGAAAGCATACACTGATTCCGAAGCTGGCAACTGTTTACTTCGTGCCTTCGTTTCTTTCAAATATTGCACAGGGCACTTTATGTGGTGCTATATGTGACATTTGTGCATATTCATCGCAATGTTCCGGCCTGATTTTAACACCTTCATTTAGAACACCTTAACAGAGACTAATGCAGTAGCCAAGGAAAATACCGCGGAAAAAGGAAACCAAGCTGTGACAACACTGTTTTAGGGCAAGAAATATTACGACTACATGTGGGCTACCCTTCGGAAAATAGATATATTCGTGGCGTCGTCGAGGGAATATTCAAATCAACACAGTTGCCCTAATGTATTCACAATATTTCGTTTACCCCTGTGAAGATAAGTGATTTGCAAATACAGCTACAACATGAAAACAAATTCCTAAACCTGTACTTTGCAAACGTTTCCCACAACGTAACTAGTGCTTCTTGAACACATAAAGCGAACTGGCTTCGCTTATATTATTCAATATTTTCTGATGTTATCTCAGAGTCAACATGCCCATGCAAAACATGGAGGAGTTCTCCCGTGTATTCAAGTGCGCACCGGGAAACGGATGAACCCAAACCGAAATGAAACATGCACTTTATTGTGAATCATACTGCGACGAAAGAAGACAATCTGACAACATTGCCCTAACCCGGGGACATCAAAAGTGCTATCTAGAAGCATCCAAAAACGTGTGCGCCCATTAACTATCGAATAATTTGTATGAGGGAGAGAAATAAACTTCATTAACAAAATGAACCAGGTCTTAGTGTTGCGTAGTGACCTGTAATGTTACCGCCGGTGACCTTCGCCGCGGTCGCCATGACACTCCGTTGGATCGTCTCTTGTTGACTGCCGGGTGCCTTATCTTAAAGCTCGCCCTCTTGTATTTGATGTAAGTGGTCTCTCTGACATTTTTGTGTTCTAGAATTTGCTTCCCGAAAGGTGGGCTGTCCGATTGATTTTGATTGATTGATTGTGGGGTTTAACGCGCCGACGCAACGCAGGCGATGAGGCGCGCCGTAGTGGAGGGCTCCGGATTAATTTTGACCACCTGGGGATCTTTATCGTGTGTCGAAATCTCGTACACACGGGCGTTTTTGCTTTTCGCCTCCATCAGAAAAGCGGCCGCCGCGGCCGGGAATCGAACCCGCGACCTCGTGCTCAGCAGCGCAACGCCTTAGCCACTGAGCCACCGCGGCGGGTGGGGTGGGCTGTTCGGTGGGGGGGGGGGGGGGGTATAGTAGAGTAAGCGTATTCTATATCTGTATCTAAAAGTATAGGCTTGGACCAATTGCATAACCTTTTTTTCTCGGCGCTGAATAGCGCCGGGCCTCGTGGTGACACCTAGTGGTGGCCGGGGTGGGTACCCGCTGCGGTCCTCTCATACATTAGGAGATTGTGTTGAGATGACAGGGCTGCTTCAAAAGGGTCCCGCTAGACCCCGTTCGGACGGCCAGCTCTCGAGCAGCTCCATCGTTGCCACATTTCCCAGCACACCCGTGTAGGATGGGGTCCATATTAAATCTACCGCGGTACCGGTTAAATTACGATGGATATTTTTTGGTTGCTGAGGCAATTTTTGCCTCTGACAAAATTTTGAAAAGCCGTCATCGAATCATTAGAATAGACTCGTCCTGTGTGAGGGCTTCGGGATTTCCTCCTGTGCAGTGGATGCCCACCGCTGGTTGAGTTTCGTTGGCGGATTAACTAAAGCGCTATCTGGGCACTTGATCATGGCTATTACGTAGCTCCCATGTGTAGCTGGGTGCCTCCGTGCTTTCTGTATTTCGCTGCTTACACAGACATAGTTTCTGTGGGAATGGGGCATTTCTCGGCCACCGTCCTCACCCGCTGCTTCCTTAGTATTTGGTTCAGCGCTGGGTGCGATTTCTTTGAGAGAGGTTGTGCTTTGATCGTATCGTGATTCTTACCGAGTATCGGTGTTTCTATCCAGTTTCTTGCAAGTTATCTGCCCGTGGCCGTAGTCGTATGTGTATTTGTTTCGCCATTATGTTAGTGAGCCTGAGACCAGCTAGTGAGCTTGCATTGATTCTTAGTCTATAGTAAGGACTTATAAAAGCCGCAAGTCCCCCAAACCAGTTTCACTGATTTGGGGGAGTTGCAGCGCCGTTGTTCATATTTAGAGCATCAAAAATCAAGTCCATGTTGAGAAACAATTTAAAACAGCTAATTTAGTTCGAAATGGAGACTCTCACAATTGGTGCCAATTAGGGCGAAGCCCTGAGCCTAGCTTTCGAATTTTTTACGTACTGCGTGCACAGGAAAGACAATTGTGGTAGCTCAAAGGGCGTGCGAGATAACACCGAGTTTGCAAAAAGAACAATTTTCTGTTTTTTATTATTTATAGGTTGAAATTTCAAACATCAAGCCTTATTAGTCCTTCCACTATGATCAAAATGGGCGCCGGAAAATTCAAGTGTCTACGTCCAGCACTTTCGTCAAGATCGTCAGTTAGTAGCACCATTTTCTTGTGCATGCAACAAAGTTGGCCGCCAAATGGCTTGAACTGTGCAGCTGACGACATCCTGTCCTTCCCTGAAACCGATTCTGGAATCGAACCGCACCACCAAAATATAAGGTCTAGGTAGCCGAACTGGGGTTCTACCCACATTTGTAAGAATCAAAAACAGCAAGGATGCTTCGACTATCTAAAAAAGTAGGGGTGGGGAGGGGCAGCTACTAAACATCACCATCAGTGGGCACTTACATCAAGGCATTTCCTTGGTTTCTTTATGGATAACGTATATTATTATAGCCAACATCACAGAGGCCGCATGTGGGCGGGCACATATTGGAAGAAATATAGCACAACACAGCGGCATACACTTCATTAAAGGCACTACCAACGCACAATACACGCAACACACAACATCGCAAGCATAAAAATCAGCTTTCTTCAATTTTTTTCTGTCAGGAGCATCACTGACGCAGAAAATGCGACCATAAGCTGTTGTTTTTTTCTTAATCGTGTTACTGCACACCCCCGCCCTTATCTCACACCTTGCAAAATTCACTAAATGATGATAATACTGGGCTGTTGCATTAGTGCAATCATCTTCTCAAAGAAAAAAAGGAAGTTGCATTCGTGGCAAGCAGTACGCAAAAAAATTGTATTTCGCGCGTTCGGTTTTCTGACTGCCTGGATGGTAGTTTGCGTCGCAGCTGACCGATCGCGCCACCAGTCCGCACTCGGTCTAGCAAGAGGTAGCGTCAAACATCCCACTCGAGAGGGGCACGATCAAATGCAGAGCATTTCCGGGGGCGCACGACGTTAAGTAGTTTGCGTTACGTTAATGTTGTTTCACTTGTGGCAACTGCTGACCAGAGAGCGCTCGTCAGCAGTAATTTGAATGAGTCAACGATATAAGGCGCGTTCGTAGCGTCCCAGTATGTGTCGGCTTTGTGGCGCAGTGGGTAGAGTACCATGTACATTGCGTTCCGCCCGCAGGGTCGAGGGATCGAATCCGGGCGCCGGATAGTATGTTCTTTTATATAGTGTAGGGGGAGTGGTACGGACAACGACGGTGCGGACTACGACGGGACAACGCGGGTGACATCTTGAGTTACTGAAATGCTCTGCATTTAAAAACTTTTAAATCGAAAGTTTTGTTGCCTCTACGCCAGTTTTCTGCGGGATGCTTCTACTGCTGCGGGCCTGAAGCGCTGCATTTCTCACTCCCATGCTTACATCAAAGGGCACTGGCCTGGGCGTTCCGCCTGAGGAAGGGTTGGGGAATCGCCGGGAGGAGCAGTGCCCGGGGCCCAAAGGTCATGCATATATTGCGTGCTCTGTGTTTGAAGCTGTAAGCTTCTCAGCCCTTTTCTGGACAACAGTAGCGTGATTCGCGGTCTCTACGATGTCAGGCAAAGAAACCAGGCGTACGAAAACTTTTTTTTTGGCACTTCGCCGGGTGCGACAAGCACATCCACTCGTGGCGACCGAGTGTCTGACGCATAGGGGTAAAAGAGGTATTGTCATGGAAATCGCAACGCAGACGAAAAGTAAGGAAGTCCTCACCCTCCGTTTTGTTCAATATGCGCCTGGGGCTGCTATACTTGGGGCTGGTATGTTTGAATCGGTTATGCTGGACCTGTTAAAAACCGCCACAATACAACGACATAACTTGTTTTTCGTTGAGACGTCGACATCAACCTTCGAAACCAGGTAGACCACTGGTTTCAGTTTCAGTGTTTTGAGTGTAAGCATTACACAAAATAATCAGGAAAAAAGCTTGCAACAGCTTGACGGGCCCTGATCATCCTAGGGCCGTTCTCGCCCGATTACCCTTGAGTTGCTCGCTTTCATTGAAAAAAATCTGTATAGGCGTGCATATTAATTGGGCACTCATCAACGCCCATGACAACAGCTCGTGGGACTACGGATCACCTGCTCGCAAGACGTATTAAGACGCTGCACGTTTCCCGTTACTCTTTGTAACATTCAATGCATTCACCCCTTCTCGCCGTTCTCTGAAACAGTCAACTGCAACAAGCACGCTAACACATAAATAAAATGCCCCACGCACGTTTCCCACAACTCGGTAGGGCCGCGAGGAAATCATCGAAGTTTGACAAGGTCAGTCATGTGTGCTACTGTGACTAAATATGTCAAGACAAGACACGCCTGCTTGAGGATGCGAGTAATAACGTTTCCTGCCTTCCTGTCGTCGTTTGACAACTCCACACATACTATCCTCGTATACCAAGAAAACCAAAACTGCTACTTTTCTGGGCAAGAGTTCTGAAAGCATGCATTATGCGATAGGCATTGTCGTCAGCTGCCACGAGCGGAATTACAAGAAATCGTGCGGAAAGAGACTCAACAAAAGCGCGAGGGACTACGAGTTGATAGAAAGAAGAAACGAAGATCCGAAGGGGCCTCGAGGCTAAGGAGGTCAAGAACAGGAGAAACGAAACACGGTGTGGCTCGAGAAAAATCGAGAAGTGATATAGAGCAACCTGCGGATCGTCTACATCAAGGTGGAATGGCGGACCAGCGGCAGTCGACCGGTCTGCGCGTACGCCAATCGTTCCAACACCGTGGGCTCCGGCGGCAGTCGACGACAAAAACTCTGAGGCCTTCGTTTCGTGCATGCCCCGCGGACTCGTACTCGATCTCTCGTGGTACTATAGGCTGCAGGGTGTGCACGCACTGAGCCTAAGTTCCCGACTGCTTTAACTGCTTCTTTTTCCCTAGGATCACAACATGAAAATTGTTGTGTTTTCGTAGATCTGGAGGCGAAGAAAACGGTGCCATGTGTGTCTGTCCTCACTCCGTCCGTGTCGCCATTTTCAGCGCAATTATTTTATTTAACTATGGAGTACCAATGTGCCCAGGACGCTACCCTTAAACCAGAGACGGTCCAGTGGACACAAGGTAGGACGACGGGCAGGTAACGAAACTGAAATTCTGGTTTGTCAAAACGTCCATAACTGAGTAAATACTAGCACTAGCAGCGTGATTTTTCATGTAGGCATTGAATTAATGAAAGCAATCTTTTTTTTTGCTACTAGAAAGAAATGTTTTATTTGCCTGATCACGCAATAATTGTAATTCGTGTATATGTAATGATCACTTGCATATTAAGCGCAGTATTTTTTCGCGCTTCTGAAGTCCAAACCAGAAGAAAACCTCACCGGATATCATTTTTTTCTCAAGACTGATGAATGAATAAATTTATTTCATAAAGATGGCGGTATGGCCCAAGGAGAAAAGTTCGTGAAAGGAATAAAAGATGGCTAACCATTGCACGCTTAGGTTCTTCCCACGAGCTATGTCTCTATGTCGAAAATTCACATCTAGAGCAGGGTGTCTTCTACTTGTTACTTTGGGTAGACCCATTTTTGAAGGGTTCGTACTCGTGAACGCTTGTATTTATCTCGGATATCTGCCAGTTGCGGGATTTACGAGTGTAGATGATTACGGTTGGTAGTTGCCTGTGACATTGATGGCAGAGGACGTTGTGAAGTGGAATTAGTGCTTTTTTGTGTTCTTGACGAATTCATAGCGCAAAAAAGAACGAGGACAGAGAGAGAACACAGCATACAGCGCTAACTTCCAACTAATTTTATTTCACACACACATGCATATATGTATCCCCAGCCTACCCGCAATCACACTCTCACCGCCAATGCTGACGTGTTGCAGCCATGCGCAGAAAAGATGCCTCCTTATCTGAAAAACTCAGTGACGGCACGCTCACACACGACAACCCCGCTTTACTAATCAAATCTGCCTCAACTATTTCTCTTACATTTTGTTCCTTATGTTTTGAACGTACCACACATGGTTCAAACCGTGGCACGCAGCCGCAGTTGTGGCCGTGAACAGACAAATGGCCATGCCTGTATTTGCTGCCATTCCGTCTGTGTTAGCCTAACCGGTCGTTAAGACATCGGCCGGTTTGGCCTATATACCGCTTCCCACACGAAAGGGGAACATCATACACCACGCCGACTGCGCACTTAACACATGGCTTCCTATGTCCTTTTACACACCCAACCGGTGCTTTACAGAAGGGGTTAGTCAGCTTGCAAATTTTTTCCATTTTGTTAGGTGCAGAGAAAACAACCTTTCCGTTCATACGATTGGCAATCTTTTTTAGATGGTGAGACGTGTTGTGCAGATATGGAATTACTGCTACTTTTTTCCTTTCACCTTCCTGTGACCTGCCCCTCCCCTGTTCCAAATTCTTGAGGTTACTCTCAGCTGCCGATATGAGAATGGCCGCCGGATACCCCGCAGCGAGCAAGCGCTCCGTTTGCTCTTTGAAGCTACTCCCCATGGAATGGTGGCACGATTTTTCAAGAGAATTCTTAAAACACAGGTTAATTATGCCCCTTTTTGTGAGCTTGGAGTGGGCCGAATGAAAAGGTAACAGGCCCACTTGGACCACTTGGACAGGTGTCTTGCAGACCGCTTAGATGATGTTCATGTTGTGAAAATTTGTAGATACGTTGTTGATTTTCTAGTAATCTTTGACAACACTGTTGCCAATTTTCTGATGGCTGTTTTTAAGCTTTTAGCCCTATTTAAAGAGTGTTTTAGTCCTTTGGTGATAACTCTTGAGGTTCCGGACAACAACCTGCTACAGTTCCTTGATATTAAACGGATGCCCTCTGAGGAACATGTATGTTGGGAAAATCACCCGAGGGCAGACACGGGCCTGTTACCTTTATATTCAGCTCACATTAGCTTTCCAAGGATCATGTTCTCAGAACGTACAGCTAGGCCAAGAATAGGACCAGAACAATGAGGTAATGATCCAAGAAAAAATAGCTTTGGTCCGAACCGCGAGACGGTCAAGAAGGAACTCTTAGAAAATGCCAATTCTGTCAAACAGAGCCTGCTGATTCCTCGAACAAAATGCCTACTAGAACAGAAACTGTTGTGAAGGACGACAAAAAAACAGACCTGCTATCGCAGGATAAACGATGATGAGCCCGCTCGTATGGTACTCTGTGGTTATTGAAATCACCCACAATACCCCAGAAACGTCGGTAATAACGAAACCATTCGATATTTTATATTACCTGGCACGTAGCACTAAGAGCTGAATGCACAAGCGTTGATCGAATGCATAGGGGCCGCGGTGCATTCGACAGAAAGAAATCAGACCTAATTCCTTTCGTTCATTACTAAGACAATGAGAGACTGTGTAAAATTTATTGAACGGTGAAAATATCGGCCTCAGAGTCTAATCTGTTGCATGCTATTATCCACTACTGCTTGGGTACGGAGACAAAAACAGTGGAAAGTGGAAAGTGTATAACACCTGCATCTTACCGGCACTCACCTACGGTGCAGAAATTTGGATGCTCACTAAAAGGGTTCAACTTAAATCTTAGATGACTCTCCGAACAATGGAACGGAAGATGATAGGTGTAAGGTTAAGGGATAAGAAGTGAGCGTAGTGGGTTAGGGAACAAACGCGTCTTAAGCACACATTAGTAGAAATTAAGACGAAGAAATGGACATGGGCAGGGCATGTAACGCGAAGGCAAGCCGTTGGTCATTAAGGGTAGCAGAGTGTATCCGTAGGGAAGGCAAGCGTGGCAGTGGGCGGCAGAACGTTAGGTGAGCCCATGACTTCAAGAATTTCTCGGGGATAAATTGGTCGCAGCTAGCACAGGACCACGACAATTAAAAATCTATGGGAAAGTCCTTTGCCCTGACATGGCCGTATAGAGGAGTATGGTGATGATGATGACATAAATAACTGCCTGCAAAGAAGGGGGATTGTTTCGAGTAAACGCTAGTCCGGAACGCCACAAAACTTAAGATAGAAAGAGGGAGAGAGATAGAGGAAGGGAGAGAGAAGAGGAAGAAGACACAGAGAGAGAGAGAGAGAGAGCAAAAATAGGCACACTTTGCACTAGTTTTGCAAGCATGTAGAAACAGAAGAGCTGGGTTTCAACGTAGCTTATCCCCACACTGACATGGGATACCAGGAGAGAGAGAAGCCTTAGCCTAGCATCGAAAGGTGTTTTTGACCGCTTTGTAGAGACAAGGCCAATAACGTATGTACTGTGTTTTAATCAACAGCAATCGTCGTCACCCCTTTAGTCGACGTCTTCCGACGGCACAGCCGCGTAGGGCAAGCAAATATTCTTGTAGCGCGTCCTCACCTCGGTAGACATCTAATTCTTCATGAGCTGGCCCGGTGTCTGTCTCCATGTGGAAGATTATGAATAGATCGCTTGATAGACTCGCTGTCCAGGTCTTGGGTGGGGCGGAGCCGTGGCGCGCCGGTCGCCACATGACGACCACGACGAAGGTGGGAGCTCTTCCGGTGGCGTAAGCCCACTCTCAAGCCTGGATGACGCCACGTGGTTTATGCTGAAGGAGGCTGCTGGCTATGTAATTGCCTTCTGAACCAAAATACAAGCAAAACAATCTGTTGAATCATCTGGAGGCTTTTTAAGCGACTTAAGGTTAAAATCACTTTCACGTGCAGTGATTGAAGACAACATGATGAGTAAGTAAGTGAATGTTCTCGTGTGGCACCGGCAATATCATAGCAATCACTTTTTTTACTTCAAAACATGCACCTAGTTGGCCCTCAACGATGAGCGTGATGTCTGATGGAAGCATAGGGCACCAAATTTAAGGTTGTACTCACACTCACTTGTACCAAAACCATTCGAAATATATTCAAAATTCCAGACACATCGGTATTGGCCGCCATGACTGCAATATGGCGATAATGCAGGAGGACGTAGCCATTGTTTAACTAATTGCTTTGATGAAAAAGAGGACATCATGTTCTGAAAAAATTGCAGTGTGGCATTCCAATTGCACATCTGGAAAAAGGTGATTCTACCATCTATTCTAGAAGCCTAGTATCTCGCCTTGCATATATCAAGGAGGGTTATTGACATCGGGTCTATTTTTTGCTGCGCTAAGGTGTGTCCGAGCTACTTCAAAGACACCTCCTTCAAATTGTGCATAAGCACAGATGATTTCTCAGAAGAACCAGTACACATGACACCCACAATTTCTGAAGCACTTGCATTTGTGCGGTTGCGCTCAACCGGAGAATGAGGACGGAACGCAAAATATAACGTAGCCAAACACCTGGCCTCGGATTAACGGATTCGGTAATGATCGTTATCAGTGCTTGAGAGCTCACGATGCCCGGCGAGCGTTGCTACTTCCGCTGAATTCGGGTTCAATACACGTTTTTGGGGCTTCTGATACACCTCCAAACCCGCTTAGGCTCCTCACTGAAAGGCCGGAATGGCCAAACATTCACTCCGAGTGCGGGAAGTGCGAGTGTAACGTGTTTCAGCGATCGTACCCTCAATCGGAAAGCAGAGAGCTTTCTTTGTGGCATTGCAACTAACTGAGTGATTGCTTTGAAAAATCCGATAGCCTGCAGTGTACTGTGGTGGGATTTGTGTCTCGCCTGAAAGCTACCGAAAGCGTACCACTGCGCTCAAGTTCCGAAAATTTATGCAAAGAAGTACAATTTCGGAATTTTTAAAAAAATAACTACCCACCGAAAAAAATTGTAACTGTAGCAAATTGAATCTGGAGCGTTGTGTCGGTGCCGCATTAGACGACCGCGCGTATAGACAATTTCCGAAAGTCGCGCAACACGACGATCTTTTCCAGAACCTCACTGTGGCGGCCATGTATGATTAAAGGAATTTAAAGAAAGAAAGCATATTGTTTTTCCGTTACCACTCCCAGCTAATTTATACGCTGTCCAGCATGCGAATCAACTGCTGTGTTCCACTGTGCACACCGTACAGTCGGTGCCACAAGTCCGGAAAAAGGTAAGCGCACGTTAAACGCTCTCCGTAGCCATGCACAGTGCAGCCATGCCTGGAAGCGTGCACATGAAAAGGATTAAAACTTTATCGTGCGATTTCCAACTCTCTCCTGCGTGGGTGTAGATTAGCTTGATACGGGGTCTTTTGGTACAACACACCAGCGTGTGTGTGTGTCCCGCTCTCTCCTTGTGTACACGTCTTAAAGGCTGGGTTCCATCTTTTTTTCGAAATCTGGATGTAGATATTCGCGAGAATGCTATCTTCGACTCGCAGTACAGCTGCTGGCGTTTGTATTGCTCCTAGTTATTTGCTCTCAACCGCGCCAGTTTTAAGCGCTGCATTTTGCCAGCCCATAAAGTAAGGTGACTCGTTCGAAGTGCGCGTTCTTGGAGGTCGTGCACACGTCGGTTGGTAGAGATTGGCGGAAAACGAGGGCCGTAAGCTCCGCGATGCGGTTCAGCTGGTAGTGCAGCTTGGCTTTACGTTCTACACAATTAGATTTAAAGGGTTTGTGCTTTTGTGAACGGGTAAAGCTGAATATGTAGCGCAGTTTCAGGTTCTGCCAACGTTGTATTTAGATCTGTAGAGATGTGAAAATTAAGCTAGTTTGTGCTTGCTGACCTTCACCGTGGTTACTACCGCTAAAAAGAAAAACGAGCGGCTGGGATCAATGAGGGAAGAAAAATAATATTTGGCGCGTCATATGTAAGCTGCGGGGGTGCAGCGGTGGCGTAGAGATAGAGCATCCGCCTCGCTCAGAAGGATTGTGGTTGGAATCTCGGCGCCGGACAATTCCCACCGGAGTAAAAAAATCCGCGCATTGATGGAATTGCAGAATTAGGCTTGGGGCCCGGCGACCACTGACCCGGCGACCACCCGGCGACCCGGCGACCACTGCAGGCAACGAACTCCCTCACCAGAGCATGATTGGCTACCCTGATGTAGTACTGGCCACAACCTCCTATTAATACGCCAATTAACCCACGGCCCTCTGTCTCCAGTGGCTACGAAGCAACACACAACGGTGTGGTCAGAGCTGTGACGCAGCATAGGGAGCTAAGAATTCCTGGAGCCGGACAGACCACCATTGGAATCTGTACCTGGCATCGTTTAACGCGAGAACTTTATCCAGCGAGGCGAGTCCAGAGGTGTTCGAGGAATTCAGGGCATTAAGTGAAATGTCATGGGGCTTAGTGAGGTTAGGAGGACAGGTGAAGCCTTCACGGTGATGAAAAATGGACACGTCGTATGTTACCGTGCTCTATAGAAGAGAATGGAGCTGGGAGTGGGATTACATGTCAATGAAAGCGTAGCTTGCAACATAGAAGAACACTAAAGCATTAACGAAAGGGTAGCATGTTTTGTAATTGCGCTCAATAAGAGGCACAAACTCAAGGTGGTACAGGGCTAAGTGCCCACATCCAACCACCACGACCAAGTAGGTGAACGCTCGCTCCTCTGAAGATGTGTATTCGGCCATGGATAAAGTAATGGGAGACATCAATGCTAAAGTAGGCAAGAATCCGGCTGGAGACAAGGTGGTGGGGAACTATGGTCTGGGCTGTAGAAATAGCAGGGGGACCTACTAAATGAGCTCGCAGAAAGGAATAGCTTACGCATTTTGAATACTTTCTTCTGTAAGCAGGAGAGCCGGAAGTGGACGTGGAGGAGCGCGAATGAGGAGCATAAAAATGAAAAATACCTTATATTATGTGATACCCCCGCCGTCGTGCAGGATGCTAAGTGCTCGAAAGGGTAAGATGTAGTGTCCACCGTATGTTAAGACCTCAAATTAGGCTAGATTTGAAAAGAGACCGTAACAAGCTAGTACTAAAGAAGCCGATTCAAGAGCTAACAGTATGACGTAAAGTAGAAGAATTCAGGATCGCCCTGCAGAACCGTCATTCAGCTCTTACCGAGGAAGCAGAGCTTACGATACAAAAAGCCAGCGAAAATCTTACAGGCATTATCACGGAGTGTGCACTAGAAGTCGGGGCACGCAGCTAGACAGGATACTGGTAAACTTTCCCAGGATCCGAAAGATCTAATTATCAAAAAGGCAAACCATGACAATCTCAAACCCAGTTGATAGAATAGAACTAGAGGAGTTTTCGAAGTTAATCAAAAAACGTAAGACAGCTGTCATACAGATGTATAATATGAAGAGGATCGAATATACTGTAAACAAAGGAGGCAACCTGAAAGGCGTGAAGAGGCGTCTTGGCGTGGGGAACAAATCAGATGTATGCACCTGCATATGTATCCACAAGCAAGGCAATGTAATCACAAACAGGGATAAAATAGTCGCAGTAGCCGAGGAGTTCTATAGAGATCTGCACAGAACCCCGGACATCAAGTATAATGCTGAACGAGAAAGTAGTTCAGAGGAGATAGACACCCCACCAGCAGCGACAGAAAAGTAAGGAAGGCTGTGAAAGACATGAAAGGGGCCAAATCACCTGTTGAGGATCAGATAACAGCAGACGTGTTGAAGGATGGCGGGAAAATTGTACTTGAAAACCTGTCAAACCTTTATACGCAATGCCTAATGACTGTGCGTGTACCGGAAACTTGGAAGAACGCGAACATCATCCTAATCTATAAGAAACGTGACATGAAGTACTAAAAAAATCCAGCCCGGTCAGCTTACTGTCAGTCGTCTATAAGGTACCAACGTAATCGCTAAGAGCATTTCTGCCACCTTGGATTTCAGTCAGCCCGCCGCGGTGGCTCAGTAGCTAAGGCGTTGCGCTGCTGAGCACGAGGTCGCGGGTTTGATTCCCGGCCGTGGCGGCCGCTTTTCTGATAGAGGCGAAAAGCAAAAACGCTCGTGTGTACGAGATTTCGGCGCACGTTAAAGATCTCCAGGTGGTCAAAATTAATCCGGAACCTTCCACTATGGCGCGCCTCATCGCCTGCATTGCGTCGGCGCGTTAAACCCTAAAATCAATCAAACAATTAGATTTCAGTCAACCTAAAGAGCAAGCAAAGTTCGGTAAAGGCCATTCAACAATCGACCATAGTCACCCGATCAATCCGGTGATATACAAGTGCGCTGAGTATTGAACCCCAATATATAGCCTTCATAAATTATGAGAAAGCATTTGTCTGGGTCAAAAGCTCAGCAGTCATTCAGGCATTACGGAACCAGGGTGTATATGAGCGTTATGTAAGACTATTAGGGGACATTTGCAGTGGGTTCGCAGCTACCATTATCCTTCGTAAGGAGAGCAGTAAAATACCTATAAGGAAGGGCGGCAGACAAGTAGACACAATCTCTCCAATGTTATTCACAGCATGTATACAAGAAGTATTCAGAACATTGGATTGGAAACAGGTGGGAATACGGCCTAATGTAGAATACCTCATTAACCTCACATTTGCTGATGACGTTGCCTTGCTAAGTAACTCGAGGGACGAATGCAAAGCATGCTTTCCTCAATGAACAGAGTAGAACCGTGGACCTGAAAATTATTATGCAGAAAATTAAAGTGATAATTAATAACCTCGGGACAGCACGGCGGTTTGAGATTGGTGGCGAGGCTGTGGAAGCGGTAAGCGAATATATCCTCTCAGACCAAGTGGTGACCCCGTTTTCCAACCATAAGGCAGGAATATTTATAAGCATAAGAATGGGGTGGAGTGCATACGGCAGGCATTCTCGAATAATGAATGGCAGCCTACCATTGTCCCTGAAGAAGAAAGTGTATGATAGCTGCATCTTACCGGTACTCACCTACGGGGCAGATACTTGGAGGCTCACTAATAGGGTTCAACTAAAACTGAGGACGACTCAGCGAGCGCTGGAACTTAAGATGATAGGTGTAACATTAAGGGGCGAGAAGAGAGCGGAGTGGTTTTGGGAACAAACGCGTGTTAAGGACATATTAGTAGACATTAACAAGAAGAAATGGATGTGGGCAGGGCATGTAATGCGAAGGCAAGATAAACGTCGGTGATTAAAGGTAACAGAGTCGATCTCTAGGGAAGGCAAGCGTTGCAGGGGGTGGAGAAAGTTAGATGGGCAGATGAGATCAAGAAGCTTTGCGGGGATAAATTGGTCGCAGTTAGCACACGACCGGGATAATTGGAGAATAATGGGAGAGGCCTTTGCCCTAAAGTGACGTAGAAAGGCTGGTGATGATGATGATGTGACTGTGTGTATTTTTTTGTGGGGGGGGGGGGGCGGCGGGCACGCCTTCTAGTCAGTGTATTGCGTTGGACGTGTAAGCTGTTCATAGTATTTTAACCTTTTCCCCTCAAGTAACCTGTGCTAAATTTGAACACTTGCCTTAAAAATGCAGTTCATTTATCATCGTTTATTAGAGTTTTGGTTTGGGATAGTTGGCAGTGGTAATTCATTACTTCGCGTAGCGCGAAATAAACGACAAGGGACACAGGGAGGCGACGGGCACAAGCGCTAACTTCCAACTTAATTTATTGGAAATATGCGTGAATATAAACACTGGTAAGGTACATTATCGTAAAGAAACAAAGATAGAAAAGAGCAGGACAAAAGGAAGACATAAAATTACCACACAAAATTATTTGCACGACGCTGTGACGTCAACGAAAGGCAGCACGGGGCATTGACTAATGTGGCTCCCACTCCCTCTCAGATATCCAATCTGCTTATCGGACAAAGCCACGGATAGTGCGGACACGCAACGGTCCCCCCGGCCTCCTATTTCGCCCGCCGCGATTATTTTCTTTGTCTTCTGGTTGGCGTGATGAGTGATGACGGCACAACTCACAAAGAGGAACGTACAATCGCAATCGTGGCAATGAATGCCCTAGTGGCCCTTGACAACCTTATGAACATTGTCGTCGTGATCACACAGCCGGTCGTTTAGGCACCGACCTGTTTGGCCGACATTTACTTTACGGCTCATATTCAAAAGTTTAACTGCGCGAAAGACGGATACAAGAAAGGACACAGACGAGCGCAGTTAAACTTTCGCGTCTTTCGCGCAGTTAAACTTTTGAATAAAAACCCCTTCCAACTCGCCCAGCTGTCTCTAATTCTAATTACTTTACGGCATTTCATGGGAATGGCGTACACAGAGTTTCCTATGCATGGAACGAACGGCTTTTCGTGATTATTGTCACGCATTGGCTGCCGGATAGCTGCGCGGTCATTTGTGCGGCAAAGGCTTGATAATTTCCTTGGGGCGGAGAACACAACATTCACCTCAGCCTTCGCACCAATCTTCTTCAGCCTATGTGATAGATCATGAAAGTACGGTATGACAGTGAGCCGTTTTTTGACAAGGCTATCAGCGCCATTACGCGCCTCAAGCTGTGCATCTCGACCGACATGCTCGATATTCTTGAGTAAGGCCTCCGCAATAGAGGTAATGAGCTGTGGCGGAAACCCCGCCTGTTGCAGGCGCAGCACCAGCTGCAAGAAGCTTTCTTGAATATTGTGGGGACCAGACCTTAGCAGCGCATTAGTCAAACACAGCTTTGCCACTCCCCGTTTCACCAAGCAAAAGTGCTCCGACGAGAAGGGTAGGAACGGCTTACTGGCGCGTGGCTCGTAGCTCCAACACCCATGCTCACCCATAAAAAAGAGCTCCATATCTAAAAACCGCAACATGCTACCTTCAGGCAGTTCGTGTGTCAGCTCAACAGGTTTAAGACAGCTGTTAAAAGTCCCTATCACGTTCGCTACATTGAATGGATAGCTTGTTTTGTCAGACGCGATAAACACAATGAAATTACCAACATAGCGAAAGGCCCTAACATCATGTTCTGGGTCCGCAGTCCAGATAAGCGTCGATCGTTTTTTTTGCGCTACACAAAGTCATGCATTTATTATGGGTTTCCTGCCTGTCCGCTGATGAGGAAGAAGTAGATCACAGCCATCAAGCATGACGAAGGCCCACTTTTAGTAGTTTCCCGTTACACTAACTTCTGCTCCCACCACTTCCTAGAGAATGACTTTGTTGCAAAAGTTTCCAGCGGTCGTCGGTACCTGCATGAGTCTTGCGTCCCCTCTCAATTTTCCGTTGGGCCAAACAAATTCGCCAAGGAAGTCTCATCGCAAAAGGCAAGTTACAGATAGCAGGAATAAGGCAATCCAGACTCCAAATGCTGATGCGATTGTGACTGATGCGGAATACACGAGACACAGTCATGCGGAAATTCAGCATGCACTTTCTGACAGTGAGAAACAGTTCAAACTGCCACCTGCACTGCGTGTTGTGCTTTGGAAGAATGAGTGGTCCTTCTAGAATGACAGCTTGCAGAAAGTAAAGTAAGGAGCGGAAAGTTGAGGAAGACAATGAACGGCTGCATCAGCAGCTCCAATCACAAACAGCTAAAACTGCTATGCTTCGTGTCGAGCTTCCGAAATTCCAAAAGTACTTGAATGAACTTGATGAGTCTATTCCTTTTATATTCTGGACTTCCTTGGCCCTGGAGAAAGTGCACATAGTATCCTGCGAACGGAGAATGCCAGCAGCAGCACTCACAGTGAACAACTGCTGGGACGACCTCGCAGGCTAGGTGTGGAGGACCAGCTATTCCTGTACGTGCTTCCGAATTCTATTGAAATTGTTAGGGCGCTAAAGGAAGACAACACGCATGGTGTTAAGGTATTCAGCGTTGACGTCAAGGACCTGTATCATTCTATGCCACAGGATCACCTAGTGCGTTACGTCCGAAACTGCACATGCGAAACAGCAAGAAAGAAGCCTTCTTTTATATGTCGGGCATTTCGGATAAGGTTTTGGTGGAATTCCTGGGATGCTATCAAAAAGCTACGGTAATCAACAGGAACAGCAGGGCGCTTCTCTAATGTTGCGATGTGTGTGTAGACTTCAGGGCTGCGGCGGTGCTCAGCACCATCTTCGTGGGAAGGGTGGACAGAGCAATACAACACGCCCTGAACGAAAAAAGTCTTCAGGTACGTTAACTTCTATCTGGTTGTGGTGGATGGCACGGAGTTCAGCAATGTCCCGGCCAGAGTACTGCAAAGTTTTCAGGGAGCAGGGCATGGGCATCAAGACCATGTTTGAGGCCCCAGATGATGACCAGTTTGAGTTTTTGGATTTGAAGCTGGAAGTCCAGGAGGGACATGTTTGCTGGAAGTACAACCAAGACCAGAAAATCTTCGTGCATGGGGCTATGCTAAAGAACACGTGCGCGCACAAGAAAGCGGAGAGTGCTTCGTAGCAGATAAGAAGACTGGATGACTTCGGGTATTTCATGTCAATTGCGCGCACAAAAGCGCACAATGTTGTGAAGTGCTTTAAATAACAAAAGAAACAGGCATGAAGGAGGCGCGAGGACGAACGACGAGAAAGGGTGGCCGTCAGACCGTATGTAAATACATGGCTTTTCGTACCCGCTGAAGAAGGCAGGCACCGGGACAGAATCAACGTGGGTTTCTCGGCAAGAAACAAGCTCAACGTCATCTTTCCAGCCGATGAGAAGCGGTTGCAAGGACAAAACTAACGCCTCCTTTCTATGTGCACAATAAAAGACATGGAGAGGCTCGTCAACTGCGCGCGAGGGGTTGTGTCAAAGAGTACTATAAGGTCCACTTATGAGGTCAGTGGCCAGACGCGCAGGCTGCGCGTGAGAACCCGCCAATCTGTCTGGTGGCTCAACACTGTGGACTCTACGGGGCAGCCGTCGCCAATTCGTGACGGTACGCATGGGCGCCGGATGGTCGGGCCAACGGAATTCCGCAGGGATAATTCCCCTTTGAAAACGCAGACGGCGTCTTCGGGTTCCGAGAAGCACCGGGGAGGTGTAATTGCCGACGTCGGGGCGTGCGCCACGCGAGCCTCCATTGTTAACGCGCTCTTTCCGCATAGTGCACTGTCGCCGCCTTTCGCCCTCACTCAGCGGGATCGCCCGCACTTGCTCGTCCGCGGGCGCGCCATTGACCCAAAGATGGCGACGCCCCAAGGAATATTCCGTAGCGCGCTGAGTGACAGATGTCTATGTGAATTTAGGCACTCCCTTACGCGTGTACGAACGCTACAGGGGCGTTCACGAGAGAGTGGGATCTCGAGGTGTTATGAGGCTGAACTTGGCCGTTAGAAATCGTTCTTGTGTGAGCGCCGAGCTGGGCAGCTAGGTTGGGATTTGTGAGCCCCCTAGGTTAGAGGTTAAGATCCCGTCGGAGGTTTAGGGTACAGCGCCGTACCGGGCAACTAGACGGATCATGCGGCGAGACAGAGTCTCGGCCGTCGTTCCTCGAGCGGTTTGTGTACGCTCTGAGGATAGGAGAGTTAGACGAAGTTGAGAAGCTCGAGTGACTTGTGCGCACTCGGAGCTCGCGTCTAGCTGAAGTTTGAAGTTTTTCTTTTCATTACTCATGTACCCAGTTTTTATACTGTAAATAGCTGTATATAAACTCTTCGTTTCACTTAATCAATCCCAACGCCTCGAGTTCCTCAATTCCACCGCCGCCTCCAAGAACTTCAACACCATCGCCCTGCCAGCCTCCTGCCAAATCAACCGGAGACCGGGCGATTGGGTTCCTGATCAACAGCGGACTTCGGGGAAACGAACCACAACCATCTTTACTGGCGCAGCCGACAGGGTTTGACAGAAGAAATCACCAGGCCACAGCCAAGGGAAGCAAGCGGACGCAAGCCCGTCTTCATTGGCACCAGCCGAGCTCCGCGCGGAGTGGAGCTGCAGAGCCAAGCCAGCGCACGGGGCCAACGACACGGCAGCCGACCACCGAGGGTGCGGGTGAGTGGGATTTCTTGCGCTTCAGTGTGGCGGTGTAGGCTGAGTCTGGGGTTGCATGGTAGTCATGTGGAGCATGTTGGCAGACATGGCGGAAGGAGAAGGAAATGGTCAGATAGACGAGGCGCCACCTCAAGGGGGCTAGGCAGCAGGAGTATCTCCCCAAGTGGAATCCGAGACGATAATCCTTAAACGAATGGAGTTGTAGTTTCAAGAACGGGAGAGGAAAGCAGCGCGCGAGGCGGCGGAGCGAGAGAGAAAAGAAGTGCGCGAAGCGGAGGACAGGGAGAGAAGAGAGGCGCGACAATGTACAAAAACTTCGGCTCGAATCTGAAGAGCGGTGTCAAAGGTATGAGTTGTAGCTGGGGCGGAGAAGGCAGACGCCCTTGCTCTCGGACACCCGCGAGCAGAGACAATGGGGCAGAGACCCAGCTAGTTGTATAGCGACAGCGAAGTTGAATGGTTCCGGCCAGTGTGTGGAAGTCGAACATTGCGATGACAAAGTAAGCAGTCGTGACTCCCTACACGAGGCTAGCATTTCCGCCGCTGTCGAATGCGTGGAGATGGACATTGGGATGAGGAGTGACGGGGTAAGCGCGTCCGGTGATACCGTAGAGCGGTGTAATGAAGCGATGCTCGAACATGACGAGCAGCCTCGCAGGCAAAGTTTGGGGATGGAGCTGTGGCGCATAAGGCACAACCCGTCGAGCAGGAACAGTTATGCACTGACAGCAAAGTTGAATGGGGGCAGCCTGTTTTTCAACTTGAAGCCGCGCGAGAACGAGATAAGCGGTCGTGGCTGCGCACAGGTGGCGAGCGGCTCAGTCGGGAACAGCTACATGGAAAGGGAGGCGAGCACGCGGAGTTTTCTAGCGAGTGCGTCCGGTATAAGAGCAGAGTCAAGGGGTAGATCCCGTGGTCGCGATTGTAGGGCCACCAGTTACTTTTGCACCAGACACTGATGTAATGCATGCTGAACTTGCTGGCACGGGCAGTACTCAAGCTCTAATCGGTGGACCGAAGGATATTGGCGTCACGCAGGAAAGTCTTGGGGCCCGCCGCGTTCCATATTCCGCTCAAACGTCGCGCGAGAGAGGGAATTCCGTGTTGGGCGTTCAGGAGCTCGCCCAAAGGCGAATGGAGAGACAAGACGAAGAAGCATCTGACGAATCGGGGCGAAAAATAGACTCAACAATGTGGACTCTATGCGGCAGCCGTCGCCAATTCGTCACGGCACGCATGGGCGCCGGATGGTCGGGCCAACGGAATTCCGCTCAGATAATCCGCAATTGAAAACGCTGACGGCGCATCCGGGTTCCGAGAAGCACCAGGGAGGTGTAATTGCTGACGTCGGGGCGTGCGCCGCGCAAGCCTCCATTGTTAACGCGCTCCTTCCGCATAGTGCACTATCGCCGCTTTTCGCCCTCACCCCGCGGGGTCGCGCTTGCTTGCTCGTCCGCGGGCGCACCGTTGACCCAAAGATGGTGGCGCCCCATTGGATATTATGTAGCGCGCTGAGTGACAGCTGTCTATGAGAATTTGGGCACTCCCTTACGCGTGTACGAACACTACAGGGGCATTCCCGACAGAGTGTGATCTCGAGGTGTTATAAGGCCGAACTTGGCCGTTAGAAATCGTTCTTGTCTGAGCGCCGAGCTGGACAGTTCCCGGCGGGACAAGGAGTCTCGACCGTTAAAGCTAGGTTGGGATTTGTGAGCCCCCTAGGTTAGAGGTTAAGATCTCGTCGGAGGTTCAGGGTACAGCGCCGTACCGGGCAACTAGACGGTTCTTGCGATGAGACAGAGTCTCGGCCGTCGTTCTTCGAGCGGTTTGTGTACGCTCCGAGGATAGGAGAGTTAAACGAAGTTGAGAAGCTCGAGTGATTTGTGCGCACTCGGAGCTCGCGTCTAGCTGAAGTTTGATGCTTTTCTTTTAATTACTCATGTACCCAGCTTTCCTACTGTAAATAGCTGTATATAAACTCTTGGTCTCACCTAATCAACCCCAACGCCTCGAGTTCGTCAATTCGACCGCCGCCTCCAAGAACTTCAACACCATCGCCCTGCCAGCCTCCTGCCAAATCAACCGGAGCCCGGGCAATTGGGTTCCTGATCGACACCGGACTTCGGCGAAACGAACCACAACCATCTTTACTAGTATTTTCTCATGTGGACGGATGTATATCCGAAAGACCGGGCGGTGTCTCAACAACAGGTTGAGTGAATACCAGTGCAGTCGTAAAGGAGTCGCTATCAGGTCATACCTAGCGGCCCATTGCAAGTATTGCAGGGACTGTGCATGCAGCCCACTGTTTGACCAGAGAACCTTTTTTGTTTACACAAAAATAACCTGTCAAAGTTATTCAGCGAATATTTTTAAAGTGCACAAGAACCACAGTAAGTATTTAAGCCGTCCTTCCATACCCCTACACGATTACAAGATAGCGCTTCCTGGTTTCAGATTAGAAGAGGGAAAAAGACGGGATTCTGAGTGTGTGAAAGCACGACAGCGGTCTCGGGCCTAACCTTTTTGTAAGTTTTTGGATTTTTATGATATTTTCGATTTGATCCCACGACGCGATGATTCTGCGGAGGAGCGAAGTTTTTGCCCTTCATATAATTGACTTGTTTTCTAAACAAAATTAGTTTGTCTGCGCCGCATCCTATAATATATGCGCCCCTTTCTTAGTCCTAGAGTTACCGCGCAGTTATATTATGTATTTACTAGGATGTGGCAATGCTCTGAGGTTGACAAGTCGTTTGTCTGGGCACAACGCAAGAAATGCCCGGGAATATATGGCAGACACCGAGCTTCCGCGGCTCACTGTTCCTTTGCACGGGGATGTCGACGAGACGTGGCCTTTCTGGGCTGGCGCCCGAAAGGAATCAAGTCATTAGTGAACACCGGCTCCTCCACTAGTGTTACGTCCTGAGCGAGTAGGAGGAAACTGTTGGCCGATGAGACACGGGCAGAACGTAGTTATTAGGCGAAGCGCCTGATAGAAAAGTCCAGCTAGAGCGGAAGTTTGGAAGGTGGCTTCCTAAGAAGGCGGACAATTTAAAAAAACGCAAGCGAGTGAGCACCAGCTCTAACGTCGTCGACATTAGGTTATATAGCCGTTCATCACACATGGCCCGTAGCCCCAACAGGGAGACTGTACGCTGCTAAAAACATTTACAAAGGTTAGATAAGCCACACGGAGGATATTTTCCCGGTTTATTGCAACAGTATTGTTGCAAGAAAGGGTTTTAATATGGTTATGAATTCACAATGTAAAACAGCGGAATAACAGCCTGGTGGTCCTGATTAGGAGAGCAGGGCAACCACACCAACCAGCGTCGTCTTGGTCGGCTGTCTTTTCAAAAGCGCCCGCAGGACAGCAGTGCACTTGGTTGTGCGTGTTCCTCCACAAGTGACCGTTGCAATATACAAAACTTACACAAGTTATTACATGCTAAAATTTTCGGAATCACAATTGTTGCAACATGAGGATGCAAAAAGCGATAGGAAATAATCACAACGAAAGCTTCCTGCTTCAATAATTTCTTTAAAAAAATTACTACAACGCTCTTCGAAAGCTCAGGCAAAGTGTACTTTACAAGTGTCCGCCCATTTCACCTGTATATTGGTGCTTCTTCGGACACTTTTCCAAATGTATTGAGAAATATTATGCGGGTGCAATAAAAAGGCTGCGAAGTGTATAACAAAAAAATAATAATTTTAGAATACCAAGCTTAGAAATTACACACGCCCTGGGTTGGAAGCTCCTTTGTGCAAATCAAAAAGTCCCATGAGTTTATTTGTGACATATATGGAGGTAAGAGTGAGATTGACAAAGAAAGGTACTGAAGGACACCTTTTCTACTTTTGGTACGGCCAGACCACAGCTATAAATAAGGGAATGTTGTCGTTGTCAAAATGTGTGCAAACACTCTTTTTGTTCAACTGTGTTAACGACTGGTATGCAGTATGGGTTTGCCGGTTCTCACACAGTAATTTTTATACCGACATTACGATGGTTTTTGAGACGATAAGGAACTTGCACTTTTATCGTGTTGTATATACGCCGCTTCGTGCACTATTTTGGTTGCTGCTTATAATTACTGATTTTCTGTATGCTCCTAGATTTCTATGTTTTGGCTTTTGGGGATTGTGCTTTCTTTTTGTTAACAGTTGCGTATGATTACTGCTGTGGTTGTGGGCTCGGCAGCACACCAACCATGTGGCACGCTCATAACCGCCCCCTGTTTCTTGTGCAGATCTTCATCATCTTTACCCTGCTGTCGCCCGCTGGCCTGCCTCGTAGCTGCCTGGAGCTTCGTCCGCTACCTCATGCCACGGTCCAATCCGCACAATGTGCCTCGGATTCATCAAGCCGCTGCCAGCCGTCGTCATCTTTCCTGCTGCCTTCCCACCTACATTGCGATGACTGGATATCTGGAGCCACTTCTGCGCATCCCTCCGATTTAAATCCGAAGCAGGCAAGCGCTCCCTTCAGTGGGCTCGGCAGCACAGCAACGATGCGGCACGCTCACAACCGCCCTCTGTTTCCTGTGCAGGTAAAAAACACCCATTCTTTCTATGCTAAAAGAACAAGTTATCGTGCCCTTCTTGTGTTGCCGAGCCCACAAACGTTTTGCGGTATTGTGTGTGAATGCTCTAGTGCGATATCGAATCTGTTACTTCTGTTGTCCGGAACGTGGAATTGAACCCAGGTCCACCTCAACTTGCCCCCTCTCAGGACTCGATGGACGTACTGAACGGTCTTAAGGAAATCCAATCAGGACAGACAGAAATACGGGACCAGCTTTCCTTGATCCAATCCACCCTTGCCAGTCATGACAGAACGTTCGATGATCTGAAAACTAGACTCGCAAAGACTCAGTCTGACTGTGCCTCTATCGCGATGGTGAAGTCGCAACTTAAGGTGGTCGAGGCTACTACCACTGAGTGTTCATCTCGCATATCTGCCATATCTGCCCGGGTGGATGAACTTGAGGACAGGTCCCGGCGCTCAAATCTGTTATTTTATGCGTTGCCCGATAACCACAATGAACCATGGCAATCTACTGAGGGCCTCGTGGTTGAACTTTGTAAGGATCATCTTGGCATTCCCCTGCAACCACACGATATTGAGCGTGCGCATAGATTAGGAGTGTTTCACCCAGATAAAAATCGGCCGATTATAGCTAAATTTGCCGATTTTAAAATGAAGCAGCAAATTCTTACTTCACGCAGCAAACTTAAAGACACACATTTTAACTTAGCTGAGGACTTGTCAGCTAATACGATGCTAGCTCGCAAACACCTCGTTGAATTCGACAAGGCACAAAACAAACCCTTCAAGCTCCGGTACGACAAACTAACATGCAATAAAAAAAAAACATACGTTTATCACCATGCGGCGCAAAGGGTTGTCGAGCGCAGTTCATAGCAATCGTCTGAAAAACCCAATCAACCTGGCCAAATTGGGAACTCGGAGCTGTCGTTCATATTCACAAATATACGTAACATCCTTCCCAAGCGGGATCCTCTGTGTTCTCTCGCCAGCTTATCTTCTTGCAACGTCATCCTTCTAACAGAAACATAGCTAACCTCATCCGTTCTTGATTCTGAAATACTTCCGTCTTTGACAAATTTGATATATTCCGCAATGACCGAACCGATACCCAACGCGGTGGGGGTGTTTTAATAGCCACCAGTCGTGATCTCCAGTGTTGTGTCGTAAATATTTCTTATCCGCTCGAAATCATTTGGCTCTTGTGCAACGCTTCTTTTTCTCGTATTTTGATTGGCATCTGCTATCGCCCTCCGAACGCTGATGACTCATTCCTACCGCTTTTCCACGACACTCTAGACACAGTCACAAAAATGTACCAAAACATTCCAATCTTGCTCTTTGGTGATTTTAATTTCCCGTTCATTGCCTGCTCTGATCTAGCTTTCACTCTAGGCCATAATAACGCAGCATCTGAATTTTTAAACACGTGTTTAACTTTTGGACAATCGCAAATTGTAATCCAACCCACCCGCTCTACAAATTATTCTTCGAGCATACTCGATCTTATCCTAACAACACACCCTGAACAATTTTCTTCTATCATTCACCTAGAAAGCCTCAGTGATCATGACGTCCTACATACCACTTTTTCTTGCTGTATACAACAGGGTAAAAAATAAGAAAAACCTAACCCTCTATGATAAAGACGATTACGAAGGCATCACTCGTGAACTCTCCGCTTTTGCCGACACCTTCATCACAAGCTTTCTTCAGCGTTCTCTCGAATTGAACTGGCAAATGTTCAAGCCCGAGATGCTGCGACTAATGAAACTCTACATCCCCACAGTTACCGTTACCGAGATGCCTCAGTCGCCGTGGTTTAACAACAAACTAAAGCGACTAAATAACAAAAAGAAGCGCTTGTTTCGATCAGCAAAAAAGGCTGGATCTGAAATCGCATGGAATAAATACTACAAAGCTGCAAAATAGTATAATACGCTGACCACGAATGCCAAAGAAAAATTATTTTCCACTACCTTGTCTGCCATGCTAGAAAATGACCACAAGCGTTTCTGGAAAACAATTAAACCTAATCAGCCCAATCTAATTTCCTTGCTCGACAACTCTAGCAACAGCGTCTCAGAAGTGAATTGTGCTGACGTTCTGAACAATACTTTCAGTGCCGTTTTTAACTACGAGCGTTATAATAACCTTCCGGAAGCGCCTTACTTTTCACATACCCCAATGCAAAGTATTATATTCGATCCTCATGGCATCGCTAAAGTGATTGACTCATTATCGAACTCGTCTTCTATAGGAATTGATGGCATCAATGCAAAAATCCTAAAGAACACTAACCACATAAGCAGCATCCTCTTATCACTCATATTTCAACAGTCACTTGACACAGGCTCTGTCCCAGAATACTGGCGTGTCGGGAAGATTACTCAGGCTTTCAAGAAAGGCGACTGGTCATCACCTAACAACTATCGCCCCATTTCCATTACCAGCGAATCTTTTAAAATCATGAAACATGTATTGTACTCCAATATAGTTTCCTTTCTATCATCTGTGAACTTTTTCCATCCAAATCAGCACGGTGTTCGTAAAAATTTATCTTGTGACATCCAGCCTGCCCTTTTTCTTCACGATTTTGCATACTTATCTGGGCGAAAACGTTCCCGTTGATGCACTATTCTTGGACTTCGAGAAGGCCTTCGATAAATTACCTCAGGCCCGGCTCCTACTCAAACTTTCCCGTTTAAACCTACATCCAGATGTTTCTAATTGGATACAAAATTTTCTAACCCACGACAAGCAGTTCATTCATGTAAATTCGCACACTTCCTGCTTATCCCCTGTACTATCTGGTGTTTCCCAGAGAACAGTGCTCGGCCCATTATTATTTCTAATTTACATTAATGATCTGCCGCTTATTGTCTCATCTAATATCCGTCTTTTCGCAGATGATTGCGTAATTTACCGTCCCATGCTAACCTCAGACGATACCGCTAACGTTCAATAAGACTTGTTAATTATCCAGGAATGGTGCTTGAAATGGCCAATGAAAATTAACGTTAGCAAGTCCTCATTAGTTTCCTTCAACCGGCGTCGGAATTATATAAATTCCACGTATGTCTGTAATAACGCCGCAATTGTTGCCACTGACTCATTGAAGTACCTAGGTATTATCATCTCCCATGATCTAACTTGCACCCATCACATCAACTACATTACTAATTCTGCTACCCGTGCCCTCGGCTTCTTGCGTAGAAATCTGTAGAAATGTTCCGTAGACTGCAATTGAATTATTAGCGCACAAAACATTTGTCTTGCCGAAATTAGAGTACGCCAGTGCTGTCTTTGGCGCACATAAAGCTAACCTTTCGCACTCCATCGAATCCATTCAAAATCGTGCCGCGCGCTTCATTCTATCAGTATACTCTTTCCGTTCTAGCATATCCGCATTGAAACGTCAGCTTCACCTGCATCATAGCAATGCCGCCGTCAAATATCTCGCCTCTGCCTTTATAACCGGTTTTTTTACTCACTCCCCCGCAATAACCAGATCATAGTTCCAGCGCATCGTATCTCTCGCAATTCTCACCCCAACGCCGTGTATGTCCCACGCACCCGGACCACAACTTTTCAACGTTCATTTTTTATCTTCACTGCACATGAATGGAACAACCTTGCCGCCAACATTGCCGCTATTACCAGTAACGCCAAATTCAAGAGTGCCATTGAAAATGCTAATCTTGACTAATCGTCTTCTTTGCATTTGTTGCCATGCTGCTGATGTGTTTGCCCATTCGTAATATAATACCCAGGGGGCCTTTGAGGCACCAATAAATAAATAAATAAATAAATAAATAAATAAATAAATAAATAAATAAATAAATAAATAAATAAATAAATAAATAAATAAATAAATAAATAAATAAATAAATAAATAAATAAATAAATAAATAAATAAATAAATAAATAAATAAATAAATAAATAAATAAATAAATAAATAAATAAATAAATAAATAAATAAATAAATAAATAAATAAATAAATAAATAATAAATAAATAAATAAATGGCTGCTTTCATTTTTCAACTTTAACCTCCCACAAAACCGTTAAGAGAGCAACTGTGCATTTGCAACAATAACAGCAAAATGTGGTTTGCTACAATGAAGATAAGGGGGTTTTCATTCACACATTAGTCAGTTAAACATCTGCCTTAACATACTGCTGTATATCACTTGCCAGCATTCGTTGTAAGGTTCTACAACATGTTTTGTGCGCAAACACTGTAACTTGTTTAAAATATCACGACACTTTTACAGGTTAACAACGTGAGGGTTCGAGCTAGTTGGTACTCCATAGTGAAAATTTAAAGCGCAACAAATTTAGACAAAAGACCAATGACACAAGCGCTTGTCCTTGTGTCATTCGTCTTTTGTCTAAATTTGTTGCGCTTTAAATTTTCACTTTTACAGGTGCCGAACACGGTCTCCCAAAATCATTTTCTTGTAAAACATGATTAATATATTCCCTAATCAAACGCGTGTCGTTGTTGTAACGCCGTCCACTGCGGCCTCGTACCACCTTGACTATGCTTCATTCGAGTCTGTGTAATCTTATAACTGCGTACGTGCGTGCAATGCGTTGTAAGAATCCGCACTGCTCAATCGGTGCTTAGACACGTTTGTTTGCTTACGTGCAAGTGTGGCATTGGCATGACCACAGCATCATTGTTTTCGCGCACGCAATAAATTGTTCTTTGCTTTTTCTCGGAGACAGTCGCGTTTTTTTAACACGCCTGTATCTACGAAAAGGCCCCACGGGGCAGATGCGGAGACTCATATACAGAATTTCCATGGTCCGCGCGCAGAGCAGTGCACAGAATTGATAATGCAGCTAATTTATTGCGTGCGTAATCCTGAAGATATGTCAAAGGCACTGCTGTTACACTTTCGCGAAACCAATAGCACTCATCGGAGTCCGTGGACAGGGGCGTGTATATCTAAAACCCTGCCTCAAGAAGTACGTCACCACAGTAACATTATTGGAAGTGTAAGCTTATGTTGGGCTGCCCTCGTTGAAGCTTTTCGGGCTTGCCAACTTCACTAAAACGTTCGTTGTATCAAAATTTGATTCGCAGCCAATGGGAATTTGCTGGTTCATTTCTGAACCCGAGCATGGGTTATTTATTTCAGTCGCTCGAGTCGCTTCAAAATACCTCGGTGATCTTCATCCTACATAATTACCCTTTGCCAGCAAGCGTTACAGCAACAAAATACATGTTACAAGTGAGTGGGGTTGCGCATGCAAAGCATCTAACCTTTCATTTATTCCATAGGGGGCGCATGAAGAGGAGAACAGTGACAAATAATAATGGCGCGAGCCATCATGAAACCTTACGAAGAAGCACTGGTTGCATCCATGTTCACTGTGCGTTCATGCTAAAACACCAGTTGCGCCGAGCAGCGTCTGTGTTTTTTCTTGAAGCACCATTGTGCCCATCCCCTACGTGCTTTCGACTCAAAAAACGACATAGCGCTCAACAAACTTCGTTTAAGACGTTGAACCAAGGCATATTTTGTAGCTAATTTCTGTGTTACCAGAATTTAGAGCGCTAGAAAGCTTCTCTCGTCATACACCGTCACAGAGTTGTATGGCTCATAATGTTTATTCTATTTGAGCGTTCTGAATTTGTTATCAGCAATACTTGCTTACCCAAAATACGCGAATCTCATATTCTGCTCTCGCCCTCTTTCTCACTCCTTTCCCTTTCCTGCCCAAGAAAAAACATTGTAGAACAAATGGCCACAACTAATTAAATTTTGTGTATTTACCCCTTCCTAATGATGCTTTGACAAGTGAAAATGAAAAGCTCAGAGTATTTCACAAAGACAACAAACCCACACATGTTTGGGCTGAGCTTCTATTCGTTCGATCCGCGGGTAGTAAGTATACCTGAACAACGGTATCAGGCACAGAAACACTGCAATTGTATGTATTATTTGTAAGTTTTACATTCTTTCCAGGAGTACGAATATTATACATAGGATTTTGTGAAAATAAATAATAATGAAGTTTTATAATATAATTAATTATTGTAATAATAATATTATCACAAGTAATTGCAGAACTATCTCAAGATTAATGCGCAAGAAAAAATTACCAACGAGCCTGCACAAAACCGTGAGTAAATGAGACACCAAGAAAGCCAGAAAAAATCCTTAACTGCTAGCGCTGCAGTGCACCACCCAGGAAAATTGTCATGATGACGAAAGCCCAGCGCACACGTAGGTGTGGGTGCATTTTTTATGCCTGATAACGGAACGCACACGAAGGGAACGGGTGTATGTTTTAGATGCGAAGCATCTCGTGGTCGGGGCTATGTCCCTCCCTTGTTGTTGTTGCGTCGTCCACACCCCCACTGCGCATGTTCGGCTTGCTGGACACCCGGTGGTGTCTTACCCTTTAATGGCTCCTGGAGCGACAGTGTTGCCGGTGTCTTCCTGGGCCGGAACGAGACGAGCAGGCTTCACGCGCCTTCGACGTTTCATCGTCGGCGGTGGCGGCGTGCGTCGGCGAGTCTCGGCGGGCCGTGATTACAAGCAGCCCATAACCATCCGAAGAACGTGCATCGACCTCATCTTCAGCAACTTTACGGTTCATCCTCTTACAACAGCCCTTGACTTTACATTTGACAGACCATAAGGCAGTCATAATCAAAGCGGAATGCCAACCACAGCTCGACGTCACCTACGTTGAACATGTTGATGATAATGCCTAAATAAAGACAAACTCATACCACGTACATCTTTCTTTCTCCCCCCCCTCTCTCTCTCTTTCGCTCTCTAATGCCTCTCCACTCCAACACACCCCCCCCCTCCAATATAATTACACCATCGTCCCGTAGGATGCTTATGGTCGAGCCTGTTCCCTCCCTTGTTGTTTCGCCGTCCACACCTCCATTGTGGATGCGCGTCTCTCCTCGATTCTCCTCCTCACAGCCGTATAAACCAGGTGTGCACACGCGCTGCGCGCTACTCCACTACGCATGCGCGTCTCTCCTCCATCGTCCTCCTCGCCCTACCCACGCAACTCCTTACTCTAACACCACACACAAACTCCACTCACACTACTTACTTCAACTCCACTTACAAACCAACCAAACCCCACTGCTGCTTTGCATCTTCCTCAGGGTTCCCCCCACGGGAAGATGGTGAAATGTTTAGCCGATCATGTTTTTCAAAGTCCTGCAAGTCCTGTCTTCGGCTTGTTATTTAGAAAATACAAGAGCAGCAAGAAGAAATATCAGTTTTCATCATAAAGGCGGCTAGCGTGATCCCGCCGGCTGGGGCGCCGTATTTAGCATGCGATTTCTTGCTCCCTGGTGGCTAAATGAGTGCACTACCGAAACCAATGAAGTCTCGGAAGCGTTCGCAGTGACTACCCAGGGCTGTGAAACCAAAACCGAAACAGGTGCCACTTAGTAAACGAATTTGTTGACCACACGCTTGTGTGGGCTTGGCCGTAAAAAGGCATGCAAACCCACCCCTTAGGGTCTACAAATTGTGAAATACCAGCGCCTCTTCTATACTTTCCTTTAGTGCCTGTCAGTTCGCCTTCCAACAGCCGTTTCTTCCGCGCGCCGCCACCGCGCTTTCCAACAGCGTAGGGGCGCCACGTATACAGGGTGGCGAACAGCACCTCTACGATGATCCAGTAGCGGCGCAGCTAAGCTGCTTGAGCAGACGTCAGGCGCGCGTCCGCTATTTTCATCGTATTTTTGCGTTCACTGACGTCTACGTACAATTTACTTGCAAGGGTTAAGGCTTGGGCGAGTTGCTGCATGATTACAAATAGGTGAACAGCGCAACACAGACCAAACACAAGAAGAAAAAAGTGACAACCACCAGCGCATCCATGTTCACTGTGTGTCCATGCTAAAACACCAGCTCCGCGGAGCGGCGTCAGTGTTTTTTTCTTGCCGTAGCATTGTGCACATCCCGTACCCACTCTCGACTCAAAAACCAAGATAGCGCTCAACAAACTTCGCTTAGCACGTTGAACCACAGCATATTTTGCAGCTAATTTCTGTGTTAGCAGTTACCAGCGCTCGTGGTTGTCACTTTCTTCTTCTTGTGTTTCGTCTGTGTTGCACTGTTGCCCTGTTTGTAATCATGCAATTTGCTGTGATGGAATGGGTGCGGTTAGCTAAGATGGCTTATTGTTGTGCGCATCAGTGCAAATCAGAATTGAAGAAAAAGACCCCGTGGTATGGTTTCCGAAATTCCATCAAACATTGACTTCAGGAGAAAACGGCTCGTCGCGAATATTCGGTTTGGGTGGGCACAAAACGAGCCTTCCTGCTATATTAAAATGCTTAGTCCGCACTTCAAGCAGGAATATTTCATCGAAGGCAGAATGCGACGGCTGAAAAAGGGCAACGTACCCTGTATTTTTGAAGATTACTCTCAGCGTTTGCAGCAAAGCTTGTACCGGACTGTAGCTCACCGGAAGAGCAAGAGCGCTCGAACAAAAGAGGTCGTTTTGGGGACGTAGGGCGCAAAGATGCTTCGTCAGCTGTTACATCTCGCTCGATCCCACTTCCGTGTACAGCCATACCCAAATGCCTGCCTGACAACCCCCTCTGGATACGCTAGCAGATGGATATTCTGGAGAGCCTGTTGGGTGAACCTTGAAGGCAAGCAAGATCGAGGTGTTCAGGTTCACAGCAGATCGGCTTCAAGCTTGTTCACCACAAAATAAGCAAAGTAGAAGAGGACAGAAAGAGACCTCAGGAGTCAACTCTCTGACCACACCAGGCTGTTGAGAGGTACACGCAAAAACTGAAGCAGCTGAGAGAGGGTTCTTTCTCATAGGGTAAAAGAGTGCGGAAACCGAGCCTTCCGTATTATTCTTGCTGGAACAAGTAGCCGATTTCAAGAAGCTAAGGCCGCCATCGAGGAGGAAACAACCCGTCGCTGTTTTCTTCTCGGGCACCTATCTACCAAGGCGTATGAACATGTACGAAATGAAGCTCTTTTGAAGCGGCGCTTCAGAAATAGTCTGTCCGGGTATACCTGCATCCAGAGTGGCACTACGGGCTTCACAAAACTGGTTGAAGGTGCTTTAAGACTGGGGCACAAAGCCTAAGCAAGCCATAATCAAGGGCGTGCTTTCTCATTGTTGATGAGATGCGCATTACTGAAAGCTTCAGTAAAACAACCAGCGGGACTGCTCTGTTGGGCAAGAGTATGTTCCATTAGAAGGCGATAGCAGCAGTGGTGTTGTTTTTGTCAACTCCCTCCTCTCCTTTGTTGCTATAGTATTGCCCTTGTCGTACAGGATCCCTATCGGCTACTTCTTCACTAAATGTCTGACGTGTAGTCAGCCTGATCAGCTGGTGATCTTTGTGGTAAAAAAGTAGAACCCTGAGGGTTCCGCATTGTAAAGGGGGGATTAAAAGAAATGCGAACAGCGCAGCACATAGCCTCCAACGCCAGCCGCACCGTCTCGCTGCACTGTCAGTAGACTGCGCGCATGCGTAGTTCTTTCCATAGAGTTTCCTACTAATATACCAGAGGAAAATCTGTCGCTGCAGTCGCGGGCAGCCGTGGGCGGCACCCTTACCGCTAGCGACGTTCCTCGCCTACTTGGCTTAGCTAGCCATATGACTTCTTTTTTGTCTCGAAGACAAAATCAACAAAAAAGGTGACATATTTTTCTTGTTCGTCGGGAATGAAGCTTCTACATAATCACTGACAAATTAATCTTTTTGAAGGTCTAATTTATAATAACAAAAGAAATTTTAGGAACCTTCTAAAGTAAAGGAACCTTCTAAACCTTGTTCAGTGGGCTCGGCACCACGCCAGCGATGGCCAACCGTCATTTGCAACGCCTGTTCTTTGCGCAGCTCCTGTTCCTGGCCTCTCCGCTCGGAATTCACGGCGAGCAGTTTCATGCTGCTGACAACCCTTGCCTCCCGATACAACTGAGCCCAGTCATCCCCGCCACCCGGACGCACGACGTTTCGGCTACCCTTATCTTCGACACAGCACATCTGGCCAGTGCCCATCGGCGCCACCAGAGGATCATCTCTTCGGAGCCCGGTTTCTTCGTTGGTCACGTGCCACCGACTCAACCCCTACGTCACATCACCCCGGTAAAAGGCTCTGCCGCCTACGCTATCGACACGCTCTTCAGTGGGCTCGGCAGCACGCCAGCGATGGCCAACCGTCATTTGCAACGCCTGCTCTTTGCGCAGGTGAAAAACTGTTCCTCTATATTTGCTAAATGCACTTCGTATGCCGCCTTGCTAGTGCTGCCGATCCCAGGCTGTGTTATTGATATTGCATATTGTTGTTCCGCTGTCACCTTAAAACTACTACTGTTGTGCGGCGATGTGGAGGAAAACCCCGGCCTTACCACACGCTCGTCCTCAACAGAAGATCCTTGTGACATCATGTCTACACTAGACGCCATACGCTCTTCCCAGGAAACAATACTGAACGAAATAAAATCCATTCGCACTGCGCTCTCCCAACATAAAAAACCCTTCGACAACATCATCTCCAGGCTAACAAAAATAGAGAACGACTGTTCAACCCTTGCCTCACTCAAAACCCACGTTGATGACATCCAGACACTCGCCGCGCACAACGCCAATGTAACTTATACTCTTACCGACAGGTTTGATAGTTCTGTAGACCACGCCCGCCGCTCTAAACTTCTCTTTTTTGGCTTCGACGACGATGAGAAGGAAACATGGTCACAATCCGAGCAATTGGTACTGAAGCTATGTAATCAAACGCTCCAAGTATCCCTCGATCCAAGAAGTGTGGAGCGAGCACACAGAATAGGTCGGTTCCAACCAGACAAAAAACGCCGTATTGTCGTGCGTTTCGCACACTACAAACATAAAAAAAACGACCTCTCGAAGGCCAAAACATCGAGGGATTCAGACTACAGTAGCATTGGCCAGGATTGCTCACCTAACACCCGCTTTGCGCAAAAACGCTTGAGCGAATTCGGCAAGTCACAACCCAAACCCTACAAACTCCGCTATGACAAACTTTTGATCGACAAAACCACTTACGTCTTTGATCGCCGTGCTCAAAAAGTAGTTCCCCGACCACAAAAGCCACCAGTTTTTATATCTTCCCATGGAAATTCCATCGGTAAATCTTTATCGCTAATATACACTAACATCCGGAGCCTTCTGCCTAAGCGCGACGATCTTCGTTGCCTCATCGGTACCACTAAGTCCGACCTAATCGTACTAACAGAAACATGGCTTAATTCCTCAATTTCCGATACCGAACTGATATCTTGCTTTCCACATCACGATGTGTCAATGTCCCCTCCATCCTTGAGCTATTATTTATAAGATGCAACTGTCCTTTTCCACCCTTAATTATTGGTGCATGTCACCGCCCCCCTGACGCTAATTCTTCATTCATGACAGAATTCTATATCGCCAAAAACTTACTATCCGTATCAAATCCCAGTGCACACTTACTAATACTCGCCGACTTCAATTTCCCAGCGACAACATGGTCGGACCTCGCCTTAACAACATCAAAATGCAGCATAGAAAGCGATTTTGTCAAGTGTCTAACTTTTGGCTTAACACAACTTGTTTCTGCGCCAACTCGAGAATCTTGTAATTCTTCAAACATTCTGGACCTCCTTTTAACTTCGCACGCTGATAGCATATCACCACTTTTCCACTTATGTGGCCTAAATGACCAATCAGTAATCGATGCTTCAATTAGTCTCAAGTTACCTCATAAGCAAAAAAATAAAAAAAAACCATCACGCTCTACGATAAAGGAAATTACGAGGCTATCACTGAAGAGCTAACAACATTCTGTGAGTGTCTCGTCGTTGATTTCTTGCAGTGTTCTCTTGAATGCAACTGGTCCCTTTTTAAAAATCAAATGCAGGAGTTAACCCATAAACACGTCCCCACCATTACCGTCAAAGAAAAATTATCTTCCCCCTGGTTCAACCCGCCACTTAAACGACTGAGAAAAAAAAAAGAAATGACTACTCCGGGCGGCTAAACGGTCTGACATCCCACATGCTTGGGCCAAATATCGTGCGGCGCACAATACGTTCACGCCGCAATCCCAAAAGGCTAAACAGTCGTTTTTTTCTACTACATTACCAGAAATGTTACGTAATAACTCAAGACAATTTTGGAAGACTATTAATCCTAACCACCCCACTTGGCTGTTGCTAACTGACGATCATAACCACCCGGTACCAGCAGGTGTTGTCGCCGAAATTCTAAGCAAAACCTTCAGCTCCGTGTTTACCAGAGAACCTGTGAGTGAGTTACCTGACACCCGTTTCTTCGACCACGACATCATGCCATCATTAGTGTTGATCCTAATAGAATTTTGAAAGTTATAGAATTGGTGTCACTATCATCTTCCTCTGGCATCAACGGAATCAATTCAAAAATACTAAAAACACCAAACATGTCTTAAGGATCATTTTGGCGCACATTTTTTCAGCAGTCTCTTGTATGTGGTGTGGTGCCGCTGGACTGGAAGGTGGGCAGAGGTATCCCAGTGGCGAAAAACGGTACTTCAAATTCCAATAATAACTACCGACCCGTTTCATTAACTTGTGTTGGTTCGAAAATCATGGAACATATATTCTACTCCCACATTGTAAAATTCCTAACTGCCAATAAATTTCTCCACCCTCACCAACATGGCTTCCAGAAAGGGCTTTCCTGTGACACTCAACTCGGCTATTTATGAATGATATCAGCTCTAGAATGGATACTAACACACCGGTAGATGCCCTTTTCCAAGACTTTGAAAAAGCTTTTGAAAAAGTCCCACACAAACGCTTGCTTTTAAAACTATCCCGCCTAAATTTAAACCTTCAGATTTTCGATTGGATCCGTGACTTTTTGACTCACCACCAACAGTTTGTTTATGCCAACAACATTGCTTCAGATATGTCCCCCGTCCTCACCGGAGTTCCGCAGGGCACTGTGCTCGGCCCTCTGCTATTCTTGATTTACATTAATGGCCTTCCTACTAACATTCAGTCCAATATCAGATTATTCACTGATGATTGTGTTTTATACAGCTCTATACGTCATCCTTCCGATTCCGCAATCCTTCAGTCCGACCGACGCCGCATTCAAACATGGTGCGAAAAATGGTTAATGCGCCCGAACGTTAAAAAAACTGTACTCTCATTTCATCGCAAGCAGTCACACCAAACATTTACGTATTCCATTTGCGGTTCCGCAATTCTTTCTGTTAGCTCTTATAAATACCTAGGCATCAATCTAACTTCCGATCTTTCTTGGTCATCACACATTTTGCATATTCCTAACAACGCTAACCGTGCACTCGGCTACATTCTACGAAATTTACAACTCTCTCCCCCTTCACTAAACATCCAAGTTTACATTACACTAGTTTGGCCTAAGCTAGAGTACGCGTGCGCAATTTGGGACCCCTTTCAATCTAATCATATGTACACACTTGAAGCCGTTCAAAACCGTGCGATTAGATTCATTTATTCCGACTATTCACATTATACTAGCGTATCTGCCCTCAAACGCCGCGCCAACCTTAAAACATTAGCTTCAGGGCGAAAGACCTCTCGCCTTTGTCTTTTTCATAAATTCTACCACGCATCGCCTCCTTCATCTGCTATCACACCCGCCCACCGGATGTTATGCCGCACTAGCCATGCAAAAGCTGTTTATCCTCCAGAAGCACGTACATCTGCCCACCTGCACTCATTCTTCGTGCAAACAGCCAAAGACTGGAACAGCATGCCCACCGAAGCCATCCAGCACTCCGACCCTACTAAATTCAAGGATTTCACCGATCACCTTCTTAACTGATGTATCTGCCCACCCCTCATGTAATACCCCTTCTCCGGGCATTTGAGGTAAAATAAATAAATAAATAAATAAATAAATAAATAAATAAATAAATAAATAAATAAATAAATAAATAAATAAATAAATAAATAAATAAATAAATAAATAAATAAATAAATAAATAAATAAATAAATAAATAAATAAATAAATAAATAAATAAATAAATAAATAAATAAATAAATAAATAAATAAATAAATAAATAAATAAATAAATAAATAAATAAATAAATAAATAATATTGTTGCTTTTTTGCAGCCAGAGCCAACTTTTCAGGAAGTTCATAAGCCATGCCAAGGATAAGTGGAACGTGCCTGGCCGCTACATGACGGAACGCTCGCCGAGGCCCGGCTCCCCTAGACGGTGGCGCCAGATTTCCCTCTAGTGTATATTAGTATGAAACTCTATAGCTCTTTCAAAGCGTTTCAGAGTGTCGCCTACTGTTATGGTAAAGGCTTGATAGAGAAACGACGGCGATGATTTATTTTAGGCGTATTTTTATGCTTTGTCCCTACTGAGCACCCTGTTATCTACTACATTCGGGAGCCTTACTCGCAGCAGGGTGATTCAAGCCAGCATGGTGCCCTTCAGTGATCATCCTGCTCAGTGGCGACTCAGCGCAAAACGGCGCCTCAAAATAAACGACTGGCGTCGCGTCTTGAGCAAACATTTCCCATATATGTAGGCCACCCTCTCAAACGCTCTCAAAAAAGTGCGCATGCGCGCAGTTTGCTGACTTTGCAGCCAGATGGTGCTGCATGCATCGGAGGCTATACGCTCCGTTGTTCTTAGTTCTTTTAATCCTCGCTGTACAACTTGTCACCGACAACCACCGAATCAACGTAAATTCCATGAAGATGCTGGGCGAGGTCAACCTGACGGTCAGGGTAGAACACGCATGCGACACTAGCAGACCGCTGTTCCTAGGTTTCGACCCCTACCATGTGCTGAAGACTGTACGCTCTGAGTTTTTAGCTCATCACAAAGGACAAAAGAGAGAAATTTTGTTATTTTGCCTTAACCATACATATGACCTAGCAGAAGACTCTGACGGTGAAACCAGTCATTTATCTCAACCGAAATCGCGTCCATCCGAAAAATATCGAAAAGATGAACGTGGCAAGGTTCATTCAAATTTTGTTTCCAGCGGGGACCTCGGCGTTGGAACACTTAAGAGAAGGCTCCGGACACACATCAAGCACATCGTTTGCAATTGCAGGTTGATGGGCAACTTTTATTGCTGGTTCATAGTTCTATACACGAGCAATACAACCCACCATCTGCACCAAAAGTGCCCCGATGTCGGCAGTACGACGGTGCTGCCGATAACAGGATCTAGTGGCTCGTGGCTACGATGCAAAGGTCCCTACAAGATATCAAGTGAAGGTGTGGCGATCGAAGCAAGTTCGTCACGATAAAACGAATGAGCTATTTCTGACCACCACCTACTCCAGTATATATCTATATATATAGAAAGATAGGTCAGCAGTATAAAATGCCAAAGGAGGCATAGGGGTGTGGTTAGGCTCTTTTGTTTTTCAACGCGGTTGATTAGGTACACATTTTTTTAATATACAGAAGAAAGAAAGAAAGAAAAACACGCGCCCAGAGTGGGGACCGAACCCACGCCTTTCGATTACATGTCGAATACCTTACCAATTCGGCTATCTGGGCGACTGTGTTCTGCTTCACTTTCTGGGCTAATTATATTTACTAGAAGTGTATCTGACTCTTCAGGGTGGTAGCCAGCGCCACTCTGACTACACGGGGAGAAGGGGACCTTCTTTTCATCCCCCGGGGCGTGACTTGAACGTCTACAGCCTGTCATGAGCGGGTTACTGGCGGGAAGCCCTCTTATGCTACCTAGGCATCAAGGCTGCCAGAACCGAGACCCTCGCTAGGCTTTCGCAGAATAATATAGTAAGGAAATGAGGGGCTCGTTGAAGAAATACAGAAAGATAGGTCGGCAGTATACAATGCCAAAGGAGGCATAGGGGTGTGGTTAGGCTCTTGTCTTTTTCACTACTGTTAATTAAGTAGACATTTTTTTAATATACAGAAGAAAGAAAGAAAGAAAAACACGCGCCCAGAGTGGGGACCGAACCCACGCCTTTCGATTACATGTATATTACATGTATTGCATTACATGTATATATATATATATATATATACAGTCGAATCCACTTATAACGATACCGCTTATAACAATATATCGGATATAACGATGGACAACGATTGCACCGTCCAATTTTGTATGCTTTCTATGGTAAAATAACCCGCTTATTACGATGCTCCCGAGCCGCGATATCGGATATAGCGACTGAATCCGGCGTGATCGCCAACTTCAAGGTGCTATATCGCCGGCGCGTCCTCGACAGGCTTTTGCTGAACGTGGACAACGCCGCACGGGGAAGCCAGGAACCTGACCTGAAGATAACACTGCTCATGGCCACGCAGTTTATCTTCGGAGCGTGGTGTGGAGTTCGCGCCTCCACGGTGCGAAACTGCTTTCGGCAGGCTGGCTTCGTTCGGCGATGTCACGAGGAGGAAGCAGGCGAGGAGGAAGCGATCCCAGGGGAGGCCACGGAAGCACCCGACGATGAAGGGGTGCCACAGTTATGGTCGGCGCTTCACGAAGACGCGTCGGGTCTCGAAGATTTTCTCCATGCCGACGATGGTGTGGAAACGTCCGAGTGCCTCAGTGACGAGGCGATCGTTGCGAGTGTGCGTGGTGCAGCGGACAGCGGTGAGAGCGAAGACGACGACGCGGCTGAGCAGCCTACCCAGGTACCGTCATCGCACGAGGCCCAACGAATGATACAGTCCCTACGGGACTTCATTTTCGCGAAGGACCTCCCGCTCAGCTATGTGGAGCAATTAGATGCTCTCGAAAAAGATGTGCGTCAGCTTCGCGTGAAGCAGCCAAAGCTGACTGTCTATGGCTTTTCTGCAAACGAGTAGTTGCACTACCTCACTTGCAGGCTAATAAAATGTTTTCATCTCTCTTGTGGCTTTTTTTTTTCTCGACCCGCTTATAACGATTATCGGTTATAACGATGGGATTTTCTTGGCACTTGGATATTGTTATAAGTGGACTAGACTGTATATATATATATATATATATATATATATATATATATATATATATATATATATATATATATATATATATATATATTTATATATATATATATATATATATATATATATATATTTATATATATATATATATATATATATAGTATATATATAGTTTACTGTTATTTCTACGAGCCCCTCATTGCCTATTAAGTGCAATGCCCTTCTTAAGCGACCCTGAACCTGCGTCCACCGGCGATGTCCGCATCACATACCCACGTGGGGGATTGGCCAGGAATCTCCTCGTCTTCCTTGGCAACGGGGGGAGATGGGCGCGCGCTGCCTGGCCGCTGACATGGCACATACCCACGTGGGGGATTGGCCAGGAATCGGGCGTGAGAAGGGCTAATGCACCCGCTTAAATGCATCTTTCTTTCTTTGTAGTTGTGTGTGTGTGTGTGATCTCTCTTTCGCGAACATTACCGAACCGCGCAAATTCAACTCGTGCATTCGCACTTTCACATTCTTCCCCTCGGGAAAATGCGGGAAATTTTTCTGATACGCTACATGCATAGCCAGGGCCTCTGTTCTGGCAGTCTTGGTGCCATAGGAAGCTTAAGAGGGTTCAACGCTGGTTGAGCACTCTCGACATGTCGTAGACTATGGAGTCACGGCGCGGGGATTAAAAAAAGGTCCCCTTCACCCCGAGAAGTCAGAGTGGCGCTGGCTACCACCCCCAAGCACAGGAAAAAATTACATTGACATAAATACACCAGAAAGCGGGGGGGGGGGGGGAATCGCCCCGCCGGTAGCTTAGTGGTTATCGCACCAGACTGGTATTCTGGAGGTCGTGGGTTCGGATCCCACCTGGCGGGCATTTTTTCTCCGCTTTCTTTCTTTCTTTCCAAATTCTTTATCTGTTTCAATGACCTACCACAACCTCCTCTTTGCTTTCCGAGGTTTTCTTGGCTGCCAACCCTTATTTCACTGTTATTTCTACGAGCCCCTCATTTCCTATTCTGATTCGCTACATGCATAGCGAGGGTATCTGTTCTGGCAGTCTTGGTGCCATAGGAAGCTTAAGAGGGTTCAACGCTCATTGACCACTCTCGACATCTCGCCGACACTCGAGTCACGGCGCGGGGATTAAAAGAAGGCTTCACCCCGTGTAGTCAGAGTGGCGCTGGCTACCACCCCCAAGCACAGGAAAAAATTACATTGACATAAATACACCAGAAAGCGGGGGGGAAAATCGCCCCGCCGGTAGCGTAGTGGTTATTGCACCAGACAGGTATTCTGGAGGTCATGGGTTCGGATCCCACCTGGCGGGCATTTTTTCTCCGCTTTCTCTCTTTCTTTCCAAATTCTTTATCTGTTTCAATGACCTACCACAACCTCCCTTTTGCTTTCCGAGGTTTTCTTGGCTGCCAACCCTCATTTCACTGTTATTTCTACGAGCCCCTCATTTCCTATTCTGATTCGCTATATATATATATATATATATATATATATAACACAGAAATAAGGGTTGGCAGTCGAGAAAACCTCGGAAAGCAAAGGGGAGGATGTGGTAGATCATTGAAACAGATTAAGAATTTGGAAAGAAAGAAAGAAAGTGAAGAAAAAATGCCCGCCAGGTGGGATCCGAACCCACGACCTCCAGAATACCGGTCTGGTGCGATAACCACTACGCTACCGGCGGGGCGATTTTCCCATTCACTTTCTGGGGTATTTATGTTAGGTATGTTTGTTTCCTGTGCTTGGGGGTGGTAGCCAGCACCATTCGGACTAATCGGGGTGAAGGGGACCTTCTTTTTAACCCCCGGGTCGTGACTCGAGTGTCTACGACATGTCCAGAGTGGTCGACCAGCTTTGAACCCTCTTAAGCTCCCTTTGGCAACAAGACTGCCAGAACAGAGGCCCTCGCTATGCATGTAGCGAATCAGAATAGGAAATGAGGGGCTCGTTGAAAATAACACAGAAATAAGGGTTGGCAGTCGAGAAAACCTCGGAAAGCAAAGGGGAGGATGTGGTAGATCATTGAAACAGATTAAGAATTTGGAAAGAAAGAAAGAAAGTGAAGAAAAAATGCCCGCCAGGTGGGATCCGAACCCACGACCTCCAGAATACCGGTCTGGTGCGATAACCACTACGCTACCGGCGGGGCGATTTTCCCATTCACTTTCTGGGGTATTTATGTTAGGTATGTTTGTTTCCTGTGCTTGGGGGTGGTAGCCAGCGCCATTCGGACTAATCGGGGTGAAGGGGACCTTCTTTTTAACCCCCGGGTCGTGACTCGAGTGTCTACGACATGTCCAGAGTGGTCGACCAGCTTTGAACCCTCTTAAGCTCCCTTTGGCAACAAGACTGCCAGAACAGAGGCCCTCGCTATGCATGTAGCGAATCAGAATAGGAAATGAGGGGCTCGTTGAAAATAACACAGAAATAAGGGTTGGCAGTCGAGAAAACCTCGGAAAGCAAAGGGGAGGATGTGGTAGATCATTGAAACAGATTAAGAATTTGGAAAGAAAGAAAGAAAGTGAAGAAAAAATGCCCGCCAGGTGGGATCCGAACCCACGACCTCCAGAATACCGGTCTGGTGCGATAACCACTACGCTACCGGCGGGGCGATTTTCCCATTCACTTTCTGGGGTATTTATGTTAGGTATGTTTGTTTCCTGTGCTTGGGGGTGGTAGCCAGCGCCATTCGGACTAATCGGGGTGAAGGGGACCTTCTTTTTAACCCCCGGGTCGTGACTCGAGTGTCTACGACATGTCCAGAGTGGTCGACCAGCTTTGAACCCTCTTAAGCTCCCTTTGGCAACAAGACTGCCAGAACAGAGGCCCTCGCTATGCATGTAGCGAATCAGAATAGGAAATGAGGGGCTCGTTGAAAATAACACAGAAATAAGGGTTGGCAGTCGAGAAAACCTCGGAAAGCAAAGGGGAGGATGTGGTAGATCATTGAAACAGATTAAGAATTTGGAAAGAAAGAAAGAAAGTGAAGAAAAAATGCCCGCCAGGTGGGATCCGAACCCACGACCTCCAGAATACCGGTCTGGTGCGATAACCACTACGCTACCGGCGGGGCGATTTTCCCATTCACTTTCTGGGGTATTTATGTTAGGTATGTTTGTTTCCTGTGCTTGGGGGTGGTAGCCAGCGCCATTCGGACTAATCGGGGTGAAGGGGACCTTCTTTTTAACCCCCGGGTCGTGACTCGAGTGTCTACGACATGTCCAGAGTGGTCGACCAGCTTTGAACCCTCTTAAGCTCCCTTTGGCAACAAGACTGCCAGAACAGAGGCCCTCGCTATGCATGTAGCGAATCAGAATAGGAAATGAGGGGCTCGTTGAAAATAACACAGAAATAAGGGTTGGCAGTCGAGAAAACCTCGGAAAGCAAAGGGGAGGATGTGGTAGATCATTGAAACAGATTAAGAATTTGGAAAGAAAGAAAGAAAGTTCGGATCCCACCTGGCGGGCATTTTTTCTTCACTTTCTTTCTTTCTTTCCAAATTCTTAATCTGTTTCAATGATCTACCACATCCTCCCCTTTGCTTTCCGAGGTTTTCTCGACTGCCAACCCTTATTTCTGTGTTATTTTCAACGAGCCCCTCATTTCCTATTCTGATTCGCTACATGCATAGCGAGGGCCTCTGTTCTGGCAGTCTTGTTGCCAAAGGGAGCTTAAGAGGGTTCAAAGCTGGTCGACCACTCTGGACATGTCGTAGACACTCGAGTCACGACCCGGGGGTTAAAAAGAAGGTCCCCTTCACCCCGATTAGTCCGAATGGCGCTGGCTACCACCCCCAAGCACAGGAAACAAACATACCTAACATAAATACCCCAGAAAGTGAATGGGAAAATCGCCCCGCCGGTAGCGTAGTGGTTATCGCACCAGACCGGTATTCTGGAGGTCGTGGGTTCGGATCCCACCTGGCGGGCATTTTTTCTTCACTTTCTTTCTTTCTTTCCAAATTCTTAATCTGTTTCAATGATCTACCACATCCTCCCCTTTGCTTTCCGAGGTTTTCTCGACTGCCAACCCTTATTTCTGTGTTATTTTCAACGAGCCCCTCATTTCCTATTCTGATTCGCTACATGCATAGCGAGGGCCTCTGTTCTGGCAGTCTTGTTGCCAAAGGGAGCTTAAGAGGGTTCAAAGCTGGTCGACCACTCTGGACATGTCGTAGACACTCGAGTCACGACCCGGGGGTTAAAAAGAAGGTCCCCTTCACCCCGATTAGTCCGAATGGCGCTGGCTACCACCCCCAAGCACAGGAAACAAACATACCTAACATAAATACCCCAGAAAGTGAATGGGAAAAGCGCCCCGCCGGTAGCGTAGTGGTTATCGCACCAGACCGGTATTCTGGAGGTCGTGGGTTCGGATCCCACCTGGCGGGCATTTTTTCTTCACTTTCTTTCTTTCTTTCCAAATTCTTAATCTGTTTCAATGATCTACCACATCCTCCCCTTTGCTTTCCGAGGTTTTCTCGACTGCCAACCCTTATTTCTGTGTTATTTTCAACGAGCCCCTCATTTCCTATTCTGATTCGCTATATATATATATATATATATATATATATATATATATATATATATATATATATATATATATATATAAAGATATATATATATATATAAAGATATATATATATATATATATATATATATATATATATATATATATAAATATATATATATATATATATATATATATATATATAGGCTATGTATAGGAGTTGTGTATAAATGCCCCTAGTATACTCAGCGCATATATATATATCCTTCAAAGGTTATGAGAATGCATTTGACACGGTCGAGTCGAGACCTCAGCAGTCATGCAGACAATCCGGAATCAATGTGTAGACGACCATTACGTAAGAATAATATAGCATATCTACAATACGTCACGGGTATTATAGTCTTCCGTAGGGGGAACAAGAATATACTTATCAGGAAGGCCATCAGACAAATCGACACAATCTCTCCAATGTTATTGAGGTATTGACAGCATTTTTACAAAGGTATTCAGAACATTCATTTGGGAACCGGTGGGCGTAACGGTTATTCGAGAATATCTAAGTAACCTCTGATTTGCTAATGACGTTGCCTTGCTCAGTAACTCGGGAAACAAATTGCAAAGCACAATTTTCGCACTGGACAAGCAAAGTAGAATCGTGGGCCGGAAAATAATTATCCAGACAACTAAACTTATGCTAAATACACTCGGGTGAACACAGTAATTTGAGATAGAAGGCAAGGCAGTGGAAGTCGTAAACGAATATATCTATTAAGGCGGAGTGGCGACGACGCATAGCAGTCATGATGCAGAGATAATTAGAAGTATAAGAATTGGTTGGAGGGCATTCGTCAGGCATTCTCCGATAATGAATGGCAGCCTGCGATTGTCCGTGAAGAGGAAACTGTATAACAGCCGCATATTAACGGTACTCACCTACGAGGCAGAAATTTGGAGGCTCACTAAAAGGCTTCAACCTAAATTGAGGATGACTCAGTGAGCAACGGAATGGAAGATGGTAGGTGTAACGCTAAGGGACAAGAAGAGAGTGTAGTGGCTCAGGAAAAAAACACGTATTAATGGCATATTATTGAAATTAAGAAGAAATTGGCGTGGGCAGGGCATGTAATGAGAAGGCACATAATAGTTGGCCATTAAGGGAAAGAGAGTGGAATCCTAGAGAAGCAAACGTGGCAGCGGGAAGCGGGAAGTTGGTGGGCAGATGCGATCAAGAAGGTTGAGGGGATTAATCGGTAGCAGTTAGCAGAGCGCCGGTATTAGTGGAGATATGTGTGAGAGGCCTTCGCCATGCAGTGACCCTTGTTAAATCTCCCGCTGGCTACGCGCAAACTATCATAGTCATCATGCAGATTTACCGTGAAAAAAGTTATTCGTCCCCGTTTTGGGCACCCATGGCTTCGGTCTCGCTTTCATCGTTCTTACGTTGCATTTTGTGCGTTGAGACCTTCCATCATTACTGCGCGTCACGAAAGCGACCCCCGACGTCCCCTCCTGCATGAGGTACCAGAATCTCGAGCTTCTGAGCGATATTTTGTCGTTAAGGCATCGCTTATCCGTAGGTCAGCATGGCTGACCCTGACCGGCTATTGACGACCGACAGAATGTGGGCGATGGGTAAGGTGCTCCGACATCGACATATCCTCCGCGGCGCAAGTACCAGACTGCCCATGGCAGCAGCGGATCTTCTTGAAGTTTGAAGGTTGAAGTTTGAAAATTTATTGCGACAACATGTACAGGAATAGCTATACAGTTGTCAAGGGGACGGTCAAAAAGGCTACCGGAAAAAAAAAAGTCTGACAAGGTGACGTCCTCTTCTCCCCCTCCGGTTTTGGCAGGACCCTGTGGGAAATGGCACGTCCTTTGTGACAATAAAAAATGACAGAAGAATGCACACAATTAACACATAAAAAATCAGCTTTCAGTTTTCAAAAAGCCACAATAATTACAATGAAAATCAGCTTTCAGATTTCAGGAAACAACAAGTACAATTCAAGAATTCACAGCAAGAAAGAACAAAAAACAGTTCTCAGTTTTCATAACCAAACAATAATTAGAGTACAAGATTTCATAGAGCAAAAAAATTACCTCTAAGTTTTCTGAAAGAAACAAAAAGTTCAAATACACGTTTTTTACTGTAATTCTAAAAGGTACGTGTCTAATTTCGTGTTCAATCCTTGTTCAGATTTAGCATCTTCTGCCATGGTTAAAATTGCGGGGTGACTGTTCAAAACGTTGGGAATCGGGTAGCTCAATTTCTGGAGCCCGTAGTTTGTACGAGTTTTTGTCTTTGTGTATGTTACCTGCCTGAACTCGTATTCACGTCTTCGTGACGTGTATTTTCTGTAAAACTGTTTAGGGTCAGTCCTTATATGGTGATAAATAGCTAAAGAGAGTTTTTTATTTAGAATGTTCACATTTGTCAATAGCTGATATTTTCTTAATATTGGAGAACTGTGACTGATGTACAGGGTGTTTTCAATTATGCATAAGTTTTTTGTTTTGGAGCCGGTATAGGTTTACTATGTTCGTTTTTCCTGTTAGCCCCACACTAGAACGCAGTAGTTAAGGCGAGAATGTACTCGACTGTAGTACAATTGCCTGTTTAACCAAGCTGGTAGTAAATATTTCATCTTACAAATAATACCAGTGCACCGGGATATATACGTTCGAAGTTTGTCAATATGTGGAGACAAACCTAAATTTTCACTGAACACAATGCCAAGGAATTTGCTCTGAAATTGAGGAAAACCTGTTGCCCTAAACGTTTGTTGCAAGCTCGAAAAATCATATATTTTGTTTTTCTTGTGTTTAAATTCAGTTTATTTGTACTACGCCAAAGTGCCAAATTTTTAAGCCATAGATTTGTTTGTCTTTCTAGCAGAGCGAGATCTCTGCCAGAAAAAAAGACGTTTGTATCTTCTGCATACAATATTATATCCTGGGTGAAAGGCAAGTTGACAATGTCATTTATATATAATAAAAATAATAGCGGGCCGAGAATAGATCCTTGTGAAACACCGTACTTAATTTGTCCAAAGCTGGACCTGGCGTGACCAATTTCGGTGTATTGAAGGCGATTATGTAAGTAACTCTTGATTGGACTCTTGATTATGTAAATAACTCTTGATTAGCCGCATCAATGACTCCGCACGATCTTCAGGAGGTCATTCAACTTTCCTAAAGTAAGGGCACCGCACTTAATGAAGTAGAAAAAAAATATTCGAGCGTGTGGACCATGATAAATTTGAGCGATCTTACTTCGATGCATTAGCTTACCGGGAAACCATGTGTTCTGCAATCAACCACCTGCGCTCTGCGTTGAACTGTCGGTAGGCGCCCGCCATGACAGTCACTACCAACTGCACATCAGGCGCACCAATTCGCTCTCGCCCATTCACTATTGTGGGCAACGGCGTTCAGCCGGCACCACATCGAAGCCACCCCTCTAAAGTGCGCTCACGTACATCAACCTCGAAACTTACCCTCACAACGTTGCAGGTTCCCGTTTAACGGGAGCCACCTGAACATCTGAGGCTTGGGAACAATTCCAAGGAGGCTACGCGCGAACATATGGACATCTCCGATATCGAGCAGATAGATACGCAGTCGTTCACCTCTATCATGCCGAGAAAACAAAGCGCGAGTGCACACCGCGGTGTGCAGATGACGACGTACGGAACATCGACTCGGGATAGCGTGAGGGCAGCAGGTCCGTAGGAGTGCAACTGCTCCTTTCAGGATGGTGATGCAGGAGCCCGTTTTGTTTAACGCTACCCCCAACGCAGAGGAGAGCTTATTTCCTCAAACAGAAAAACAAAAGGGGATCAAGGCTAGTACAGAAATAAATAATTTAAGGGTAAGACATACTCTAGCTTGAGTTGATCATCCTCTAAGAATTCCCGGTACGAGTAGCGAAAACTTCATCAAAGTGTATAATAAAACTGGAAAAAAACTAACTCTTGAGAGTTTCGCAGTTAACGGTGCTAATTAACATCTTTTATTGATGAAGAAAGATTTCTTAGCTGTACACTGTGTAAAACCAGCACAGTAAACAATAGGTTTTGCTTGCTACAATTACTGCATTCACCTGAGATATGGCTTAACCAAAATCTCAGCAACGCCATCCTTCTTTACCACTGGCTGCTCAAGGAACACCAAGTAATTGTTTGTAAATTATAAAAAAGAGCCTCAGTTTCAGTCAGTAATTTTGATCCCTGAACTAAGAAAATAAAACCAAACAACACGGATTCTTTTTTTCGCGCAGAGCCTTGCGGTGGTTGGTGGGGCATTGAACTTATTGTAGTTTAAGGGAAATGCGATGGGCCCAACAACACGCAGCTAAACTACCAATTGCGATTATTTTCGTGCCAAACTCTTTTTTTGCAATCTGATTGAATCCTTGCGCGAAACGAAAAAGAGAGTACATAAAATAAAACGTGAGCATGAAGCAATATAGTTTACTCTGGTTGAACCGTATTGTTCCTTTTCAAACACATGCCTAAAGTTTAAAATTAGACACATACGTATACTGATGAAGTCGTTCTTCGGAGAAACAGGAAAAATACTTGCATGACTCAAAGGGACATCAAGGTCCTGTTTTTAAAACAATGTGACGACGAGTTCATGCAGGACATCTGGTGACAATATTCAATGTTGTCATAAATGGCAACAATCAACTGACGAAATGCTTTATTGAAAGTGGGAAAATTTTAATACACTTTGTATTCTGCCATTTGAATGCGAATTTAGAAATAAGGAAAATGACGACATGTTGACGTCGTTATTTTAATCTTGTACTGCCACTTGCGCCCAGCCATGCACGAGTTCGATCTAGACTCCGGCATCTACAGGATTATGCTCGTTTCCAAAGCGACAATTGAAACCATGTCTGTGTAAACTAAGCAAGTATTGATTCTTGACAGTTTTCGTAAGAATGATTTATTTATATGGGAAATCATTATTCAGTGTATGTGTGACTTCGTATGTGCAGTAAGACTCGGCATGCACTCGTGTGAAGGCCTAGGTGATTGGCCCTGAAATTTTAGTTTTCAAGTTGACAAAAATTATAAGTACAGCTTTGTTACCCTGCATGTTTACGGCGAACACACGGTATCATGTTATTTTTCGAAAACGTGCATTACGTATGATGGTTTCCTTGCAGTTATGTAATAATACCATGCAATTTTTTTTTAATATTTTTGTGACAAAACGGTGTAAAGTTCATCAAACTGCCATTACAAAGATGCGAGTTTTAGCCCTTGCGGTACAACTCACCTTTCGAATGGAAAATTACAACGCGCACTAAAATATCACGAATTTCGCAAATGAGCTCTTAACTAACTACCGCTCCAGAATAGGCTCCACTCAACCTCGTTAGGGCAAATAAATTTGGTAACATTTTTATAGCATCTACACTGAACCGTGAGATGGTGTTCTTTCTTCACAGAGACTCTGGGTTAACAAAGCCAATTTCTCATATAATATAAACCGCTCGTTCACGTCCAACGTAGTACATAAAGGGGCGAAACAAAAAGCTTCCCTTGGCAGCTTGACCAGCCTTCACCCCCTGTTTACAAGGAGAGAACACAGCAACACATGAATGTCAAGAGTCTGTGAGAGCAAATGTTCCAGGATTTTGACTATTTCACAGGAAACAATTGGTCAAGAGATAAAAAGCATTACATAATACTGCGCTGGAAACATTCCTAAGTAGATGCGCAAGACTCTCAAAACACATATTCGAGTGGAGCAGTAAAATCTTTAGGTGACCATGAGGCATTATTATTGGGCATCTTGCACCAGGCAGTGAATGAAATTCCATACAGTAAGGCACACTGTCGACAGAAAAAACCTGAAAAAATCTTAATTGCACCCGCATAAAAAACAGTGACACCCATAAAGTTTACAAAACCAATTTGTTGATTTCTTTAGCAGTAAGAGTGTCTAAATCTGTACCTTTTTATATACCGAAATCTATACCGAAGTGGATACCTTCCTGGAAGTCATTCATAACTTTTGTAGTTATTGTTTAACATCCCATCTTGATTGATCGATAATGAGGTTTAACACGCTGATGTTGCACAAAACCAATTCGTTCATTTCCTTAGCAGTAAGATTGTCGAAATCTATACCTTTTTTGTAGAAGTCATGCATAACTTTCGTAATTACTGCTCGTAACATTTCATCTCGATTGGTCGACTACGAGGTTTAACTCGCCTACGCTGCCCAGGCGATGATGTGCGCCGTAGAGAAGGGCTCCGGATTAATTTTGATCAGCTGGGGATCTTTACATGCGCCGGAATCTCGAACACAAGGCGTTTTCACTCTACGTCTCCAACAGAAAAGCGGCCGCTGCGGCCGGGAATCGAACCCGTGTCTTTGTGCTTAGCAGCACAGTGCCATAGCCGCTGAGCCACCGTGGCAACATTTCATCTCCTTAGGGGTGTACTTAGGCCCACCTCTCAGTACTCCCGCCACTGTGTTTCATGTACATGCTTCATCATCATCATCATTATAATAATAATATTCATCATAATCATCACCAGCCTATGTACGCTTTCTGCAGGGCAAATACCTCTCCCATGGATCTCCATTCATCCCGGTCCTGTGCTAACTACGACCAATTTATCCCCGCATCCTTGATATCATCAGCCCATCCAAATTTCCGCCGCCCGCCACCACGCTTTTCCTTCTCTAGGGATCCACTCTGTTACCCTTAATGACACACGGTTATCTTGCCTTCGCATTACATGACCTGCCCATACCCATTTCTCGTTAATTTCTACTAATATGTCCTTAACAAGCCGTTGTTTTCTGACCCACTCCGCTCTCGTTTCATCACTCAATGTTACGCCCATCGTATTCGTTCCATTGCTCGCTGAGCCGAACCCTCTCCGTCATCCTCTAAGTGTCGGCCACGTAGGTCAGTACCCGTAAGGTGCAGCTGTCATACACGTTTTTCTTCAGGGGCAAAGGTAGGCTGCCATTTATTATCTGAGAATGCCAGCAGAATGCACTCCACCCCGTTCTTATTCTTATATTATCTGTCTCATGGTTGGGATCCGGGGTCACGACTTGGGCTCAGTAGATATATTCGCTTACGCCTTTCACTGCTTCGTCACCTATTTCAAACCCTTGCGCTCTCCCGAGCTTATTAAGCATTACTATAGTTTTTTGCAGAATAATACTCAGACCCACTATTCTACTATGCTTGTCCAGTTGGGTCATTATGCTTTGCAATTCTACCCCCAAGTTATTTAGCAAGGCAACGTCCTCGGAAAATCTGAGGTTACGCAGGTATTCTCCATTAACCCTTACGCCCACCGGATCCCAATGAAATGTTGTGAATACCTCTTGCACACCTGCTGTGAATAACATCGGAGAGATAATGTTTTCCTGTCTGATGCGCTTACTTGTAGGTATTTTACTGCTCTCTGTATGTAGGACTATGGTAGTAGAGGTGCCAGTGTAGGCATCCTCCAGTATTCTTACCTAATGCTCCCCCTACACCCTGATTCCCCAATGCCTGAATGACTCCTAAGCTTGCGAAAGAGTCAAATGCTTTCTCATAATTTATGAAGGCTATATATAGGGGTTCAGTATACTCTGTGCATTTCTCTATCCCCCGATTGATCGTGTGAATATGGTCCCTTATTGAACGACCTTTAGAGAACCCTGCTTGTTCATGAGGTTGAATTCTGAGGTTCCAGAAATTCTGTTAGCTATTACCTTGGTATATACCTTGTAGACGGCTGACAGTAAGCTTTTAGCCGGCCTGTATTTTAGACGGCCTGTCATTTTTTATGTCCTTCATGCCACCTTTCTTATCGATTAGGATGATGTTCGCGTTCTTCCAAGACTCCGGTACACGTGCGGTCAGTAGTCGTTGTGAATGCAGATTTGGCAGTTTTTCTAGTAGGATTTGCCCGCCATTCTTTAATAGGTCTGCTGTTATCTGATCCTCCCCCCAGGTGTTTTGCCCCTTGTATATCTCTCAAAGTGTTCTTTACTACTTCTGCCATTACGGGTTGGATATCTATATCCTCTAAAGTACTTCCTAGTAACGTATTATCCGGGGAGTTGCGGCTACTGTACAGATCTCTCTAGAACTTCGCAGCAACTAAAACTTCCTTATTCCTATCTGTGAAAAAATGGCTTGCTTGTCTTTAAGTGCATACATCTGATTTTTCCCACGCCTAGACGCCTCTTTTTTGCTTTCAGGCAGCCTCCGTTCTTTATAGCATGCAAATCACCCTCTTTATTAAACTTCCGTATGTCAGCTGTCTTAAGCTTTTTGATTAACCTCGATAGCTCCGCTGGTTCTACTCGGTCAGTTCTGGTGGATAATGGCACAGTTTCTCGTTTCATTATTATATTTTTCTTCTCCTGTGAAAGTTTGCCAGTATCCTGTATAACGATCGTACTTCCGACTTCTACTGCACACTCCGTGATAATGCCTGTAAGATTGTCACTGGCTTCCTGTTTCGTAAACTCTGCTTCCTCGGTTATAGCTGAATATCGGCTCTGGAGGGTGATCCTAAATTCTTGAACTTTCCATCTCACTGCTAGCTCATTGATTGGCTTCTTTCATACTAGTTTGTTACGGTACCTCCACAAATCTACCATAATTCGAGACATTTCTATACACTGGTAACTCCACCTCACCCTTCCCAGCGCTTCCACATCCTGCATGACGCCAGGACTATCCCATAGTGTGGGTCTATTCTATTTTTATGCTCCCCATTCAGATTCCTCAAGGTGCGCTTATCGCTCTCCCGTTTGCAGAAGGTATTCACGATGCGTAGATAATTGCGGTTTGCGAATTCTACTAATAAGAATTGCGGTTATTTCTGCAACCCCGACCGTAGTTCCCAACTGGCTAGTCTCCACCCTGCTACTTGCCTAGTTTAGCATTGAAGTCTCCCATAACTAAGGTATACTGTGCTTTTACTTCAGCTTTTGCCGATTCCACACCTGCATAGAAGCGTTCAACTAGCTGGTCGTTGTGGGTGAATGTAGGCGCGTAGGCTTGTACCACCTTGATGTTGCACCTCGTATCAATCCAAAGCAGTATATGTCTCACCCGCCCCTCTTCCCCCCTCCCCTAGTTTTCATTCCGGTGAACCATATTTACTCGGCGCCCCTCCGTGGCTCCTCCACGCCACCGCCAACCCCTATTTTACAACGGTTATCACAACGTTTATTCGCCTCGCAACCATTGATGTCTCATTTACAAGATGCGCTGTTGACTGACAGCGGCCGTAACGCCGTTAACAGATGATTGCGGAAAACCAACACCAGCGAGTATGGGAGTAAAGACGCCTGAAAGCCGCCGCCACCGCCGCCGCCGAAAATGTAGCCATGGCCGTTGCCGCTCCAAATTTCGCCTCGCCCACTAGCAGCGTTCTCCTACCGGATGAAAGTAATTTGCCCCGTTGGAACACCGGCATGCCCACATTATTCTTCTTCAGCGTGAAAGTCACTTCGAGTCATAGTTCTTCTGCCGGAGGAATTATAATAAATCCTGGTCTCGTCGCATATGAAGTCTTTCTCTCCCCATTCGCCAGTACATTTCACGCCTAATTAGGCGCCTATCCCCGTGGCCGGTTAAGGCGCGCACTGGCTGGTAGTGAAGGCAGGACGCGTGCAAGCACAGCCACTAACGGTGACGTACCCGCTGTGGTGGTGCGAGATTTAAACGCGGTAGCCTCGTGGCTCAATGCTCCCAGTCAGCTGTCCTCCGCAGTCGAGCGGTTTTGGTCTGAGTTGGTGCGCTGCTCAGACAATGAGATGCCTGTTACTGGGAAGCGAAATGGACCGCCACTTGTGTGTCCAGTAGTACAGAGTTCGAAGCCCTTGAGGTGTTAACTCACTATGGGATAGAAGTGTGCCGCTGGCTTGGAAGAAGAAGAGCGGAAGCTTAAGAATTGATTGTTGATTGATAGTAGGCGTTTCCTAGCAGACGCAACCCAGGCGATGAGGCGCGCCGTAGTAGAGGGCTGCGGATTAACATTGACCACCTGGGGGTCTTTAAAGTACGCCGAAATCTCGTACACACGGGCGTTTTTGCTTTTTGCCTCCATCATAAAAGCGGCCGCCGTGGCCGGGAATCGATCCTGCGTCCTCGTGGCGTGGCCTCCGCGATTTGCTGCCGGCGGCGGGCGCCGGTAGCCGATCGCGGAGGCCACGCTCGTGGTCAGCAGCACAATGCCTTAGCAACTGAGCCAGCGCAGCGGGTGAAACTTAAGAACCGTCTGCCGGAATAGAACCAGGAATTGGCGCGAAAACCACAGCAAGCCGCTGCCGCCGCCATTGCCGCATTACGTTCCAGTTGGTCGTGCTGCTCGGAATCCCTCTCGGATGAACAGCAACTGGCCTGCTTGGAATGCCGACGTAGGCCGATAACACTCGTTCAGCGTAAAGGGCTTTCAGAGCGACATGTTCGACAGTATCTTGCACTTCTAAGCACCCGCTCATGACCGGTTGCCGGTTTGTGCGTGCACGGGTTAGGCGAGGAGGGAGGGGTGGTAGGGGGGCGGGCACACGCGGATATGGGTTTCATGCCCTTAGTGATGACATGTGCGTGGTGTTGGCGTGAGGTTCAACGTGGCCGTCTGTGGTAGAGTGGATTCGTTTGCGTGTTCGGCCGAGTTCAGACTGTTGCCGCAAGTTTCGGGATAACTTTAAAGAATGACGCCATTTCACGTATCAGCCAACCGAACTGCGTGACATGCCGTTTTTTTCCGTCCAAAAATCATTATATGGCTTTTCCGAGGGTAGTCTCAATATAGGCTTAGGCTGGATTCAGACATTTGTCGCAACTGTCGTAATATCTTTAAATAGTGACGTCATTGGACGTCTTAGCCAGCCGAACTCCGTGAAACGCAGCTTTTATACGCCCATAGCGCATGTTGTGGCTATTACATCGGTAGTCTGAACAAACAGTCTTACACAAACGGTAAAGCTCGGGCCTGATGGAAATTTCATTCAGGTAATTGGCTTAGAAGTGTGCTCAGTCGTAAATTTCAAACAAACGTGTTTGTTTCGTGGACTATGTGGAGCGCGCACTGCTTTGCAGGTCATCCTTCTTCACAGAGTGGAAGGGCACTCGTTTTTTTAGGAATAAGGCGATACCGGCGCTATGGCAGGAGGGGTGATTAAGGCAGAACTTGTTGTAGCGAGCCATAAGAATACTGAATCTTTATTGATAGCCATGTCTCAGACACCATAAGTATGTCAAAATTAAACGCTATTTGGCAGAAAAGAAGCTCAGATATACATTTTTTCATTGTCTCTTCATTTAGGTGGAAAGCGGAATTCTGTTTATACATTTTTCCCAGATGGTTGCTAAGCTTATGGGCAATGTATACATGCAAATACAAGATGCAAAGAACGCTGGTCAATCGCTTAAGCGGTTGTCGACAGGTTATTTCTAGATCTCATTGCCACTGCGGCCTCTCCCTCGCATCGATGAACAAGGTTCTAGCCATGGTTGTGCCAGGCCAGTTCAACGGATTTTTCCTGCGTCCACTGCTTAGTTTTCCAGGGAAGTGTTTTGCCTGTTTTATCAAATATTTTTGATGCGAAGCAACTTATGGTTGAGCCTGTTCCCTCCGCCGTTGTGTGGGCGCTGTTGTGCGGCGTCCACACCCCCACTGCGCATGCCTGGCCAGGTATCGCTTATGATGACTGTGGCAGGATGCCCCTAGTGATTGGCCAACCAAAGAATCCATCACGAGAAAGCTTCGCGTTCAACCATCGTCGTCATGTTCCCGTAGGGGAACCCTGAGTACCACATGCCCACTGCGCATGCCTGGCCGGGGACCGCTGATGATGATTGTGGCATGATGCCTCGAGGGATTGGCCAACCGAAGAATTCATCACGAGAAAGCTTCGCGTTCAACCACCGTCGTAATCTTCCCGTAGGGGAACCCTGAGTAGTATGCGAGGCATTCCTCCTCTCCTCTCCGACGCTCCTCTCCTTTCCGGCATTCCTCCTCTCCTCTCCGAAGCTTCTCTCCTTTCCGGGATCACCCAACGAATAGCAACACCTGCGGCTCTGCGCGCGATAATGCGAAGCAGCTTAGGGTTAGACACGTGACGGTAGCCGCTGCATACTCTGCTGGTGGCGCCACTGTAGTTCCGCGGTTTAAATAACGCGCGCGCGTGCTCCGCTGCCTTCATTCTCTTCCCGCAATGCCGTGGTCGAACTGAAAACTAATGGGAACTTGAGTTGGCCCCATGGCTGCTTCGCATACTACTCAGGGTTCCCCTATGGCAAGATGGTTAAATTTTTGGCAGAACACATCCGAATTAATTTGATTTCCACAAGTGTAGTTTTATTTGGAAGCCAGTTGTCCATCTCGGTTTTTGTCGAGCAAAGCGAACGATTACACAAGCGGCTTATATGGCCTCAATGGCCACCGGTGCACGGCAGTGGCGTCAGTTTCACTTTGTTCAGGAACTTTGAACAATGCAGCAACCACATTTATTTTCCCCAGACGGCGGTTCTGCTCTTTTTTTAGCAGCGGAGCGACTTAGGGGCTCGGGATGTCGGCGTCTCCTGTCATCGTCTCCTGCAGTTACGGTACTAAAACACCCGGAAAGTTGTTTTCTAACGCTTTTCGCTAAAATGTAACGGGTACTAAAAGAAAAGTGTGTAATGGATAAAACCGGTTCAAAATAAACCAACATGATTAAAAGATTTGCGGAATCCCCCCTGCCCATTTCAGAAATCGTCAAGCACAAGTAGAAGATGCTTGTACACGGGTTGTAATTTGTGTTACACTCAAATGTCCTCCAGCTGTCTACTCTGGTACTGATCGGGTCGGGTGAACGTTCGAAGCAGGAAAAGGCATATTTACCTGGTGCCGGGTCCTCGCTCATCACAGAGGGCGAAAACTGGCAATAACCCAATTAGACAACCAACAGACAGGAAGGTCACGCGGTGTCCGCTGGCATCAGCTTACTTCGGCGGCACTTCCGGCTGATGTTCGAGATTTCGGCTGGTTACGTGGCTGGGAAGTTCTCCCGACGTGTGACCGTCTGGCGAGATTCGGAGTTGTCGTTCCGCACGGTGTCCGCACTGCGGCCACACTGAAACATCACAACATGCCTTGTTTCACTGTCGTGTAGCGGCAACGTTCTGGACTGTATTAAGCAGGATGTTCGTACTCACACTTCGAATGAACACTCGTTCAAAAGATGTGTTGGTCAACTTTCTGATGTTCGCTGGTGCTCTTGTTTTGTGGAGAAATGGTGGTGCTGCATGTCTTCGAGCCCGGCCGCAACGGGCAATTTTCCCACTGCTGTGGCGTGTCCGGTCGATTCTGATGAGTCATTGGGAGCATGAGTTGGCAACTCTAGGGGAAGAAGCCTTCCTTTTGCGTTGGTCTACGCGCTTTATAGTGGTCAGGAGCAAACTCCTGAGCGTTTCTGTAGTGCCGTACTGAGTTCCGTATAGTTTATGAACTGTTTTTTTAACACTTGTGAAGTTTCGGTTACCTTATTTGTAGTTGCTTGTTGACCACGCCAAAAAATTTGTGCAGGGTGCAGAATGACCATGTTACATGCAAACTGATTGGATAATTCTCTATTCTTAGGGCAGCGCTGTTATCACTAGTCGCTGCGCCCTGATACGTGGGTTATAATAAATTCTCTTCGCAAGAGGACGAGCCCCCAGCGCGAGGTGCGGAAAGTGAGCTCACGTTGACCCGTGCCACTACCCCATAATGGGAGAGATGGGGCATGAAATTTCCTAAATCTGGTTAAACGCTAGAGAGGGTGCCAACGGCTCAGCCAGCGCGGGATCGCTCCTCCCAACGTCGGTTCTCCTGCGCCCAATCAGCGTGCGCCGTGTGTCAAGAGAGATGCAATTTTTGAATACACTTGCGCACTGCATGCTCCGCCCCTTCCCAGGTTTCACGTTAGTGGAGATGGCCCGTTTTTTATATGCTTTGGAACTTGAAGTTCAGTTCGCGCTTATGGCACTCGAGATCATTAAATTCGCTAGCACGGAACGCCACTTGTATAAACGAATATTAGGCAACTAATACAAGCCATTTCCCCATTATAGGGGGAGTGGGATTGTTCCTTGTTGCTCGCGTTGACGCCTACCGTGGGTTGGGGTGGCTTCGCGAATTCCTGAAACGGAGCTCCTCGTCGCCGATGTGAAATGAGCGGATTGATAGCGAGGTACAAAGTAACTCGAAAATTCAGTGCCCTTCCATTCTGTGAATAAGGATGAACTGCAAAGCAGCACGACCTCCACGGAGTGCACGAAACAAAATACATTTGTTTCAAACGTACGCCTGGGCACACTTCCTAGCCAATTACCTGATTGATATTTGCAACAAACCCGAGCTTTATCCTAGCGTACAAACGTAGAGCTGTCTCTTTCCCTCCCGCGTCGTATGTATCTTACCGTTTGTGTAAGACTATGTTAAGACTGCCGTCGGAAAAGCCATCAGGTGATTTATGGACGTAAAAAAGGCCTGTCACGCAGTTCGATTGGCTGAGACGTGAAATGGCGTCATTCTTTAAAATTATTACGGCAGTTGCGGCAACAGTCTGAGCTCGGCCTAACGCGCAAAGTGAATCCAATCTACCACAGATGATACCGGACCGGTCGCATTGGGCCCTTTAGCGGCTACTTGGAACCTCACGCCAATACCAAGAACATGTCATCAGTAAGGGCGTGGAATCTATACTTGCGCATGCCTGCCCACCCAACCTACCACACCCTCTCCCAACCCGTGCATGAATAAACCGGCAACCGGGCATGAGCGGGTGCTTAGAAGTGAAAGATACTGTTGATGTCGAACATGTCGCTCTGAGCGCCCTTTAAGCTGAACGAGTGATATTAACACACGTCGGCATTCCACGCAGGCCAGTTGATGATCATCCGAGAGTGATTCGAAGCTACACGACTAGATGGAACTTAATGCGGCAGTGGCGGCGGCAGCGGCTTTCCTTGGTTTTCGCACCCAGTCGCGCTTCTGTTAGCGCTTACGCTTAAGTTTGCATGCGTCCTTCCCATAGCAAGTTCGCACTTCAAGTGCTCCGACCTCAATACTAGTGGACACACATGTGGGTGACCTATTCGCTGCCCAGTCGTAGGCATTTCATTGTCTGTGCAACACACCAACCCAGACCGAAACCGCTCGATTGCGGAGGGCAGCTGATTGTGGCATTAAGCCATGAGACTGCAGCGTTTAAATCTCCCACACCCACAGCGGGTACGTAATCGTTAGTGGCTGTGCGCGCATGCCCCTCCCTCGCTCTTCACCCGGGAAGCCTAAACCGGCAATAGTTATAGGCGCCTAATTAGGCGTGAAATACTTTGCCGAATGGAAAGAAAAAGATTTCACATGCGACCAGACTAATATCTATTATCATTCTTCAGCCAGAAGAATTATGACCAGGTGGTCTATGAGTGCCGCCGACGCGACAATGTTGCTCGCAATGGCTTTCAATCTAATGAAGAATAGTGTGCTCACGCCGGCGTTCCAACGGGGCCAGTTGCTTTCAAATGGCAGGCGCGGGCAGCTTGTGGTCGAGGGGGAATTTGAAGCGGCCGTTGGCGGCGGCAGTGGCGGCGGCTTTCGGGCGTCTTTGCACAAATTCCCGTTAGTGTTGATTCGGCGCAATCATCTGAGAACGGTTCTATGGCCGCTGTCAGCCGACTGGGCACCTTGTGAAAGAGGCATCAGTGGTGGCGAGGAGAATAAGCGTTGTGATAATCGTTGTAAAAGAGGGGTAGGCGGGGGCGAAAAGCCCAGGAGGGGGCGCCGAGTAAATCTGCTTCACCGGAATTCAAACTGGGGTGTGGTGAGAAATATTCTGCTTTTCAGAAAACATTTTTAAACAGCAAGTTATACTCGCACAATCTAGTAAAGAACGGGAAAGAATTGGACTGATTACGACAAAACGAATTCCTCTTTGACGAAACCGACTGAGCAGCTCACAGTACCGCAGCGTAGAACACTGGTCCGGACCATTGCAGGCTGTTTTAGGCACTCTATCAGTATCCAGCCCACATGCATACAACACCCAATAACAAAGCTAAACCAACAGGATTCGCTACAACCCTTGTACTAGCTCTCTCTAGGTGACAAGAAAAAGAAGGAAGGCATGTATGCACATTTATTGGGAGAAAATAGAGGAGCCGGGTTGACATTTTCTGAGGCCTCGGTCAAGTTTCGGAAATGGAATCGAGGCTAAAGAGCACAGGGAACCGGGAAAGAATGGCTGCTAAAAGCTGTCCTCAAGGCCGGCTTCTCAGAGTACAATCAGTAGTGTCAAGCGGGTGTTTTTCGTCAGGTGGGATCCAAGCATATACATCCAAAGTTCGGAATCTGCCAGTCATGGCGTGCCAAGTGTCTTGAGCTAGCGTTCTCTGCAAACACTCAGGGCGAACATTCCCACAGAAGGTGTCGCGCACTGTACAGGGCCCGGTACCACAGTGGCACCTGGGAGTGCTCTAAGGGCTGAAACTCTGCGTATCGTTACAGGGGTACCAATATTTACGGCCAATGACGTCCTATACCCGCAAGCGCAAGCTAATAAACTTGGATACATAGCAGAAGACCGATGGAATCGATGACTGGCATGAAAAATAAACAAAATCAAATACTGAAATACTTTTTCTTTCGCGGGAAAGGATATCACCTACATCATCACGTCTCCCGAAATGCCGTCGTTACATCCATTATGACGCTCGTTTCATCGCGTTATTCCTAAATAAGAAGCCGTGCGCCGGAACCCCTCTCCCCCATCCACATCCACAAATGGCTTCCCTCGGTCAGCCGACAATGCTTCGCCTGAACACGATAGGAAACTAGGAAAACTAAGAAATAGGAAACGGTACGAAACTAAGCTCTCACAGCGAGCGTTATATAAGAGCAAGCGCGCGATCTGGTGTCAGGCAAGCTCCACCCCCGTTCCCGTGCGCCGCGAGAAATACTAAAAGGGCAGGTGGCCTGCTTCTTCAGCGAACACCCGATGCGATCCCGGGTAGCCCGTCGATCCCTTACACGGCTGCTTCAGTGACACATGCACCAAAATTCGAAGTAATACAAGTTCAACAGCACGCCAGACACAAACCCTGTATAATGGACTCGTTTCTTCGGAACTGCCAAAATAGGCTCTTCTGGCGGTAGCGGCGTTGCGTGTGCATCTCAGTCTGAAATTGGCAACGACAAGTTCATGACACGCTTTATGCACACTGTGAAGTTGCAGCGACATAGAACGCACGTAAGTAACGTTTTCACTGACTATGTCAAAAAAGTGCAAAAGAAAGGAGTCATATAAATATTGAAAGCATTTAAACTTTATGCATTTCATGCATAAATAACTGTACACTCTGTACAAACTAGCCATCCAAACAAAACATGAAAGTCACCGACTACCCTCGTAGCTAGCTTGGCAATGTCTCTAAAGGCTACTGGGTACGCGAGATAATCCGATGAAACACTTGGTGGGCCTTCCGATTAAGAGGTGTAAAGAAAACGGCGTTTGCTTACGTCGGCGCGTTGAACCCAATGAACGGCCTGCGAGCTTTCGTGCTGCTTTATAGCTTAAGAGCATTGGCGGCAACTAGCTGGCTTCTTTTCAGCCGGTGTTGACGTTACCCTTCTCCAGGGCCTTTGGTTGCCCTACGAACAGGGCTACTGAGGTTTACTCAGCACAATTGTTTTATAACCCTCCTCCCGCTGTTTTATAACCCTCTTCCAGCTTGTCCCTCTGCTTCTGCGGCTTACAGAGCTGTAAGTACCCCTGACTGTGCGGTTTCCTCGTGACCGAGGACTCGCTGTCCAATCCGCGTTGCTGCTTAGCCTTGATCCGGACCTGCTTCCCGCTGTTGAGCGATATATCTCTTCTTTGCTTGTTTTTTGCACTTCTCATTTTTTTTCTTCCTGGAGATATACTTTCTTCCCCCTCTGGCTTTGGGACAATCCTTTATTCCTGCCACTTCCCTTGATTCCTCGGTTATGCATTCATAAACCGGTCGCGGTGCTGCTACTAGGAGCACGGCAATCTAGCCAGGTTGTGTGGAATCACATGGCGTCATACTTGTTGTTTCTGATAATTAGGTTGCCGTTTTTCAGCCTGTTAGTAGCTTGAACAGTACTGCGCAGACCAGTAGTTGTGTTATCATCACATGGCGTGCGAATTCACAAGTGTGAAGCGAGAAAATAAAAATATCTTGCAATTTATAAACGTAAGCTCAAGTTCCACAAAACTCAACGCTCGTATTAGCACCGCTATACGACCGAATATTTTTTAAAAATTCAATACTTGGTTTTCTGCCAAGACCATTCCACCCTCTGAGCATGAAAAGCCTCCAAACGTTCTGTAGTGTTGGCACCAAGAATTGGTAATGTCCTGATAAAGGGTGAACACTACTTTCAAAGGTGTCAAGAGAAGTTGAAAAGACACCGGAGATGAACGCGGTCACTTTTTTACGTGCACAAACCTCCTAATCAGTTATCTAGCGACAACACCGCCTCATCTCCATCCCTGGGATGGCGATGGTGGATGGTTTGTAAGCAAAATCGTTCACGAAAAGAAAACCTTAAAGTAGCTCCCGCCGCTACTGCTTCGGTAACAGTTGAGTGCGCCGGGCAAATATAAAAATAACAACGAAGGGTCCTTTCGAACTGCCACATGCCACATATTGATTTCACACTGCCGATTCTGCCGATGCATTTTATATTTAAAGCCTAAAGATCGTGTGAACGTTTTGATTTGGCTTTTGGCGTCGGTGTCGCGTTACTTACTGTATTTAAAATGAGCGAATCACTTAACGAACCATTAATTTTCCGTTTTTATGAGACATTGCTCTGATGCAGGCAGCGAAGACCCAGTAGGTTTGGATTGGAAGCATCGCAATAGGAAAATATTGTTGCCTTTCGCACCTAAAGTCGTCTTTGTAAAAGTTTGTGGGCCGCTTTTTCTTGTACGTTACGACTCCTTTTCTTACAATATTTACCTTGGAGAGTATCTTTGTACGCTCTAACGCCCCAATCGTTTAATGCAATCAATTGAGACAATGCCAGAAGTTTGATTTTGGAAAGAATACTTGTGATTTCTCGGGTCACTCGTGTGTGAGGCCATCAGCGTCCTGTTCGTTCTCGAGGTTCCCATGCAGCGCAAAATGTGGCGGGTGCCTCATTACTGAGCTTGTGTTTGGTGTTTTTGATACACATCTTACGTGATAGGCGTCCTATTCCCCGTGATTTGTATCACTTCGAATGTTTGTCCTGAAAATGAAGTATTCCTTCCCTTATGCAGATGGCCAATGTATCTGCTCTTCATAAGCACTGTCACAAAGATTCTCTGTCTAATTACAGGCCAGTTTCTGAATTGGCCATAAATTAAATGGGATTAGAAAAAGTTATACACTTTGTAATGTCTAGTTTCTGCCAAAAACATAATATAATCTCAGGTGCGCTGTTAAAGAGCATGGAAAACTCACGGAAAACTATTGTATAAATTAGAGTGTATAGGGTTACCTTTGTACATAATTCGGTGGATTGCCTCGTATTTATCCGATAGAAAACAGTTTGTAGAAATTGATCATTGTTCCTCTAGTTCACTTTCTGTTACGTCTGGCGTTCCACAGGGGAGTGTTTTAGGTCCGCTGCTGTTTCTTCTTTTTGTAAGTGATTTGGTGGATGTAGTGCCTCATGATGTATCCATAAGTATGTTTGCGGATGATTGTGCTGTTTTTAAAGAAATATCTACAAATGATCATTTCCTGTTGCAAAAAACTCTCTTGGCAATTGATGATTGGTGTATGCGTTGGAGTATGGCGCTGAATTCAGAGAAAACTGTAGTTTTACGGGTCACAAGGAAAAAAATTTCCTAGTTCTTTTTCTTATATACTGCATCAACAGCCTCTATTATAAGTTTCCCAATATAAGTACCTAGGTGTGACTCTTACGAGAACGCTTACTTTGTCAAAGCATATATTGGATATTTCTTCATCAGCCCTGCGCAAGCTATGGTTCCTTAAAAAACTTAAAAATGCTCCACTTAGTACTAAGATGTTAGCCTACAATACATGCGTTCGGTCAAAACTGGAGTATGCTGCTGAAGTATGGGATCCCCATTTTAAGCAGGATGTTATGCAGCTTGAAAGAGTTCAACGAAAGGCAATGAGATTTATTTTTGGTAAATATAGAAGGCATGATTCACCATCCTTGTTGATGCAGAAGTACAACGTATTGACTCTCGAGGCTCGCCGGAAAGTTAGTCGCGTTGGGTTTCTTCATAACCGTCTTGTATGGAAAACTAAATTATTACTTCCTAATTGTATAAAACCTTTAACTTCACTGACAACTAGACATAACCATGAATACTCATTATCGCCAATTTTCGCCAGAACTGACACTCACAAGTACACATTTTTTCCCCCGAACTGTGTCTGAATGGAATTCTTAGCGACGAGAGGTTTTTGAATCCGCTGATTTTAGGAAAGAGCTTGAGTCCCACGTAAATTTTGATGGTTGAACGTTGCTATAGTCTTCGTGTTGTCTTGATTGTTGTTACTAATCTTCATTACATTGAATATATAGTAGTCCCTCCTGCCAGGGCCCAAATACTGGCTTGCAGTATAGTTAAATAAATAAATAAATAAATAAAGTAAATAAAAACGTGAGAGACCGCCTTACTAACTGTGAAAGATTAGAGTTTACATTCTTTTGAAGAGAAAAAATGTTGTTTGGTGTGTTTTTTCAGTGTGTCTGCAAGCGTTCTACTACTTAAACCATGACCGGCTACTACATAAACTTAGCTTATATGGTTTTAGGGGCACAGGTAGCTCACATCTTAGTTCATGCCTGTCGCATTCTTCCCAATAGGGTAATATCAGTCAATGAAAATTATCTGTAAAAGATATTTCCGGTGAGCCCCAAGGCAGCATTTTCCGCCCCTACCTTTTTTAGTGTGCATATTAGTGATACTACAAAGAGTAATAGTATACTCAAAATATGCCATTCACGCTGTTTATGTAACCTTGCTGTTTACGTCTCATTCACCGGATGCTAGTACTGACCAAGAAAATACCGCATTGCAACAAGATAGGCATTGCTCACTTGTAAAGTAGCGAAATGTAAACGTAAACAAAAGAGATGCAATGATGTGTCCACCCCAAAAAAAAGCTCTAATAATACCGGAAGGACTTAGATTTGGCAGCGACAAGATAACGTTCTCTCAAAAAAGACACTGCTAGGAACCCCATCGAATAGTCAACTTGGTGGGCATGATCATATTGAGGCAGGTAGGAGTAACCTTGCTCAAACTCCAGCCCTGTAGCATCCGTACGTTCCGAACAAACTTTGGTACACAGACACTGTCAAATGCATGATCGCGTCTTTTGGACGCCGTTTGATGGAGATTGATTCCACTACACTGGCACGCCTAGAGCAGCCTTTATTCGCCTAATTATTTAATTTTGGTCAAAGCTGTTAGAGTTTATTCTTGCGTTTTTAAGGCATCCTGAATTTTGGTTGGGTCACTGAGTTTTCATGTGTGTCTGAGTTGTTTCCAGTCTGTATATCAATTTTGGTTCATTGATCTGTTGATACGCATTTGTTTATTTCGATTTAGAGCCCCTCTGTGCTCGTTGATGTATCTTGGCTAGATCAGTGCCGCAGTGTCTAATTTGTAAAGCAAGCTTTTCGGTTGTTTCTCTTCCTTATTGTTTTTTTCCTTCCACCAAAATATATCTGTGTTCAGCTGGTCGTGGCTAACTTTCTTTATTGCACAAAATTATTACTGCTTTTATATCTATGCTTGAGATGCATGCGCATGACTTTTCTACTCGCACTTCAGCAGTTATGCCTGTATTGCGCTAGCCCCTTCTTCCTCCTTGCACTATATTAGCCGGGGACCAGTCAAACTGCCGAGTCCGCTTTTTTCCTGTGTCTTAAGCAAACCGGGCAAAATAAAATCTTGAAATCTTGTAATGGCCATCGTCTGAAATGGATAGGCCTGTTTTTGTACATGTATGTGTGTTGTATATGTACGTGTGGTTCTGTGCAAGTGTGTGTGTAACTATAAATGTATATATGTGGAGGTTTTGTATGCATGATTACAGCAGAAATCCCTTAATACATCAATTTGTATTCACTAGCAAAACTAGTTTATATAGTTCTGGAGGTCTGCAGACAGTCTGCATGAATTATGCAGAAGGTGCTGATCATGAACTGCTTTTTAGCAGCCGGTAGTCTTTGCAGAGACACCTCATTAGTTTTGTTTTAAACAGCGCCGCTCAAATCACACACGCACATGCAGTTTAAAAATCATACCATTTTGTAGCTAGTAAACGAATGTCTTGTTTATGCTTAATTAACCCCTACGACCTCACCCTCGTGGTAGCATATCAATAAATTTACTTCCGTTGCATCGAAACCCAACTTCACCTTCCGCTGTGTGCAAGTAATACTCCATATAAAACATTTATTTGCTACTGCACACGCTTAACCAGGTGCAGTGCTGCCTTATTCAAAAAATCGGAAACCTCTCATTACGCAAACGCCCATCGTTATTGTTCTGAAGCTAGCCATTCTTGTGTGGAGTTATTGGCCACTAGTCGGAAGTGAAATAGCTGCAAAAAGCAGTGTGAGGCATGCTGCCATATCATACGAAGGCAACTATTAAAAAGGCAGAACAGCGCGCAATCTCAGTACTCATTTCCTGTGATTTGCACCACCACTGCGCTACAGACCTTATAAATAAAACGTTCCATACCTCAAAATTGTTTTCAACGTACCTGGTGTTTGCAACAGGTACTGATGTAGTTTGTGGTGTATTGCCGATAATGTTGTGTTTGCAATAGATGTATGCCTTAATTATATGTGTGTAAACAAGTGTCGGCAACCGGAAGCTCGCTGGGGAGCATGCAGCCCTCGGGGCCGTATTACGTGGCCCCGGGCACGACGACAGAGCCCCGTGTACTTGTACTTCCTTAGTGAAGTCTGACATGAGAGGTTTGATCTCAGATACGGTTTCTGTTTCCGTTTCAGTTTCAGTTTATTATTCGTAACAAAGTATACATTGTGTAAAAAAATATTATACAGAAAGGGGTCCCAGAGTTTAGCACTGTAATGGGACCCCTTGTAATTTAACGAGTAGAAGAAAAAAAAACTGATCAGCAGTAGCAAAAGCTATGAACAGTGTTATTCTGAGAACGCAGTAAATAATACAACAAAAACTATACAAGAAAAATGACACAGAAAGTCACAGTAAAAGAATGTATACAATAGTCAGTGGTAAACTCATTTCATACTCATAAACAAGGCAAAACACTGGAAATACGCTGGGAAAGCATTTCAATATAAAGCATACTGCATGCACCGATGTAAATAAATGCCTAGGACTCTAACACTTCAAAATGTACAGAGAGGAAGTTAAATAGCGTATGATTGTTCAGGTATGTATGATCGTAGTAATGATCTGAAGCGTGGAAGCGATAGCGCAGTTTTTACGGGGGGGGGGGGTGGTAAAGTGTTCCAAAATTTATTGAAAGCGAATCGCACAGTCTGTGAGCCGTAATTTGTGTTACATGTTATGTGATTTGTGTTACAAGGAAGAAATAAATATTGCTTCCACTTGGCACTATTCCCCGTCTTCACCTTAGCCAGATGATGTCTTCATTCGTTTCTTTGCACAGGTCCAAAAAAAACGATCAAACTTCAGAACACATAAAAATAAACTTGACTTCTATTCATGTTTCGTAGAGCATTGTCAATTCGCCCGCTTACTCGTTTCCTGCAAGCCCTCCCCCTTTTTGCCACCGGCTGCGGCATGTCGACTTCATGTAACTCGGGCCTCCGCCTCAAAAGGTTGCCGACACCTGATGTAAACGTCCGCACAAGAGGCATTCCACCGTTGCATACTATTTTCATCGAAGTCGACTTGCGAAGGCTGGGTGAAACCTTTGCTCGCGCGGCATGGTCCATCAGATCACTACTAAAACCGAAAAATAAATACGGGGCTTTAAATGAGTCGTGACCTTTAACTGGCACTAAAATGTGAAGCACCCAAAGGTACTTCCAAGGAGCATTCATTACTACACAATTTGAGTGGAAGTTCCATGTCATGATGGGAAGACTTCAGTGCCGTAACGTTTTTTTTTTTTTGCAGTTGGCATTTGTATGTCCTGTATTTTAAAATTTACCATGATCTTTTCAGGATTTCCAGGACCCTTATTTCTTTCGTACGTTTACAATTCATCTCAACAATATGCATATCTCCAGCTTACTGTTATTAAAATGGGTGGCGCTGGTTCGTTGTGGTTCAACGAGTGAGACAAGTAGACAAGGTAAGTTCCAAGAAATATTGGAAGCTAAGACATGTAAAATAATATATATCTTTGCATGTATTCGTTCATGTGTAAGTTAATGCAACACGAAACTTGGGCGCCACGTCATAACTCCGACAGAAGTACCGATTCGTATTCCTCCTCCCGACCTCCGTGCCAACATTAAAGTCACCCCCATTCCACACCATATGCACTACTTTTACAACAAAGGCCGATGAGCAGCGCGAGTCCGCTATCTCTAGAGACACTATTCGAAGAATCCCGACACCAGATAAACCGACGCAGTTGCATACCATAGCCGCCAACTCAACCCCTCGTAGCCCTCATCACCCAAAGCCCTCCTGACGTCTTCCACGCTACCCACTACCACCTCCACGACCGCAGAGGAAACTGCAATAGCTGTAGCTACAACCACAGTTACGACAGATTACATTGTCATCATCACAGACTCCCAGGAAGCATGCTGCCACTATTAAAAAAGGATGTTTCTCGCCTCAAGCCCTCAAAATACTACGACGCACACAGAAGCTGCCCTCCATCTACATCGTGTAGACACCAGGGCACGCCAACCTTCGAGGGAATAAGGTGGCACACGCCGCTGCACGCGAAATAACTACCCGGGCATTCCCTGAAGCCAGAAAAAGACACAAGGGATTCATTCGATCACCTCCCGGTCTCGAGTCGTTACACTGACTTCTTGCCCCACTACCATCGAAATTGTATCATCTACCCTCCTCTCATCCATCTCTCAAAGACAACGACGCACGCCTCTGGCGATGGCTACGACCCACACTTACTAAAACACAACAATACTACACAACATATCACCAACCGCGTATCCCTGTGAATTCCCATCCTGTAAAACCACCAACAACACATACCACCTTGTCTGAGTTTGCCGTACCACCCATACCCCATCCTTTCCCCTTCCTTGGAGCAGTGGCAGTGCGAGCGAACCACCTGCCTGCTATAGAGGCAGTTTAACCTCGTGTCTCGGGCAAGAGCAGCTGCCACGACTCGCGGCTATCCGGACTAGGAAGGCCACCCACAACAGCATTTCCTCCTCCAATAAACGTTTCTCCTGCTACTATTTCCAGATCTGAATATCAATGTATTTTTCCCTGCGTGTGTCGGGTCACGAAGGTTATTGTTGTTGTAGCAGCGCGCAGGAAGTAACATTCTAGGACACCTAGCCTCTCTCTGTGGTTTAATGAATAAAACAGAGTCAGTGTTAGTGTTATAGAGCTAAAGCTCGTTTATTCGAACTCGGTTGATTTGAACATACGGGTAATTCGAATTGACGCCCTGGTCCCGGACAGCCCTGTGTATTTCAATCGGGGAGAAATCACTATAATTCCAACGCGTCGGTATTCAGAACGGTTAATCCGAACTGGGATACCCTGCTTTCCATTGCTACTCGCCTAAGAAGTCGGCCAAGAGTGATTACAATCTGTTCCAAATCCAAACCAAACCAAATTTACTAGAGATGCATGCAAATTAACGTCGAGGCTGGAAGTTGCAGCAGGTTATTTCGCCGCAGATGAGTATCCGGACGCCGCGCTGGAGCGCTCCCTTAAGTTCCAAGCGATGCTCAGGGAGTCGTCACAGAAGAAACGTGAAGCAAATGCATGTAAATAAACTTGTTTTCCGCATAGACGGCGTCATTTTTTTGACGTTACGGCTCAGTGCTCACATGATTGCAATGTCAGTGTCTTTTTTGGCGTAAAACTGACTGATCCCTTAATTTCGCTCGTTGTTCGGCCTTCACGAGCATTGTTTAAAACAACACCTGCCACAATCGTGTAGTTGCGCCTAATTCGCGATAAGAAGTCCAGATGTGATTTCTTTGTGTTCTGCCCGCACAGTTGGGCGCGATGTTCAAGCATTCTATCCCCCTCCCACTAATTCAAACACTGTTTAATTCGAACAATTTTATGGTCCTATTTGAGTTCGAATTCACAAACTTTTACTGTATAAGGAAGTGGGTGCGGAGATAGTGTCCCCGCAGCCATGTTTCACATGCATTTTTATAGCTGCGGATGTAGATGATTGTGTCTATTACCAAATGCACCTCACAGAAGAAATGTATAGGCAGTGGAGTGGCTTTATTCCATGCGAGTTAAAGATGTGGTGTGTACAGTGCAATTTGTCCAGTGGTGCATATTGTGTACGGTGATTATCAGCATGTCCTTTTTCACAGCGGGGCTGGTTAAGTTTGAGCATGATCGCTTGCAGTCACTAAAAAAATAAAAAACGAAAACATGCACGTGGTGCCTTGTGCCGAGGAGGGCGAGCGCGAAAACTGCATGCGTCAGCAAAGAGACGAGGGCACGTGCTAACCTTACGACCTAGCCTCCCAGCAGGGATCAACACTAGCCAGGCCCAGCTTCCAGCACCCTCAAGAGCTAGCCTCCCAGCCGGGCTGAACTCTACAAGGTGAACACGCGGCATAAAAGAAGGTCGACTTGTGCAAGAGTAGATATAGCTGGGCTGAGCCGATGGGCCGCCGTGCGCTCAAAAAATCCCTGTGCACACGGGTAGTGAACCGGCGCAGCAGGCAGCCTCTTTTCGGGTAGACCGCCACGCGGTGGCTGCTGCTGTTACTGCAGCTTGTCCCCTACCTGCCAGCCAGCCTGCCCGGCCCACAGAAGCTCTCCCAACACCCAACCCGCCCCCGAATAGACAAAAAATTGGCGCAGCTTGCACTGGCAGTGCAAGGTAGAAGAAACAGTGAAGCTGGGGGTCGACCTAGCTTCTTACCCCACAGGATCCGCTACCAGTGTAGGGGACTGACAGGAACAGCCTGTCTGTCCCCACATCCGGGAAAACTTGGCCGGCTAAGCTTGGCTAAACTTGGCCTAACCCCTCCGCACTTAGCCTAACCTACCAAGAACATCCCAAACCTAACTAAACTTAGTAAAGCGCACCACAGCCTAAGAAGACTTAGCGAAACCGGAAGAAGCTAATTCGACCCCAATCTCCGTGTTTTCTCCTGCCTCGAGGCTGGGCCATTTATTTGTGATAGGTTTTTTCTCTTTCGGATCGACGAATCAGATGCTTGGCCTTTCTGCCCCCTAAATATAAAGTATGTGCGGTAAGGCGGGTGGACACGCACCAAATTCGGGCTCGTGTAGTTACATACGCAACTTTTTATAGTAATAGCATGTGAATACCTCTAACACAGTTCAAAGGCGAAGGCTGCAGTCCTTTGCCTAGGTTAAGCAGTAATCACCTGATGTCCTCGAGTTGTAGTTGTCCAGCGGTTCTCTGCCGCTCTCTCCCCCCCCCCCCCTTGTGGCGATTTCCTTGTGGGGACCCTTGTGGCCATTTCAACCCAAACCAAAATTTACAGAATTTTTTTTTGTTTTTGTTCAAATGGTTGCTTTGTTTACAGAATTTATTCAATACTTGGGGCGTAATTCCGAGCATTCGCTCACAGTGATGTTCCGCAATGGGGAGAAAAATTGTCTCATTCCAGGCTCTTAAATTCCTTATTTTTAGCAATTTCACCCGCAAGTTTATTATGAATTCCTTGCAAATTTCCCGCCATTCGCCTATTTAAGCTGATAGATCGGTTAATTCTTGTTGGGTTGATGATGATAATGATGCTTAGCGCCTACCCCTTTGCAATGGGGTTGGGTTGCACGACGACTTTAGTCGTTTAGTCGTAATGCCACTTAAAAATCACCTGGCCATAAAAAAAATTATGTTATTTTTGTGCCATTCTAACCACTTAGTTCGGATGTCATCCTGACTTCTTCTGGGCTATTTTTCACCAACATTCTAACCTTCCGTTACTAACCTCTAATACTTTTCAATTCACATTTCCCTCAACCTTAAAGGGCAACTTCATTCAAATTTTCGACAACATAAAAATAATGTCCCCCCATAGTACGCACAAAAAGAGGGCGAAACGCAAAATACTGCGTTTCAAACATGAACGCACCCGGAGCTAACAGCTCGCGAAATTGGTGTTTTCGGAACCAAACCTGAATAGCAAAGGCTGTCATTACCACTGGCCAGACGGGACGTACGTGATGGAACGTAAGCGGCCGCGCCACAACCGGCGGCCGCTCAGAGCCGCCTTCAAATGCACGTGGTGGCGTCGCCTTTCACACTGTTATTTCCACAGAACTTCCACTAACGTTTGCCAGGATAATGTGGTTAGGCGTACTTCCGGCATCACGTTGCTCTCAATGGAGATGAAGTCGACCGTTCTGCAGTTATTTTTCCACCAGAATAACTGCCTGAGTAGCAATCCGTGGCATTGCGAGTAAAACAGCGGGCCCTGATTTAGAAAGTTAGTGGCTCGTTAGATGTCAAAAAGCAGCTTTGGTTCGCCTTTGCCTTGGCTATCACATCGCTCTCATTGAAGGGAACAAACCGTCCGCGGCCAGAGATCAATCGCTATTTTTCTATATACTATTTATTTATTGAAAACGTGCAAATAGCTTTGTGAATTCCGGTACAGTATTGTTCGCTTCGCTGCACATCGAGAATTGAATTATATATGTTGTCTGAACCTATAAGCCAGCTTCTGCAGCTAAATGATGCACTAAAATAAGGAAACAGTTATCGATATGCCGCCGCTTTCTCTTTCAGCAGAGACGTGCTGGTGAAGACATTCTACTTTCAAATAAACTAAATAGAACGTTCTACAAAAGTAAATTCTTGAGTTGGGAATTGAAAACAACACTAGTTTTTTGTTTAGGAGAGAAGCTGTTTCGTTAGCTTTCGGACTTCGCGAAGACGACGGATGACATATGAGTGGGTGTATTTGTTACCACGAGCACGGCTGGTTTTGGTTCGTTTAGCGAGTGAGGCAAAAGTCGCACAAATGTTTATACCTGCGTGTATAACTCAAGTTAGGTCGTCAAACTTTATAAAAGGTCTAAGAGATGGGGGTGGCGTTCGGCAACCCAAATATAGCAAATATTGGACGCGGAACTACAAGTGGTAAAGAATTTATGAAATCCTTCTGTTTCTGTGATAGGTGCAAGAACCATAACAAAATGAAGGCAGTTGCGCGTTCCCGCTTTTTTTTAGTAAAACATTTTCGAATAAAAAATGTTTTGCTAACTCAAGAACTTTCGCAACCGCGTGAATAGTTTTTAGGCTTCTAATCCACTTTACTGCCTTGAGAAAAAACTGGCGGATATTGCTAGTTTCAAACATGTGATGGCGATGGCGGTACAGCGCCGTGGTGCAACAGAGAAAACCCCGACGAACGCATCCCTGCGCCCGGTGGAGCGCCGCAGATTCACTGGAGAAGCGCGAGCTCCACGGGACAGGTTCCCCTAACTTTGTCACAGGCCGCTCGGAACTTGCCTGGGTGACTCCCTGCCACGTGCAAACGTCGTCTGCTTGGAGGTACTTTGAACAATGGTACCTAGTGTGATCTGTGCTTACGAAGCTTAGGATGTCGCCATGGTGATTTTAACAGCACAGAATAATTATATGGATCACATAAGGACAAAGAAAACTTTGAGTGCAGTTGGCTCATAACGCCAAGGGCTCCCGGGAGCTGGATGTCTCTGTCACTGGATCTGGACAGATACCTTTGCAGTCTTTTACAATATGTCGCATGGTTTCTTGCTCCCTGCCGCACAGCTGTGCACAGCCCTGTGCACAGCTCTTCCTGTGCGTGCTCCCGAATAAGCCTTTTTGTTGGCAAGCAACCCTGCCGGGCTTCAAGTAGTAGTTCTTGCCTTTTGGTATTATCAAACTATTTTACCGTCTTGATCTCCTGCTTCCCTGTATATATACAAAGACTTCTTTTCTCTATGCTCCCTACTGTTTTATGGGCTGTATTGAAAGCGCTCTTGCAGGCTTTTGGTTTGCGCGAACACGACTGCTGAGATTTGAACATAAATCCGACGAAGTGTAAGAGAAGTGTTTGAAAGAAATCAGCATCATCATCGTGATTTCTTCTTTTTACTACACTATTCGAAACAATCCTTCCAAGTATTAGAGATTCCCTTTTACCATTTTGGCAGAAATTACTTCCGGAAACTCCCTGAAAAGGGAAACTTCCTCGCACGGAACATCGCTGTTCGCTCAGCTCTGTAACAATGAAAGCATGAAGTTCTCTTTTATCAGAAAAACCATTGACGCTATCATTGCCCAGTGGACAAAATGGTCGCCGCTGCAAAGAGTAAAGGCCAAACATAGTTGCGTTGACACGGGATTTTTACCCGGGTATCTACACTGTGGGCCCACGGCATTACCTTTTCGCTATCCCCACAAGTTGCCAGTGGTGGAAGAATAGTTGAATGAGTGCCCGCCGCTTTACTATTGAATGTGACGCAAAGTACGTACAACAAGTCCACCCATGCACCACTTAGTTATGATTCTGAGCCAGCTGTGGCGTGTGTGAGCAGGCTACCTGCTGAATTATTTGGCACCAAAACACGAAGAAATAAAACCCCAGAAAGATGCGCAACAACATCGCAGCGGGAAAAAGTATTTGATAATTATCGTCAAGCTTTTTGGTTCAAACTACCTATAGCAGACTTCAGTGAACCACATTTATTGTGCTTTCCCCAATCGATAGTTCGCCATTTTGCGCGTCATCCTTCGCCAATTTGGTGTGCAATGAAGAGCGTAAGTTGGCCAAAAAATGGAAATTATCCTGGCAGCGCATCGGTTGTTTTTGCAGCAATAACTGCTAAAGGACCTTTGGAGCACTTAGTCTTTTTGCCACAAATATCGTCACGTTAATGCATCCTTCCAACTAGTGAAGATTTGAAAATTCACATTCACTTCAAACTTGATATCCCCAGTTGCCACGAGTCCATCACCACTGCAACGCCAGCAGCAAACTTGGCTAACTGCAGGTCACTTGCACTTGGCTACCGATTCTTCTCCTTCTGCAGAATCTCCACCAGAAGCACTGCTGGTGATCACCAGTGGCAAACCTGCAATTCATCTATGCGTAAATGATGACCCGTAAATTGCGACCGACATGCCACTCCTGAGTGACCTAGTGGTGGTTCACTGGTAGCATGCCCGCTAGTCAACCCTAACCATTTTCTAACCTAAACTTCATCATTTACCTTGCACCCCCGCACGGGGAACCTTGAGTAATCTTGGTGACGGTGTTGGCGACACCGCGGACCCCGAGCCCCCACACTCACGCTGTAACCTACCGTGGTTATGGGTTTTAAGGAGAAGGGTAGAAACCTCAAACGGTGGCCGTCGGAGCCCAGGTCAAGCTCCGGCCGATAGGCTCCCCGCCTGTCTACCAGGCAGGGAGCTCCGGGACCTCTTTGACTACCAGGGTAAGGTCAAAGGAGAAAGTAAGTACCCCCGTCTCCCTGCTTTCCAATGTATCACATGGCATTTTCCAAACCCCCCCCCCCCAAAAAAAAACGTGATCGGCCCCCGAAAAGGGGCCGCACCGAAGTTTCTTTTCCTCATTTGCAATCGATCTCTCTCCCAAAGCCTGATATTTTCTCGCGGTTTTTGATCATGGAATCTGTTGACAAGACAAAGCCCATCACTTCCCAGTCAGTGTTTCTAATATCCAAGTTTCTTGAAAGCCTTAACGGAAAGTCGTACAAGGCTAAGAAACTCACAACGGGAGAAGTTTTGATAGAAGTAGAAAACAAACATCAATCCTCCAACCTCCTCAAGCAAACGCGCATGGTAGATGTTGACATCAAGATCACGCCCCATCGCAGCCTCAATAGCTGCCAGGGCGTGATATGTTATCGGGATCTAATGAATGAGACTGAAGCAGATCTGCTCGAGGGCCTCCGAGATCAGGGCGTGAGAGCAGTGAGGCGAATCACCATACGCCGAAATGATGAAATAAATCCAACCAAGCACATATTCTTGACACTTGACCGCTCAAACCTTCCTGAGTCGGTCAACGCAGGTTTCTTGAGATGTCCAATCCGACCCTACGTGCCGAACCCACGAAGCGGTTTCAAGTGTCAGTGGTTTGGGCACGGCACAACCTCTTGTCGTGGTAAATTGACGTGCGCAAAATATGCAGCACATGATCATCTAACTGACAATTGTAAATCCAAGAACTTCACCTGTGCGAACTGCCAGGGACCACACGCTGCTTATTCTAGGAGTTGCGAAAAGTTCAAGCAGGAAAAACAGATCATTGCCTTGAAAGTCAATGAAAACATCACCTTCCCAGAGGCTCGAATGAGGTTCGCCTCTTTCCCTCTGGGGAGGTACGCCGACGCAGCTCGCCAGAGGGGGCGGAGTGGCGTCTGGTTTCGGCGGGGACCCAGTACCGCGAGTCGGACTTGGTCCCGCCCCCCACCCCCCTGGGTTGCCTCTGGCAGCCAGACCCGCCTCCGCACCGCTCGCAGAGCCAGCAGCGGTTGTGGTGGCAACCACGTCTGGTGGGAGTGATGCTGCATCCTCCACGTCCGCTCCAGCTTCCCAAACCACAGGCGAGGGCGCAGAGGAGATGGAGACAGAGGAACCAGCGGCAGCTCCTATCCCCACCACACCGCCTGTGCCATCCGAGGCATTCCTGAAACCCTCGGTGGTTGTGGGTCAGTCAAAGCGTGCCCAAAAGGGTGCGCGGTCCAGGGAGGCTCCCGACAAGTCCAAAAAGACGAGAGTCACAGCACTGAAAGACGACACATAAATATACACATTCCGGTAGCTCTAATACATCCTATTGGGAAGACAAAATATCGTTCAATTGAACTGCATAGACCCTCTGAATAATCTTGACGTGTATGAGACTCTGCATGCCAATCAGCCAAGTGTAATGTGTGTCTAGAAAACACATCTCAATTCCAAGCACACAAATTTCTTGAATAGTTACCTCGTATACAGAAAGGACATTGATGGCTGCACACACTCTTGTGGCGGTGTGGGCATAATCGTCCGAAAATCCTTAGCATGCCACCCTGTCACCTTAAACACCGTCCTTGAGGCTATAGCCATCCGCACAATAATTTTTAATAGGTTGATAACGATATGCTCCATTTACATTCGTCCTGATTATGCACTTTCGAGTTTTGACTTCGATGTGCTGGTCGACCAGCTGCCCAAACCGTACATCCTAACCGGCGACCTTAATGCACACAACTCTCTTTGGGGCTCCTCCAGAACGGTTGCCCGAGGCCACCTGATAGAGAAATTCGTTACATCTTCAGGAGCACCCCTTTTCAACAATAAACAGCCTACATACCACAACATAGGTCACAACACATACTCGCATCTTGACCTGGCAATTGGTTCTGCAATTCTCTTTCCATGTCTTGAGTGGGGTGTGGGCAGAGACACATATGGTAGTGACCATTTCCCCACTTCATTAACGTATATAGGTACAGGCCTAAGCAGTCCATCTTCCCATAAAAGGTTTAATGAAGCAACAGCTAACTGGAATACATTTACAGAAACATCCAAACACCACCACACATCCATAGAACACCTACACGTTGAAGAATCTATTCAAGTGCTCACGGCGCACATCCTCGACGCCGCCGAAAAGTTCATTCCCCACGCCTCTGGTGCCCCGCGCAACCAGCGGAGGCCGTGGTGGAATGAGGACTGTAGGCGGGTGCAACAGGCCCAGTACAATGCGTGGGGTATCTTTCGTCAGTACCCCACGTGGGGTAACCTAATTTTGTTCAAATGGGCCAAGGCGTTAGGAAAACGTGTGCGCCGTGAGGCAAAACGAGAGAGTTGACGTTCCTTCATAACAGCAATAAACTCCTACACAGACACACGGAAAGTACGGACAAGAATACACAAACTCAAAGGACAACAAACACACAGCCTGCCTCTGGTCAGCACAACAGGGGACACACTCGAAGACCAGGCTGACACACTCGCACAACACTTCCAACACGTGTCCAGTTCAGCACACTACACAAACACTTTCATGAAACACAAACAAACAGCCGAAAAGACGCCTATACTAGATAACAATAGGTCAACATCTTCTTATACCTCATAGAGTTTTCACTGCATGAGCTGAGGGCTGCTTTGAGCACGTGTAAACCCTCAGCTCCAGGCCCAGACAACAACACATATACCATGATACAACACCTACACGCAGACACACTTGAACCACTTCTAAATCTATATAATAAAATATGGCTTTCGGGGCACATTCCACTCTCTTGGAGGGAGGCCATAGTAGTGGCTTTCTTGACGGAGGGAAAGGACCCGCCGTCCCCCTCAAGCTACCGTAATATAGCCTTGACGAGCTGCTGTGCAAGCTCTTCTAGAAGGTGATCAATCGCAGGCTCGTGTACTTCCTTGAGTACCACGGTCTTCTGGAGAGCTTCCAGGCCGGCTTCAGGGTGGGGCGATAGACGAACGATCAACTGGTAGCACTTGACTCATACATCCAGGATGCCTTCGTGCATAATCAGTACTGTTTAACTGACTTTTTCGACCTCGAGAAGGCCTACGACACCGCTTGGCGTTATGGGATCCTTAGCGACCTCAAGTCATTCGGTGTTTCGGGTAACATGTGTAACACCCTTATTAGTTACTTGTCAGAGAGAATGTTTCGAGTAAGAGTTGGCTGTGCACTCTCAAAGGTTCACGTCCAAGAAAATGGCGTGCCGCAAGGTGGCGTGTTGAGTTGCACTCTCTTCGTAGTAAAGATGAACTCTCTTGGAAAAGCACTTCCACCAACAATCTCTTATTCCATGTATGTAGATGACGTGCACATATCTTTTAAATGATGTAATATGTCAATATGCGAACGTCAAGTCCAGCTCGGCGTCAAGAAACTTGCCGCCTGGGCAGACAAGAATGGTTTTAGATTGAATCCTGTAAAAAGCTCCTGCGTTGTGTTCTCCGGGAAGCACGGGGTCCATATGGACCCAGACATTACTCTTAAAGGGGCCCTGAAAGGCGTTTTGAGCACACTAAATGAACTAGCGCAATCGTTAGATTGGGTCGTCAACGTCATCTGTGCCAAGTATTACATTTTTACGCGCAGCGGAAAGCTCAGAATTTTGTTGCAAAGTTTGTCGCTTTTTTCTCACCCTTCCCTTCGTGTTTTTGTACGCCGCCATCTTCACATGTCTACGTCATGGATTCCCAGATGTTCGTCATGAGCTACACATCCTCCTATTGGGCGGCGTTTTCACGCACTTCCGGCAAAGAGATGAGTCGTCTGCGCAGCGTCGGCTCGCCGGCTGATCTGCCAGTGGAGTGCCGGAGTGCTTGGACATTTTACGACAAACGAAACAAGTGTAAAAAAACGCTTAACTTTTTGTATTGAATGCAACACAGCCATAACACGACATGGATATTCTCTTACCTGAGTACGCTCCATAAAGAAAGCGTTGAAGCCCCGTGGCACTTTCGTGCAATCGCAGACAACGCCCTGAGCCGAATGACCTTGTTTGACGCATACATTTTATTCAACTTCAAAACAATCTAGAAATGCGTTTCGAACGAACACAACGTCACAACATGCGTTGCAAGTCTGAACCGCGCTTGACAGACGATGGGTTGCCTCATTCTGCCCGTCGTAAATTCGGCACTCACCTCTCGCGCGGTTTGCGGGGACGAACAGTAAGTCACTTAACTCTGGCGAACGAGCTGAGATGGCTTATAGCCACGCACACTGCACATACCCCATTCGAGGTTGAGTCGTACGTCGCTCGAGAAAGATAATCAAGACCATGGGAAGCACTATCCACCCGCAGAAGCACAAAGTCGCATTTTATGGTGAAACAAAGGCGTCCACAACACACACACCATCGCCTCCTGTAATGCCAAACGCATCTCGCCCTTCCCAATGAGAGTGAGTGTTACGCCTGCAGTGCCCACATGTCGCGAGGTGGGGCCCCAGCTGAACCGTGATCACGCAACCGTAACTGACTTCTAGAGCGGTTTGTGCCATGTTGCCAAGGCAACCGATGTCTGAGACTGTCAAAGAAATGGCACTCGCTCCTACGATAGAAAGCTCAGGGCGTGGCGGAGCATGTTTTGCCAACGTTGCCGCTTTCCACCACGCGTCGCCCTAAGCTGAACTGGTCACATGATTCAAGCGTTTTTTGCACGGGTTCTGTATCGGTTTAAAATGTCTTTTTCACATGCCGCCGGCAGGAATTACCACCGCCGCAAAATAAGACCCGGCACCAGCGGGGCCACATCTGCTACGCCGCTGTTTGGATAAACAGTGCGCGGTGCATGTCAAAGGGAACGAGCACACTATCCTCCCCGTGCGGCTGCGAGTTCGCCGCCGATAGCAACTGCAGCAAGGTACACCGCGAAAGGGCAAGACCAGGCCGCCGCACACATGCGGCCAGATTTTTCGTTTGCTTTTCCAGCCTTGAGCGCAGTGCGGGATTCGTGGTGTCAACAAAGCTTGCCCGTAGCAGACGGCAGTCTGAGCCAACGTTTGGTCTGAGCAGCGCAATAGCTGAAGTACGTCACCGCTGAGGAGCGCAGTATGATGGGAGGGAAGGCTTGCGCGCCGTCAACAGCGAAGAATAATTTGAAAGGAGGAGGAAATGCGGCGCGACGATAATGCGCGGTTTTTTATTCCCGATTTCTCAGCTAATACTCGTCGCTTTCACAAAGTTCTTGCGGGAGGAGATTGCTAATACATTGCTTAATTTGGTTACATGTACATCCATGCATCGGCGGAAGGTATTTGTGGACCCTTTTAATGGCATGTCGCTTCCTGTGAACAAGGAGCACAAGTTTTTAGGTGTGGTGTTTGACCACAAACTCACATACATCTCACATATTAAGAAACTTAAGCATGAATGTCTGAAAACAATGAATATCCTTAAAGTTCTCTTCCTCCAATCCTATGGGGCAGACAAAGAACTCCTACTACGGCTGTATGCTGCTTTGGTTGGTTCTTGTTTAGACTATGGCAGTGTAGTATATGTGTCGGTGACGAAAACAGCGTTGCGAATGCTTGACCCAGTGCTGCACTAGGGGCTACGGCTTGCGTCGGGTGCTTTTCTCACTAGCCCTGTCGAGAGTCTGTATGTCGAGTGTAATAAGTGGAGCCTTGCGAACCCACGGACGTACATGGACTTGCTTATTGCTTTTAAAATTTCATCTCTGAATAACCATCCTTTTTATCCTGCATTTAACAACACATCCACATCTGTGCTCTTTGTAAATCGCCCATCCGTTCCTCTGCCCTTTTCACTTCGAGTGAGAGAGCGAGCCTCGGATCTCAGCGCTTCGTTTTTAGGTGTGTACAGGTCACCCTTTTCAAACATTTTACCGCCTTGGCAAGCTCGCCCTGTGTCCTGTGAGCTTTCCTTTAAAACCTGACAGAAATCGGGTACCGCGAGCTGGAATACTGCAGCACTTTCTGTCTCTGCAGTTTAAATACCCACTTGCAGAATTTTACAGTGACGCGTCTAAAAAAACCTCCACTATGGTCTCCTGCGCTGCTCATGGTCCGAATTTCAATGCAGCCAGAACCATGAGCGTGCACACAACAATTTTTTCAGCAGAAGCGTATGGAATTTTACTGATTGTACGACAACGGCTTGAAAATCAAATTTCGCAGTCTATCATCAACACAGATTTCTTGAGTGTTCGCGCACTATCATCGCATACACCCCCCAAAAACCACATAGTTAATCTTCTATTCAACACCAGCATGTCTGTGTATGCGCAGAAGCATAAGCTGCTCCTCTGCTGGGTCCCAGGACACGCTGGGATCGCTGGGAACGAGTTGGCAGATGAGAGGGCTTCGGCTGCTGCACTCAGGAACACTGTAGACATAACAACCGTACCATATACAGAACTCAGGCCACACATAAGACGACACTTGCGCAGAACACGGCAAACCCACGGGAACAAACAGAGAGACAACAAACTACATGTAATAAAGCCACACTTGGGACGGTACACAGCTGACTCACACAACAGACACAAGGACGTCGCCTTGGGTAGGCTGCGGATAGGGCACACCCATGCAACGCACTCGTATCTGCTGACGGGATCTTCGAGACCCCAGTGCAGCAGGTGCGGAGAGGCCCTATCCGTAGTGCACATACTAATCACATGCAAGGCGCTTCACACAACACGACACAAACACTTCAGAGAACTGTACAGACAACATATTCCCCTACATCCATCGCTGTTTCTGGGTGACGATGCCATGGTGTCCGTGAAACGTGTGTTTGAGTATTTGTCAGAGTTTAAGTTTTTAAACCTCATTTCCTATCACGCATAATCAAAACTGGCCGCATACACCAGCCATCACCAGTATCTTTAACTGATTTTACTATGTTTGGTTTACACGGTTTTCTACCTACTTTTTTGTGGTAACCACTTCACTTCATTAAATAACCTTTTCTCTGGCGCTCTTTGCCCTTAGTCGGCCTTGCGCCATAAAAGCCCAACCATCATCATCATCATTGACCTTGCAAGCGTAGGGCCAGCGGCAGTGGCGGGCCTCACTGCTGAACAGCGCAGGAAGAAGCAGAAGCCGTGCTTGGTGAAGTCGCTGTGTGCGCGCTCCGAGCACCGCCTTTGGGATGACGGCCAATGAAATTGCTGAAAACATTGCGGAAGAATATTTCGGCGTGTAGCGGTTGCGAATATCTTCTCGAGCGGAACAGAAAAGCTGTCAACCCACGGCTTAGAGGCACGGTCACTCGGCACAGAAGCCGGGGTCATAGCACAGGCAATAGTGAATGGCTTGGGCGTTGCGACTGTGGCCGCTCTTGAAGATATGTGGCAATCTCCCTTACTTTTCAGGAAGCTATTCGAATGTCTGCATCCATGGTTGCGGAACTGAAAAGACCAACGGGGATGTTTGAAGGAAAATGCTGGAGAAAAGTGTGTCATCCCTGTATTGAGAATTCACGCCAAGTTGGTTCACGCAGCGAAGCAGTTGACTTAGCTCACGGTTAAAAAGCTACTGGGGCTTTACTAATCTGCAGGCGTTTGTGCGTTCTGCTACGTCACTGCGCTCCGGAAGCATATCCGTCAGCTGGTAGTGTTCGGTGGCCGGAAGGCACTGACGGGACGCGACGAGGATGTCAGCAACATCCTCTAGAGCTGCCGTTGGCCGGTCTTCGGTGATTTGAAGAAATTTGGCTCCTTGCGAGGTAACCCGGACGTGCATTCGAGGTTGCGCCCATGTGTGGAAAAATCGAATTGTCGGCATGGGCTGCCCAAATTTCGTGCGCCAAACAGCCCTAACTGAAACTGCTTCATCGGACTCTTGTAAACTGGTGAGTCCTCCTTGTCTGAAGATGTGGCTCTAGAATAACTCTGGTAGCGTGTTCCGGACAGACACCAGTTGTAGTGCGTGGTGTTCAAGGAATAAAAAAGAACCCATAGACAAGATGATAAAAAACTCCCACCTCCCCTCGCGGGAGCCCGTGTGTAGATGCGACGCATAGGGGGTTCACGTTGCAGCGTTGCACAGCGGAGGAGCGGCGCTGGAACGATGGAGCGGAGCGGCCCATGCACCGCGTTTTTTAGCGCGCATAACGGTGAGGGGACGCGCCGGCGCCAGTGCGTCTGCCGCGGCTATGACGCAGCACAATCCAACACAATCCACTTTAATCCAATCCAATTCAAATTCAATTCAATCCAATCTAATCTAATCCTAGCCAAGCCAAGCGAAGCCAAGCCAAGCAAAGGCAAGCCAATCCAAGCCAATCCAGTGCTTGCACAGTTGAGTGCGAAAAATGGGCAAGGTCTGTTAAAAGACGTGAGACAAGCGCTCTACTACAACTGAAGTTTATTACACAGACACTCTCTTTTTACCACACTAAGAACAGATAAAACCGTACAAAAGGAATGAATTAAAAGGGGGTAGTCACATGAAATGAATTCCGCACTCTCAGACACACCCACTGTCAACCCCGCGCACCAGCAAACCCACGAAATTCAATTTCTCTGGCTGATAGGTGCAAGGATTGCACACTAATACAGCTTTCTTGCGCACTCTGAATATTTGTTGCTTCAAATATCCCCCTCGCGCACCTGTCCCTCGACTTAAAGAGCACCTCACATTTGTCAAATAACGGACTGGAAGCACCATCTTTGCAATGCGCAGCTAAGTGACCCTCAATGCTGCGTCGTACTTTATTTGCATGTACATGCAAACAAGCATTCAAGACACATTCCCAATTGGCCTACGTAAAACTTTCCACACTTCAGAGGTATTTTAGATGTGTTGACGCTTATCGCCTAACTCTGAAAAGTGGAAAGTCAAGCGTAGGCCAAACGGCATGGTACCTTGACGTTTCTTTGCATACGCATGCAGATAATGTACACTGTGACATTGAGGGACCTGCCCAATGCAAAGATTGTGCTGGCAGACTGTTATTTCACAAGTGTGAGATGATCTTGAAATTGAGGGACCGATGCATGTGGGAAATAGTAGAAGCAGGAAATATTCAGAGTGCACAACACAGCTGTGTCGGTGTGGAATCCTTGCACCTATCAGCCAGAGAAATTGAATTTCTTGGGTTTGCTGGCACATGCGTTGATAGGCTTGTCTGCGCGTGCGGAATTCATCACATGTGACTACACCTTTTTTCTTTTTAGCGTATTTTAAAAGACAGTGTCTGTGTAATAAACTTGCGTTGTACTAGCGCACATGTGTCGTGTCCTTTCACAGTACCTGTTCATTTTTTGTGCTCAACTGTACGAGCCATGGAAAGCCAACTAGCCCAATTGACCACGTTACTAAATCATGAAGCGTTTTCAATTCTGGTAGGAGTTCCCATAAAACACTTGAATACTTGTACTTTTAAAAAAAGGTTCCAGGGTACCCTCAAACTGCTTGTAAAAGTGATAGCAAATTCGAACAGTTTTCCTTTCTGTTTTTGTCACTCATTTGTTCCATCTGTAGACTTTCTTGCTGCTTTCAAACTGCAGTACCACAGGTAATCTAGTATATACAGTCACAAGCTTTATGACAGTAAACACGGAGCGCATGTCGCTCTGTGTGAGGCTGGCGCACTCTGGTTAGCGAACGCACTCCCTGAAAACGCTTTCACGCACAAGTGCCTGTTGCACAAGTTACGTCACTGATTCTAGAAATATGACGGCTTAGGATAAAGCATTGCTTATCACCCAATCGGACAGCGAAAATCAAACCTTTGAGTGGTTCGCTGTGTTTCGCCAGTTGATAATATGGCCCTCAACTGCAAGTGCCTTTCCTGGTATAGCTTCCGGATGTGACGTAGCTATCGAAGCAGACAACAGCGCAATAAACCGTAGTCAGGGAGTGGATCCGCCAAATGCACAAACTATGAAACAGTGCCAGCCCATCGATAGACAGCTCTGCATGTACTGAGCGCCACAACCCGAATCATTCGCTCCTATGTTTACTGTCATAAATCTTCTGACTGTACAGAGGGCGACACACTTATCTATAACACAGCTGCTTTACTTCTAGCCTTATCCTGCCTCGCCCGAAAAGAATATAAAGAAAACTATTAGGGCATGGTGTTCTTAAGTCTTGAACACACCTTTTGTCGTGACAGTTTTTGTAAAAAGTTTATTTCCGCAGCTTTTAGTTGTAGCTAGTTGAAGATGAACTCGTTATAGACAAGTGTGTTGCATACTGTACTCTGATTTATTGTGTGCTATAAACCCAGGTATAGCAACGCACTAATTAATACGATTATTTTTGTATAAGAGCTTAAGGGATTGCAAAGTCTTTCATCGCGAGACAATCCCCTTGACGGACTTCAGCCGTATCACCCTGATGTTGCGACCATATGCCATGCTAGAGACAAGAAATCCGCCAGGCCACAGCAACAACAAGTCCCCATAGATTCCAGCTCTGCGGTACGAAGCTGCGAGAAAAAGCAACAGAAAATCGCGTCGAGAACAAGGTACAAAGAACCTTTGTACTTTGTTCAATTAGGGACCAAATATAGCGAGGATGTGATTATAACGTGATGAACACCGATCGCGACAGCTCATCAATTTTCATAAAGCAAATAATTTGCTGTAATTGAATGCCAAGGCAGCTATTTTCTAGGCCGCGTCGCTGAGAGAGAGAGAGAGAATGACTTTATTTCTGACGAGGCTCAGTCCTAGCGAGTGTCCCTGAGGTGAGGGAGGCGCGCCAGGTAATCCTGAGCCCTAGTGGCGGTCAGTAGCTGTAGCTCGGGCGAGGAGCTCCCGGTCACCTCCAGCCAGGTAGTGGGAGGGTTGAGTAAACGGAGCGGGGGTAAAGAGGGGCATTCCCAAATGGCGTGGGGCGTGGTATCTCGAGCGCCACATGCCGGGCAGCTTGGGCGGGGATATAATGTGGGAGAGATGTGTTGGAGGACGTGTCTGGTGGGGAGGGAATGGGTCTGTAATTGGCGCCATAATCTGTCCAAGGGTGAAGGAAGAGACGTGTGAGCGGGCGGTGGTTCTAGCCGCTGTAGGCGGTAATGTGTGGTAATGTCGCTAAAAGTAAGCAGGGGTTCGCGAGCGTTTTGTGCGCCTTGCTGTGAGACGTCCACGTCTGGTGCTCGGTAAATGAGTCCTCGAGCGGCCAGGTGGGCCGTTTCCGCACCGCCAAAGCCCACGTGGCCGGGCGTCCAGTGCAGTATTATGATTTTGTTGGGAGGAGGGCGGGATAGGCGAATTTGGCGAGCAGGGAAGGAGATGTGTCCCCGCGCGAAATTTCGTACGGCCGTCTTGGAAACTGAGAATATGGAGATGGGGGTGGTTGGTGTGCTATGGCCAGAGCTACTGCCGCTTCCTAGGCCTCGTGGGGGTGGGCTGTGCGGATGGTGGCTGCCGCTGCTGGGATCGGTCTGTCTTCTGTAATAATAGCAGCCGCAAAAGCTGGTCGGTGTCTATATTCCGCGGTGTCTACGTAAATGGAGTCAGGAGATGGGGGGAATAGGCGTAAGTGTGCCAAGGCGCGCGCCCTTCGTCGGGCTGTGTGGTGGTTAGGATGCATGTGGCTGTGTTGCATTTTTATTCGTTTACATTCGGGCTAAGCAACCAGCCTGTTTGCGAAACGTCTAAGATTGGCCCTATTAGCAGCTATTGCCAACGCATTCAGTCATGAGGAGCGGTAAATTTACGACGATCGTCCGTTTAATTTGTCTGCGCGGATAGACTGTGCAAGGCCTGGTGACAAGTCACGGGGCAACACAGCTAACAAACTGAAAGTATTCACAACACTCACCTTCTTGCATCGCTGGCAATCCGTTGGTTAGCCCGCCACTGCCACTGCCCCTGCTGAAAACGACGACCGAACATACGCTACAAACTCTGTGCCCATGCAACACAGCTGTAATGGCAGCAAGCCACCATTACGGGCAGGACGAAAAAAAGTAAAAAAAAGAAAAAATCGTACGAATGAGGGTGCAGCGATCATCACCAAGCAGCGGCCTGGTAACGAGAGTAGAGCGCCCGCGACGTCACGCTGTTTTCTCTGTGTTCTGTTTGGAATGTCGCAGCGGCGAAACACTCTTCTAGCCTCCTAGCATGGCTTAACTCTAGTCCGTCCTCAGCGTACTCTTGGATGTGACCATGTTTTGAAGAAGAGAGTGAGCGTTTGCCCATGTTCACCCCCGTTTCAAGTCGGGCATATCCGCGCAAGTCAAGGACGCCATCGAGAAACCGCGCACCGTGAAGAGATCGCAGTTTCAGGAGCCAGAGCAGAGACGCGCGAAAAATGGGAACCCAAAGATCACCGTCGCGCGAGAGAGTCAGTTGGGCCAACACTGCGCGAGGTGTCATGAAAACCAGTCCGAGGAACAACACCAAGAAAGATGACAAAGCTTCAACCAAGGAACGCGATATCAACGAGGCCTTAAGACAGGAGAAGGCGGCCCTGAGAGCCACCATCAACAAACTCACCAAAGAAATCGCGGAGATCCGCAACGCTCTCCGCAACGTCGAACAGCAAAGATTGAACCCGAGCGGCAAGAACAAAGGCGAAGAAACCACGGCCGCTGAAGACAAGGAACCGGCACCAAAGAAGGGGGCCATTGAATAGCGCGAAACCAAGAGCAACGTGAGCGACTGCAGCCCCGGCAGCAGCAAAAACAACGTCGAGGCCAAACTGAACAGCCTGGAGGGTATGATCAAGTCGATGAAGGACGCCATAGACGACTTTCAAACGGAGAACGTCACCAGACTCAACAATCTGGAAAGAAGCGTGCAACTAATACTAAGCCACCCAACGTTTCTGCTCCTACAGCAGCCAGTGAGCCAAGTACCGCAACCCTGAAAATTCCGACTAGGACAATCATGGCCACCAACTCCACAGGCATAACAGTGTGGCATATGGAACTGCCGCGGCTTCGTCAAGAAGAGGGCAGTGGTCCAGCAACACATTATGCACACCACGTGCAAGCCCCACTTGCTTCTACTTCAAGAAACGCTAACGGACAAGCCGTCCCTTCCAGGCTATAGGGTGCATGCGGGCCCGCCCGATGGCAGAGGCCTGTGCACCCTGGTCAGGAAGGGACTCACCTTCGTTGAACACCGCCTAAGCAACGTGAAGATCGAACACACGCTCACCGAACTCATACCGACCAAGCAAAGAAAAAACAGCATCTTCATTTTGAACATCTACAGTATTCCATCGCAGAGACTGCAGAAGTTCAAATCCATTCTTCACAAGGCAAGCACGAAGGCCGGCCAGAGCACGTTGATTGCGTGCGGTGACTTTAACGCGATGGATACGGCGTGGGGCTACGTCAAAAGCAATGCGAAAGGCAGAAACCTGTCCCAAGACGCGGCGGAACTCGGCTATGCCCTCATAACCGACCAGGCTCACCCAACGAGACTTGGTAACTCCGTTTCCCGAGATACAACCCCCGACCTAGCGTTCTTCAAGAACAATGAACCGTTCACGATAACGTGGAGGAACATGGGGGTGGACCTCGGCAGCTACCATATGTTCATGGAAATCGTCGTACCGGAGTAGAACAGTAATAACGTTAGGAAACATACGTGGATCGATTGGACCACTTTCAGAGACACCAGAAATCTGGAAGAGGAAGAAAACACAGAAATCGACGACATCGAAATGTGGACCACAAGGTTCTACAAGACGTTCGGAACTCAACCAAGAGCATAGAAACAGACCTTGAAACGAACAGAATGGACAGCCGGCTAGCCCACCTCATCGAGGCCAAGCAGTCCATTTTTAGCAAATGGAAAAAGCAATGCCTCAATCGTAGGCTACGAAAAAAAGTCGCAGAACTCAACGCAACAAAGCAATCGAGGAACACTGTCGCACGCTATGCGCGCAGCAGTGGAACGAGATATGCAACGCCGCCGATGGCGAGATGCACAATGGGAAAACATGGAACTTGCTTAAGCATCTGCTCGACGAAACTAAGACTAAGTCGCACCAGAGGGACCGACTGGCGAAACTCATCCATCGGGAAGTCACGAAACACGGAGCCGACACGGTGATGAAAAGCATCAGTGACAGCTACCTGCCGACTACGTCCACGGAGCACCACGGGCCGTACGGGGGGCTACCAAACGAGCGCCTCGACAGCGACATCGACGTAGAAGAGGTTCGCACGGCGCTGCAGGACCTCAACAGCAAATCGGCGGCAGGACCGGACCGCATCACCAACAAGGCACTCAAGAACCTCGACGACAAATCCGTCGAAATCCTAACGGGCTACTACAACAAATGCAAGAAAACGGGGACGCTGCCGCAGCGTTGGAAGAAGGCCAAGACCATCCTGATCCCCAAGCCGGGCAAGCCACCAGCCACGAACAACCTCTGGCCCATTTCGATAACGTCTCGCGTGGGCAAGGCGCTTGAGCACGTTTTGATGTACCGGTGGCACGACTACCTGGAGAGGGAAGGACTGTACCCCGCCACGATGATTGGCTTCAGACAGCGCCTGAGCACACAAGACGCGATGCTGCAGCTCAAGAACGAAATCGTGGACGACACCGGCATCTCGCGAGACAAGACCATCCTGGGGCTTGACCTGCAGAGCACTTTTGATAAAGTGAAACACTCGGCGATTCTGTCCCAAGTCTCCAAGCTCAACAGGGCGAAAGGAGTTACAGTTACATCAAGGACTTCGTGATGGACAGGACCGCCGAGCTGCAGGCTGGCGACATACACCTGCAAGACAAGAAGCTTGGGAGCACCGGCACACCGCAAGGGTCCGTGATCTCGCCGCTACTGTTCAACTTGGTAACAATAGGAGTGGCCGACAGGCTCGCGAAAGTGGGGGTCCGGCACACCATCTACGCCGACGACATAACGATATGAACGACCGGCGGCAGCGACTCCCAGAACGAGGCCAAGCTGCAGGAGGCCGTCAACGCCATCGAAGACCATCTCCACGGCTCCGGCCTCGTCTCCTCGCCAAGCAAGTCGAAGCTCCTGATAATACCACCACGAAGAGGCAACACCAAAAACAGTCAGCGGCGAGAGCACGAGAAGATCAAGATCGTAAAGCGGTCCGGGGAGACGATCCCCGAGGTCGGCAAGATCAGAGTCCTGGGCATGGTCATCGAGAAGCATAGAAGAAATGGCGAGACCGTCGCCCGTCTCACCGCCAAGGCGGCCGACGCGATGCGTCTCGTCAGGAGAATCACATCCCGCAAAATCGGCATGAAGGAGGACAGCCTGATCAGGCTCGTCAAGCCTTTCGTCGTCAGCCACATTGCGTACGTAGCGGCCTACCACAACTGGCTGCAACACGAACGGAACAAGATCAACGCCATCATCCGAAAAGCATACAAGTCGGCGCTCGGCTTGTTCGAGTCCATGAGGACGCCCCGATTCTTGAAGCTAGGGGCACACAATACGCTTGAAGAGATTGCGGAGGCGCAACGAACGGCTCAGCTCGAGCGCCTGTCAACAACCAAGGCCGGGAGGAAGATACTCGAAGACCTGTGTCTCGGACGTCAGGACGAGGAGAATGCCAAACTCTCCATCCCCGATGAGATCCGGAGCAAGATCAGGGTAGACCCCTTACCGAGAAACATGAACCCGGAATACAACAAGGGAAGAAGGAATGCGAGAGGCAAGGCCCTCATCGACCTACACGCCAAAGACGGACACGCGCGGTACGTGGACGCGGCCGAATATCAACGAGAGGCGTTCGCCGCAGCTGTCATCGAAGCGTCCACGGGTGCCGTGAGGACAGCGGCGAGCATCACATGCACCAAGGTGGAATGCGCGGAGGAGGTCGCATCGCCCTGGCCATCGCCTACGCATGCTGCCGCACTGTGCTGAGCGATGCGAGAAAAGCGGTGCGCAACTGCGCCAAGGGACGCATCTGTGAAGAGGCCGCGCGCGTGCTGCGCGGAGTCAAATTCAAGAAAAAAGAGTGAGGATCAAGTGGTTCCCGGCGCATGCGGGCGAGTGCGTGTCGGCGAGAAACGCGAACCACAACGAGACGGCACACGTGGCGGCACGAGCTCTAACCAACCGCGTCCCCGCTACCGACCGTCCCGCGTTTTCCGGAGCCAAAGACCGCATGACGGACTTCGGCGAGATCACGGAGGCCTACCGCCTGGCTCGCAGAGCTCTCCTACCCCCGCACCCGGGGCTGAGCCGGGCGGAGGCCGTACTTCTAGGACAGCTACAGATCGGGTCGCTACCCACCCTGGCCTTGATGCATCGTATGTACCCGGAAGCGCACCCGACCGACAGGTGCAAGGTGTGCCGTAGGAAGACGGCCGACCAGTACCATATCCTGTGCGACTGCTAAAAACAACCGGAGGAAGCGGCATCGAGAACCATCCCGCCACGGCTGGAAGAAGCCGCGAAGAGCTACGACCGCGAAAATCAACTCTGGGCCGTTCAGCAGGTCCTGAAGGCGCTCGAAAGGCACGAGACTCGCGAGCCGTCAACGGCGAGCGGATGGCTCGGGCCGAGTAACGGCTAACCCCTAGGACGACGCCGTGCCCGCGTCACGGCGCACTAAACCACCGATCTGCAGGCACAAATAAAGTTTACTCCAATCCAATCCTACCAAACATCCTCGCCCATTTACAGTTCTAGATATATGTGTTGGTTTGCATCCTGAGCAGACTTTGCGATTCTTAAGCGATGAGATCCCCAAGTGGCACGGGAAAGGACCGGGTTCCTACGCGTAGGATGAGGATATGTTTTCTAATTTTTTTGGAGAAGTTGTGACAGTCGTGGTCAGCAGTGACCCCGGTGGGCGAGTTTAAGTGGGCGTTGGTCGGCTGTGTCGCTCCCTTCCAGACCTTCGGGTCCCTGTGGTAATTAATTTTTAACTTTTATCATTGTGGATTTGAGAAGCTTTCTGAAGCGTTTAAGTACTGTGGCTTCAGCCAAGAAACTAATAGCCTATTGAGCATGTGTAACGATGTTTTAGCATAGGTCGATAGTACTGCTATGGGAAGCACAAAAAGGATTCAATTCCCGTGGGTAGGAAGGAAATAAAATTACAGCGCTTATTGTGGTACGCCAGGGTGACCATTGTTGCCTTAGTACATTTGAACTGCCGTAAATTGAGGAAGTTGGTCGAGCAAAAGTTTGGATATATAAAACATCAGAATATATATGAAAATTGCAGAAAAGTGCGAACCATGTAATACCCTCATTTCCACAATAATGCACACTTCTCAGAAGTTCAACCTGTAATCGTTATAATGGCGTAATGGAGATAGTCTGTTGAACAGCATTTAGAAGGAATAGAAAAAAAAAACAACCAAAAACAAACAAACAATCAAAGAAAAAATATACGGAGAATGGGGAACCGTGTAACGCCCCGCATTTTCAAAAAAATAAACATTTCACGGAAGTACCACCTATAGTCGTTGTACTAAATGCAGGTAATTGGGCCAACACGATTTTGAAAAATTAAAAAAAATTACACCATTTCCCCGAAGGGAACTATGTGGTGATGCAAGTCATGCGTTGACGAGCGGCATCCGAATCCGCTTGGCGACGTTGGCGTGCCGAAGCAGCTTTGCTTTCTCGCAGTGTGGGACCCACTGCTCGACGCTGGCGTTTCGAATCGGCTTCAGTTTCTTGAAGTTTGGCATCCGCTGCTCGACGTCGACGTTTCGAAGCGGCGTCGCGTTGCCGAACGACATCTGGATCCGTTGCTCTGCGTCGACGTTTGCGTTCTGCATCTCGAGCTCTCCTCTGCGCAGCCTTGTCTTCAGATGTGCTCGCGGTTCTGGGAGTGAGCTGGCTGGCGCTGGTTGAAGGTGTGCTAGCCAGTTCCTTGCAGAATTGTTGCCGTCCATTCAGTTCATCGGACAAGCAGCAACTCAGAGAGCGGCGCGCGGAGAGGAGGAGAGGAAGAGCAGCGCGCGCGCTATCGCACAGCTGGTGGGGAGAGGGGGAGAGAAGGAGAGCAGCGTTATCGCACAGCTGGTGGGGAGAGGGGGAGAGGTGCTGACGGACTCTGACGGACATAGCCCCCAGCAAGTGCTGCTTTGCATCTAAAAAAGAAGAAAACAAAAATGCCAGAAATGGCGAACCGTGTATACCTCCTTCGTTTACAAAAAAAATGTAGATTTGGTACAAGTAACACGTGTAATCTATATAATGGCATATATGGAGATGGTTGATAAGGGAGGATTTAGAAAAACAAAAACTTTGGCTATAAAGAACTCACATGATGACAAGCGGTCAAGAGTGCCACGCTTTAGTAAGCAATTCTCTTAATTTCTGCCGATTTTTCTATTTGTGGGTGCAGTTTCATCCAACATAACAATCACAGTTATGCAACAAAAAAAGGTAACCAAAATGGTACATTGCTCAGCCCTACAGTTCATTCATTTTTTACGGAAGTAAATTCGTCAATTCCAATAAACTGTGAATGATGCCTTAAGTATGACGATATTGAAGAATGGGTTTGCAGCGAAATCTGTATCGATCGAAATTGTGAACCAGAAATCCCTAAATTACATATTGACAAGTTGTGACCACTTATCACCTACAGAATCTAAAACTCTGTGCCACAAGGCAGGAAATTAACGGGCACGCATCCTAATATGCTTTCGCACGATATTCCCTTTTTGAGACGTTTTAACCTTTGAGCAGTTTTATTCAATACTGCAATCTTTTTTGCCTCCTTCCGGAGACGGTTTGAAGGATTCCTCTAATTGTGAGAGAACGTGTTTTAAATATGTGGTTTTTGCTAATAAACACCCTTTGCTTTTGCAGCAATCCACGACGTATGCACAACTCCCGAGTGCCTCCTAAGAGGTAACTTATAAATGCAGATTCTCTTACAAATCAAGCGAAATAGTTCATGGCATCAGAATGTTTTTACCACCCTTAAGAAGTCATTATTACGTGGGCTACTGGCTGAGCCTTTCAATAAAATGATGGGACATGGCACTGCTGCACTGCTGGACGTCGCAGTTCACATAATACCTGACCACAACTCCTGCTCTGCCTTATCGTGTACATAGTCATAATGAGGCGCTTCCACAGATTGTTTTCTGATTTAGTCCTAAATGCTATAATCAGGACCATCAAACAAAGTTGTGTATGGGAGGTATGATTTCTTTCTTGTAATGATAGCAAAGAAGTTGGGCGGCACATAATTTGTCATTTTTGTGTTTACCTGGAAAAATCGGGAGATATGAAAAACAACCTTTTTGTCTGGTAACTAAAACACAGAATAAAAGAGCCTATGCGGCATGCAGCAGTGATGCAAACAAAATTATACCAGTTTTAATTGCCGTCTCTATGCGTGAAGTGAATACATTGGATGGGCAACACGGAATGTCTAACACCACATAAGAGGTTCAGTGCTCAAGCCTTTCACTTTAGCCGAAAGCTGAGTTGACATTCCTTTGTACGTGTGTTATTTTTAATAGCATATTGACTGACTTCCGTTCTTTTTTAAAATCATGACCATTTCGTTTTTTAAGGCTTTTGATGACCACTTTAGGGGAACTATTTAAGAGTCTGTATGAACACCTTCTTCATTTAATTACAGCGTTTTAAAGCACATGAAACAGCCATGAATGGCATGGGTGACTACGTGTTTCCGGCGTTAATGAAAGCGAAACAAAAGGAAGATAAACGCCTAATATGAAAGACTTGTTTCGGTAATCAGGATGATGTTTACGAGGCCATGTACCGAAGTATACGGCGTAGTAAAGACCACCGTTTAATATCCCAGCAATCATTATCCCCAAGACAGGTAGCGAGTATGACCAATCTCTCAGCATTTGTGAGTTTTCGTGACCACAATAAACAGTGCTCAATTCTCGCTACGTTACGTAAACACGTGTGCACAATTTCGGTAACACAAAAGTAATCGCAATAAACGACTAGTACTAGTATTGCTAGGAGACGTGTACGTGATTACAAACGCTGGTTGAACATTTCTTTCATTCCAGCTAGAATTATGAGTGCATCCCTCGATCGCTCAGTTGACCCGTGCGACGACTTCTACGGTTATGCTTGCGGAGGATGGGTGAAAAGTCGCACCCTACCTCCAGAGAAATCGTTTTTGGACACAATGCAAATACTAAACGAAGAGGTACTTCACACGTTGAAAGGTAGGTTATACCATCGGAGTATAGAAAGCGTTATTCATCGGAACAAACACTTAGGCCTGAAAAAATTGGTAATATTCAGTGGTGGCAGTTACTATGGTTTCTAGCGGACGTGTTCTGAGTAAAATATCTTTGACATATGACGTGCATATGGTTTTATCCTGCGGCACTGGTACGCAGACCTCTGGCTCTCTGGAATTGGGGGAATGTAGTGATGGGGACGGTTGTATCGTAATAAGAAAAATAAATGGTTCAAAATAACCAAAAGGAAATAAACGCAACAATTACAAAAATGTAAACATATCAACACGTGCTACCAGGGAAATAAGTCCTAAGATAATTAGGTGTAATTATTAAATATAAATAAAACGCACTGTCAAACACCAGATCCATTGACCAAAGGTTGATGGGCCTGTCGTCATATCTGGTGACTTTTACGGCTGTGTTTCAGCCAGGAAATGTGTGGTTTCCTGCGCTAGTCATGCTTTTTCCTCGAGGACGAAAATTATAATGGTGAACTATACCTACCGCATATAAGAGAGAGAGGGAGAGATATTGGCGTCTTATTCCTGGCCATACGTAATTGGGACGGTTGACCCGCGGATAGCGAGAGTGAGTTCGAATTTTGTTTATCCATCTAATTAAGGAAAGGAGGACGGTGGCTAAGACCCATTCGGCCTCCGCGACGTCCAGTGCCCATGACGTCACCAGCAGTGATCGAAGATGTCCTGGCGCAAGGGCAGTTGTTTTTGCCCGAGCCTTGTGGACCACAGAGCGTGTACACATTTTGCATTTTCTTAATATCTGTCGCGCTCTGAAGCGGTGTTACAGTAACTTGCAGTAACTACAAGACCATTATTGTAGATGTTTCGAATCAACAATAATGCTCTTAAAATGACCAATTGTATCGATGTCAGCTAATTTTATCGTTCATCTGGTTTGGTCCGCAGATCAGGTGGCCATCCGCAACTCTAGGAAAGCAAGGAGTGTTCACATGAGGCTGAACAGGCGTGTTCGGTGAACCTTTTTATTTTGACAAAAATTTATATATAGCTCTTCGCGCAAATAGAAACACATCTTAAGTAAGCAGGCAAAAATACCTTTGTATAAAAAATGCCAAAGCCAGCTTGGTTCACAGGCGCGTTAGATGAATCCAATGAACTTATGAACTTTTAACCCTGTAAAACACAACCCGTTTCAGCTATTGCCGCAGGTTTTTTCTTTGGGGAACTTGTATGCGTTGGCTAGTGTTGACCTATTCACTTTTCATTTTGACAACAAAGTCTTTCCAAAGAAAAAATGCAATCTCAACATATTTTCCAGAAGTAACCGAAGCATCGATAAATGTTTCTCTTCATTTACGCAGGCTGGGAAGTGCCGTTTTTTCCTTAAAATGCTTTCCTCACTGAGTTTTTATGCCAATTTTAGCTTATGCAAAAATGCTTCACTTTGATAAAGGGCATTGTTTGAAAGGTCCGTCGCGCATTTTTATCTAACTTGAACCCCAACATAAAAGGCCGTCTTCGATGCAATTGAAATTACAACAAAGAAGCCACGGTTTATATCTATCACATGCTTAGAAAGATAATTCATAATATTTGTAGTTTTGTAGCTGTAAATCACAAAAGGTGACCTTGAAGCTGCATTGGTGTGATATACTGGAGTGCTTTGTAACAAACGCCAACTTGAGACGAGAAATGGCTTGTACATTCCGAAAACTATCAAAGTGATGTTTAGGTGACCACGCTTTGTTTAAATTGCCATTCAGAGAAGTACGTAGCATTATAACACGCAATCAAAATGCTTCGGAATGGGTCGTTCAAGCTAGAAATCTCTGGATGGATCATTTGATGCACTATTTGCTGAATAAGATATTCATTGCCTTAGAATGAATTTATCTCACTATAATTTATCAAAAAAGGTAAATCTCCATGGTGCAGTAAGTTTCCGCGAAGAAAAACTATCTTAACTTTGAATACTTTTTTCTAAATTCTTCGACTTACACATCTCACTTACGTTGTTGATCAATTCCCACTACCGCTATAAACGGCTGGTCTCGCCGTCGGATCAATTGTTAGAGCTAGTGCTCTATATAGAAGCTACCTTCCTTTCCAAATCCTGCACCAGACAGATGTTTTCTACCACTGAGAAATTTGCCGAAAGCTGTATAGCTTTCTTTTCTAGCCGTGCGCCCTAAATTTAGGTACTTAACATTTCTTTTCTCCCACAAATTTCCTCATTGCGACAAAAGTGGAGTCTTTCTGAAGGAAGTCGCTTCGATCGATACACCGATTTTGTGCGTGAGCCTCTGTTGTACCGCATCGTTGAGTTCACAGCGAAACTTGGGACACGTCAGGATTAAAAAAAACGTGACCTTCCTATCATAAATAAAGTTGAGATAAGCATGAAAGCTTTCTAACATAAAAACTGTGTCAAAAGTGCGTCAGAAACTTCACTAAAAATCTGTCCAATTAACCTTCAAACCTTCACAGACCCAAATCTTAAACGAAGAAGAAGCCCATTGAACGGTTTTACGCCCACAAAGTAAGCGCATGTACTAACGATTTAAGTGCATGCCGATATGTTGTTAATAAGATAACTCGGGAGAGATAAACTATTGTGCTTCTTCTTCATGATCAATGCTTGCGTTGTATTATCTATAACCGTTACTTCGTGATTTTCAAGTAACCGCTTCGACGCAAAGCCCCTTGCCATGCACGCGCCGGTTGTAAACAGATTTTATCGGAGCTTTTACGTCAAACTAGCGGGCTATGGGGAAATCCATCGGTTTTATGACAGGACGCCCTTGGCCCAACAGAAAGCTTTCGCTTTATTTATGTTTTTACCTCCACACGTAGCTGTCAAAGAGCTTCCCAGATGCTTTCACAGTACAGATATCGTGCCTCTGATGCAACCATCCATTCAGGAAACGGCGGGTGCTCGCATGCCAATGCAGACTACGTAGACATTGCAAACGTTAGCACAAAAAATTAAATCGAGTCCGACTGCAGCACCTGAGGCATGAAGCGAAGCGGCAACGTCGGCACCAAAATGGACGACAAAATGAAACATGAAGCATGTAGTTGACGCTCGGACTCGTACATATCGCTGTCGCCTAATAGCAACGACTTTATGGGTTGCAGGTGTCCTTGAAAAGACCTATGGTGGAACAGAGATCATCAGCAGTGAGGTCACATCTACTTAATCTTGCAGTGCAGACCAACCTGTATTGTGCTAGCGATAACCGAAGTTCGAGGAAAACTGGAGTTTTCGATTCGTCAAACTAAATGGATAAAATAGGAACCGAAAAATCATTGGCTGTACTAAATGTTTCCCCAAATTCTATCAATTCTCCCCTTAGCTCTATGTTCACAAAAGTAAATATTTCTCCATTTCTTTACACATCAGCGGGCTTTAAAAAGTGAGTTCCTTCGCCCAGGTGCGACCAGTGAATTACGCCACCAGTCATAAATTTGGAAGCTCAAGATGTGGCATCGCATGCAGTGGCTGTGTACCTAATTGCAAATAAACATGTTCACCTCGATTTCAAATTTATGATGCTATAATTGTACCGACGATTTCGCGTGGAACGTTTGCATCAGAAGGTTGTTATGAACCACTCTAGTATGTCACGACAATTGAGATGCACGGTTATATATAGGGCTTTGGAGAGAAAACTATCAAAATAAAAGTAAATGTTTCAGGCATCTGTTAGGAATAACCGTGGCTTCTGGTTTTGAGTCTGAAAGATTGAGGATGGCCCATATTATTAGTTTTGTAATTAGTCTTACGATCAAACAGTGCATTTTCCAGTTGATTTATTCTTTTGATCAAACTAAGGAGCAGAAAAAGTGCGAAAGGATGATTGAGTAATAATAGTACATTTCACTTTTTACCTTTTTAAAGGTGAATAAGCTGGGTCCGATATTTTGCGGAATTTTAAAACGTGTCAAGACCCGCAACCGTGGCTTATTGGCTAAGACGTTGTGCTGTTTAGCCCAAGGACACGGGTTTAATTCCAGCCACGGTAGCTGCTTTCAGATGGAGCCGAATTGATCAAAAGCCCGTATGTCATAAATTCCGAGCAAGCTAAATATACCAGGTGGTGAATACAATCTTGAGCCCTCCACTACACCGCCCCTTGTTCCTCAGGTGCAGCTTCAGCGTGTTAACGTCCAGCAATGAGAAAAATATGTCGGGATTTTGTTGTTTACTGGAGAAAATTTCTGATGAATACCAAAGATAAATACGTCAACTAATTGACAGTAGGCGTAGTCTCAAAAGAATAATAACTGTGTTTTTGGTTTTGCATGATTAAAAGATAGCAATTGCTGCGAATCATTCGACGCAGCTAAAACCGTAACCGTCTTAGGGATTATATTTTTTTAGAACCCTAATATTTTTGTACCCCCCACGGTGGCTCAGTGGCTAAGGCGTTGCGCTGCTGAGAACGAGACGCGGTGGCTCAGTGGCTAAGGCGTTGCGCTGCTGAGAATGAGATCACGGGTGCGATTCGCGGCCGCGGCGGCCGCTTTTATGATGAAGACGAAAATAAAAAATGCCCGTGTGTACGAAATTTCGGTGCACGTTAAAGATCGCCAGGTGATCAAAATAATCTGGAGCTCTCCACTGCGGAGCGCCCCATCGCCTGCGTTGCGTCACCGCGTAAAACCCTACAATCAATCAATCAATCAATCAATCAATCAATCAATCAATCAATCAATCAATCAATCAATCAATCAATCAATCAATCAATCAATCAGGCAGTCAATCAGTCAGTCAGTCAGTCAATCAATCAATCAGTCAATCAATCAGTCAATCAGTCAGTCAATCAGTCAGTCAATGAATGAATCAATCAGTCAATCAATCAGTCAATCAGTCAGTCAATCAGTCAGTCAATCATTCAATCATTCAGTCAAGCAACCATTCAATCAGCCAATCAATCAGTCAATCAATCAATCAGTCAATCAATCAGTCAGTCAATCAATCAATCAATCAATAATCTTTTTGTCCAAATTTACCTGGACAGATTCTGGCCCCTGTGCAAAAGAGGGTATGTAAGTTATATATAAGTTATTTCTCAAATAAACATCACGAGCGGATACGCCTGCCCCATCTCGTGTGGAAATACCCAGGTTCAGTCTTAAAAAGTTTTCTCTCACGTTTTGCTGGACGGTCAGACCGAAGTAAACTGCGCAACATGTAAAACAGTTGCTCCATAGTAGAATCAGTATGTAAACACATTTGCTTTTGATTTACTGATGATCAAGCAAAAGCTCGTTCACATGTTATAAACAAGACTTTCATATCCTAATTGAAATTACCTTTACGAAACTCATTTGCAGTGTTTAGTAGGAGAATGCAGCTTTTTACAAATCACGTTGCTTAATTTTATTACGTCTTGATGCAATACCGGCCATTTCATGTTTCTAGATCTCGCATAAAGCATCGGTGTTGTAAAAAACAGGACGCACCTACTGCTTTCTTATCAGAATGTCGTATTGGGGATGGAAACCGATAATAATTTTTCTAATACCTAATCTGTATGCTTTTGTTCGCAGATATTTTAATGAAAACGCCTATCGTCGAAGGTAGGCGCCAAAACGTGAGCGACAAAGCGGTGGTTGCTTATCACGTCTGTCTCGGTGGGTAAATATTTGCGCATGTTACCGGGAAATATCCCATGATGTTGTATGTTATTGTGATTAGTATTTACTTTATTCTTTGACCATTAAGAGATGTAGCAATGTTTAAAGCTGTGCTACTAGGACATACCCAGTTGTTTCTAGCAGAAATTCCTTGCATATGCGACTGGGGCAATTTAATGGTGGTGCGTTCTCTTATTATACGCTTGTTATCAAGGGACGAAGCATTTAAGGACGGGGCTTTCTTTGTCTGCTTACACAGGAGCTCTGCCTATCTGTCTCCCTCTCCGTATGTTTGTCATTTTTTTCGATTCAGCCGTAGAGGCAAAAGCTAGACGAAGTCTTGTAAAAGAAGTATGCATGCGCAAAGCCTTTTCAAACTACAAAATCTCGTTGCATACTTTGCACTTTTCGACATTGTTCAGCCGAAAAATAGGCTATGTCGAGGCCACACCTAAGGATACCAACGGTGTTCTTTCATTTAAAAATAAACTGGTTCCATTTCAGCCTTTCAAAAGAAAGGAAACTTGTAGAAACAATATTTGTTTCCAAAAATACTTGTGTTATTGCTTGAGCCTCCGCAAAACATCTGAACACATGGCTCGAGAGAGTTCAAACGCACAAAAGACGAATTTAATTCAGCATACATTCAGTGCGTTTGCCAGGGCATTACAGAGACATGGTGGGTAGAGCTGGAAGACTGAAGCTGGATAGAGGAGCCAGTTACACGGCGTAGGCGGCAGAAGACAATTGCATTTCGACAAAATTTGGAAGTGACAAGATAGGCCGCCAAGTTTTTATTCGCAATGTTCATTCACTGACAGGTTAACCATATATTTTCACGAGGCGCCTGCCTACCTATTCAAGATATTCACGCTGTATGCAAGAATTGGGAAGCCAAATAATTCTTTACATATAGATAATATAACTTCGGTGAGAAATTCTAGTTGTTCTTTTGTATACTGTGTGACTGCGATAAGTTAGCCACTCCGTCAAAAAGAGCGTACAAGAAGGTACACAAGTGCGATTGGCAAAGCCGTTAAGTCATAGCAACGGACACAAAAGAAATTAAAGAAAACGACGCAATGGAAAATAATGGTCATGAGATTACAGAATAGGAAGACTGGATGCTTACGGGAAAAATTTCAGCGTGATTATTATACAAGTTAAACAGCAAGTTTACTGTATTAGCATATATGTAGGCTGGTAATATAGGGAAGGCGCCCCAGAACCGACCTCTGTCGCATTCGTCATATAGTGGTAGCGTGGGGAACGAGTGTCGAGAAGGTGACCTGCCCCTATTGAGAAGGATGAAGTGACGAGAGCAAACGATAGCTTGTTTATTGCATGCCGAGAAAATAACAGCGATGCTGGAGGGAGAAACCCACTGGTGTGCTCACAACATGACTCGGGTCAAGTTACGTCTTGCCCCAAAGCCAATAACGTAGTCTCAAGGAAGGACGAGAATTTTAATTCCCAAAGGTCTACAGGCTTCTAGTGTGTAGCACACGGAACAGAAAAGTGCAAATAAACGAAGCACGTCTTCCCTAGACGAAGAGTGCACTGCACGCTGGGCTGAAGATATGGAGGGGAAGGAAAATTGGGAAATAAACCGACGGCCACTGATTGCAGACACAAGCCCGAACATGGCGCCGCTGGCACCCGTTCGTTCCGGATGTTATCTTCGGCAACAATAGTCTCTCATAGGTTTCGTGCCACTGCGAGGCCTACGTAATGATGCATGTCGAAGCTCAAATGAAGTGCCGGCACCACGGCACAGCAACTTCGCTGCAGTGCACGAACCTTTGCCGGCGTATCGCGCGCGCAGAGTAACGGCGAAGCACTTCGCCTTGAATTGTAGCAGCTTCTCCGCCTTGGGTTGGAGGTCCCGATAGATAGGAGTTATCAAGCGGTTGCCTAAGAGAAGGCTCGGCAGACGCTCGACGCCAGGCCTGGACCGAAAGACGCTGTGCTTGTCTCTTAGGTGCGTCGACATAAGGCCCCATGGTGTAGATCTATGGGGGCAGTCAGTAGACTAAGCTTCCCAGTGGAGAAGAGGTGGCTCTATTAAGCAACTGCCGGTCAGGTCAGAACAACATAGAAGAAAGGCATCTCCGGCCAGTCCGAAGAAAAATCTACCCTCAAGCTCTACTAGGTGTTTATTTTGCAACAGAAATACGCGCGTAACTACGTACACAATTTACATCTTAGCCCAGGACTACTTCAGTCAAGCGCAGAAATTTGAGAGGGGGACCATATCATCATCACCATCATCACCACAACCACCATCATCATCATTGTCATCATCAATAGCCTCTCTACGCCCGCTGCAGGGCAACTGGCTCTCCCATTAATCTCCAATTACCCCGGTCCTGTGCTCAGTGCGGCCAATTTATCCCCGCAACCTTCTTGATCTCCTCTGTCCATCTAACTTTATGACTCCCCCTGCAACGCTTGCCTTCGCTAGGGATCCTTTCTGTTACCCTTAATGACCAATGGTTATCTTGTTTTCGCATTACATGCCCTGCCCACGTCCATTTCTTCTTGAGTTCTGCTAAGATGTCCTTAACACGCCTTTGTTCGCTGTTCCCACTCCGCTCTCTTCTTGTCCCTTAATGTTACACCTATATTCTTCCGCTCCATTGCCCGCTGAGTCAATCTCTATTTAATTTAAACCCTCTTAGTGACCCTTCATGTTTCTGCCCCGTAGGTGAGAACCAGTAAGATGCAGCTGTCATACACTTTTTTCTTCACGGACAATGGTAGGCTGCCATTCATTATCTGAGAATGCCTGCCTAACGCACCCCACGCCATTCTCATCTTTCTAATTATCTCTGCGTCATCGTTCGGGATCCGGGGTCACAAGATGGCCTTGCTTATCACTTCCACTGCCTCGCCACCTATCTCAAACCGCTGTGCTGTCCCGAGGTCATTGATCATTACTTTGGTTTTCTGCATATTAATCTTCAGTACAACGGTTCTACTCTGTTTTTCCAGTGCGGAAAGCATGCTTTGCAATTCGTCTCCCAAGTTACTTAGCAAAGCAACGTCATCAGCAAATCCAAGGTTACTGAGGTATTCTCCATTAACCCTTACTCACGCCTGTTCCCAATCCAACGTTGTGTATACTTCTTGTAAACATGCTGTGAATACCATTAGAGGGATTGTGTCTCCGTGTCTGACACCCTTCCTTATAGGTATTTTAATGCTCTCCTTATGGAGGATGATGGTAGCTTTGGACCCATTGTAGATATCCTCTAGTATTCTTACATAATGCTCATCTACCCCCTGGTCCCGTAATGCCAGAATGACTGCTGAGGTTTCGACCTTGTCAAATGATTTCTCATAATTTATGAGGGCTATATAATGGGGTTCAGTATAGCCACCGCGCTTCTCGATTACCCGACTCATCGTGTGAATATGGTCCATTATTGAATAGCCTTTACGGAACCTTGCTTTTTCTTTAGGCTAACTGAAATCTAAGGTTTCCAAAATTCTGTTAGCGATAACCTTCGTAGATACTTTGTAGACGATTGACAGTAAGCTTATCGGCCTGTAATTTTTGTAGTCCTTCATGTCACCTTTCTTATTGATTAGGAGCATATGCGTCAGTGAAAATTAGCAACAGGAAAATACACGCAATCATAATGAGCAGACCTTCTCTAGGGGAAACAAAGACATTTAGTATGTCAGGGTTCCAAAGGTCAATTCGTGTTTCGAGTGCCGTGAGTTCAGCTATCAGCGCTGGCCGGAGGTTTCCCCTTTTGGAGCCGAGCCTCAGGTGCACCCGTTCCCTGAAGGCTGCAGCAACGAGGTGAGAGGACACTGGTCAATCTGCTCAATAATATTTAGGGTCTTGCGGAGCGGGCGGGATTTTCCAGCGTTCTAACGACATGCGCAGACTCTTCCTTACAGGGCGCCTTCCTGTTTGCGCAATGCGCGCTCACGGAATTACTACTCGCGATTCGCACACTGAGACACTCGCGGAAAGCTTGTGCGAATGTTTCTTCTTTCCCTTCGTTCCTCGCCTCTTTATCAGGAAATGTGTTGCCGCCTTGAAACATCGGACCAGAGACACGTCACGATGGATTCTCCTTCGGCTTAGCCCACAGTGACCCGTCATCGGATGACTCAGCTTGAGACAGGACGGAATCCACGCGCTTAGTCGCGACATCTTCATCTTCAACTGCCCCTACTTTGCTATCTCGGGAACTATTTTTGTTGGGGACGATAACCTTTCCCAAGGCCTAAGGGGAAATTCCAACACACTGCCGAGACGGCTGAAACCAGGGCCGATACATTATCGCGCTCAGGTGTCTCACGCTGCCCTCTTTAGTAGCGTGAATAGGTGGGATGTCGTTGCCTTTTTTTGCCACCCCTCCTTCCCGAGACGGTTACACTGTCCGCGGAAGCGTGTGTGGCCGCGAACTCAGTGGCTTGCCTTCTCGGCAGTGCCTAAATTATCCGGGCTTTAAAACCAAAGCCTCATTCGCGCAGTAGCTGATCAGACTTGCTCGTAAAAAGATACCAACTGTGGAAAAAGTGTTCGCTAAAACAGCTGCCTGGGTGAGAAGGTTACCAAGCGGACCATCGGTGCTAACTTTATAAATCGGCAGGGTCACGTACCGCGCTTGTACGGCCCGTTTAACCCACACGAAGTATACTGAAAACTGATACTACTCGACGAGCAAAATGTGGATCGTGGTATCTACCATTGCCCCTGAATTAGGCAGTACACCCCCCGTTACACTACGAGATGGCGTAAGTAAGGCTGCAGAAGCTACACGAGTTTCTCGCTCATCTCTACTGCGTGCGAAACAAGTTTTGCAAAAGATAACGCTTCGCCTTCCTCGTGCCCATCATCATCATGATAACCATGTTTTATTAAAAGCACTCATCGGAATGCTTCTTGGTGGCACATCCCTTTCTCCACATTTTTGGTGCAAGAAACCCGGGAATAAAGGACCTGCACAGGTGAGTGACACCGAGCGAATTTTCGCCTACCTCCGACCGCATTCTGACGTCCGTGGAACAAGAATTAAGCCGCTGTTTCAACAACCGTCGATGAAGCTGGGGCTGGTTTAGGAGGAAGAAACCAACCTGACCCGTTATTGCAACACCTTTGCTGACTTAGGAAATGGGCCTTATCGGCTTCGTAAGTCCCGGCATGGTGACGTCCACTTCTCCCCCATGAGTATAATCGCCAGCCATACCGAAGTCCGTGGTCCTACAGTGCATCATGGAGGCCCTCATCCATTGACGGTGGATCGCCCGGGAGTGCCTTAGTTATATAATTGGCACGATTGACGACTTTTACTTGGTGTATACTCCGCTGTATACTAAGACCCCACTACCAGCAAAACCCAATCCCGCCACCGCACACCTCAAATCACCCACGAATCCAAATTACCCCCCGACGGCCTCTGTGCCACCCCCCTTCCCTCATTATACCGAGTCTCCCAACTACACTGGCACCCCCAACTCACTGCTCGACGCCCCTATCGCGTATTCCGAACTCCATACGGCAGTCCAAGCACTTCGACGCAACAGTGCGCCTGGCGCTGATAACATCACTAACACTCTTCTTCACCACTTTACCGAAGACGCCATCGAAAGTCTCGTACAACTATTCAACCACCATTGGGACCACCACACCCTTCCATCTGCCTGGAAACATTCCAACATCACACTTATACCTAAGCCTGGCAAACCCCCTTCCATCCACGACCTCCGCCCCATTTCCCTTACATCCTGCCTGGGCAAGCTCTTCGAACACGTTCTTCAAACCAGAACGAGCTTATACCTAGAGAGTACGCAGGCCTACCCATTTAACATGCTTGTCTTTCGCGCGAACCTCTCCACCGAAGACGCTCTCCTTCAACTCTACTACGACTTCCATCTTCACCAACCCCAACGCGATCACACGTCCATCATCTCCCTTGATCTCCGAAAGGCTTTCGACAACATCTCACACCACACAATCTTAGAGGCCCTCTCACGGCACAACTTATGCACCCATTTCTACCAATATGTGTACAACGTCATCTCTGCCCGCACCGCCACTATACGCCTCGGACACCCACAATCAGCTCCTTTTACAATGCAAATAGAGGCACCCCGCAAGGTGCTGTTTTATCCCCCATGCTTTTTATTCTAACACTCATGCCCCTTGCCCTCACCCTACTCATCATTCCCACTCTCTGCAGCACGCTTTATGCAGACGACATTAACCTCTGGGTGCACTCCGGCTCCGACTACCATATTGAGACAACTCTGCAAATTGGCATCAACGCAGTTCCCGACCACATCGAGCCCCTCGCTCTTAGCTGCTCTCCCCACAAATCCGCCCTTCTCATATTCACCACGCCCCACTCCAATCCACCACCGATACCTTCTATACAGCTTTACATCCGCTCTACCCGAGTCCCCCAAGTCTCGCAACACCGCCTCCTGGGGCTTAGTCTTACCCACAACCGCTCCCCTGCGCCCACCCTTCAATATAATAAACGATACACCACGCAGACTACACACCTCATCCCGCGTATGGTCAACAAACGGCACGGCCTCAATGAGCAGTATCGTCTACGGCTCGTGCACAGCTTTCTCATTAGGCGTCTTATGCATCACCTCCCCTACCTTCATCTCATACCAACCCAACTTAACACACTTGATGCCCTTCTGCGGAAAACCTATCGACATGCACTAATCCTTCCTCCCTACACACCCAATGGCAGAATCCTAGCCGTGGGCGTCCACAATACCATATGACAGCACCTAGACGCGTACCACACGTGCCAACTCACGCGGCTAGCCTCGTCTCCCACAGGGCCCTACATTCTACAATCTATTACCACAACGCCCCTCACACTCCCGAGTCCCTACCCCTCCCACCCCCATATCAGCTCACATCTGCGCACACATTAAAGTCCGCCCTCTCCCTAGACACGTGCACCCCCCATACCATGCAGCTCGCCGGCATGCCCGAGCAGTCGCCCATTGCCACAAATACCCCCGAGGGTCACACACCCGCTGCACCGACGCCGCTCCGTACCCCAATCGCCCCCCGAACTCCGTTGCAGTCATCGGGCATCACTGCCCGCACAGTACAGCCACTGCCACCATTCCAACCGCTAACACCACGACTGCGGAGGAGGCGGCTATTTCTCTCGCACTTTCCAAGCGCCCCACCCCCCTCTACGCCCTCTTCGACTCGCAAACAGCCATCCGTTATTTTCTCCGCGACATCTCCACACAGGCCTTGAAAATTCTGACCACCCACCCCCCAAACGACACCGTGTGCCTGTTGTGGACTCCAACCCACACAGGCGTAGGCGCTAATGAGGGGGCGAACGTACGTGCTCGTGAACAAGTAGACCGGGCCACCGCTTCATCTACGCCTACTCGCGGTGACTCTTTTGGTAGACCCGCCTGGCTTTACAGGGACATCACCCTTCACTACCGCCTCCGCCGCGGCCAGTATCCTCCACCACATCCCCAACTCACCCTAGACGCAGCTCACTGCCTGCGCGCCCTCCGAACCCACACCTTCCCCCACCGCACTCAGCTCATTCACACCCACCCACACCTTTTTGACTCCCCAACATGCCTTGCCTGCGGGGCCCTCGACACGCACTATCATTCTTTGTGCGAGTGCCCAGCAGACCCCTTTCCCCCCTTCCTTCGCCCTCTCTCAGTGGGCAGGCGCTGCGCTACCCGGAGGCATCGAGTCAAGACTTGGTGACCACCCGGGGCCTGGCGGTCGCGGCGGCCCTCTGGACCGCCCCCAACCCCTCACCTGATCCTTGAGTATCAATTCAGTTGTTTCTCTCTCTCTCTATCTCTTCTTCGCAACGGGCAACCACCAACACGTGAGTTGACCGATCTTTGAAAGACTTTCACAGAACAAATTGATTGCTTGTGCCAGATCCTCAGAGAAGTTGACAACACTATCGACATTGGCAACCTCGACGCAGAGATGTTTGACGCGATTGATTTTTAAGGCACGGTGATACCGGGTAAAGGTAAACTGGAAATAAAAACAACCGCCGCCAGAACTCACCGGCAAGCTCTGATTATGTCTATCAAAACCCGAGTTAGTCCAGAGACCAGACAGCACTGGGAAAATATGGAAACCGCAAACGGGAATAATAACCTGGTAATCCAAAAACACGAAGGCGGATACAAACGATAATTGAATTCTGAAGGCATATCATCTATAAAGAACAATATTCTTGATTTTGGTGTCCCAAATACCCTGTGCAATCCGATGGTCAAAAAGTACCTTAACGAAAGATGACTGATCCTGGGTACAGCGATACCGGCAAAACCAGAAACCACAGGTGAAGACTTCGACAGCCGTGAACTTACATCACAAACAACTACTACGTTTACGTTTCCGGTTGAAACATCTATTGCCGACAACAAAAACTGGCATTAAGTAGGAGGCACCGGGCCATTTGAAGATTGAAAGCAAAGGCCACCTTGTTTCCGCTTCGTCCACGCATGTTTCGCGTCGCTGGTGCTGTGCATCACATTAAATCTCTAAAATGTCGCGAGCAAAGCCTAAAAGAAGCTTCCGTACGCCAAGAAAATAAAAAAAGGAGATTCGTTCATCGTGAAACACGACTCATTCAAGACCTAAGCGGCCCCTGAGCATATGGGTTGTCAGGATGAATTCTTGTCAGGATGAAAGCACAAGGACAGCAGAAAGAATAAAGCGACGTAGAAGGCAAAGGTTTGATTCCGAAAAAGTCTACGAAGCGTGAGAACAAACGAAGAAAGCTCACTTCTGTTGGGAACAGAAAGACCTGCTGGCGAACAAAGCGTTTCGCACCCAAAAGGAGTGGTAAATTCGTCGGCTGGAGGACTCCCGTCTACACAAACGGTTCGGCGCGTGTGCCGCCAGGTAACGGGTATGCGTTTCGGCGCCGTAAGAAGCACCGTTATCATCTGCGGAAGCAGAAGCGGTGATGTTCCCGACACGGCTTTCCTGTCGTTCATCAATGACGTTGCTTATCAGTTGGACTGCTTCCCGCCATGGACTATGAACACGTCGTGAAACTTGATGCCATTTTCACGCCCTGGAGAATGTTGAAAAAGATGACCCCTCGCCTCCCTCGTGCCCATTATCATCACGATATGCATGTACCATTACAGCACTCATCAGAACGGGTCTTGGTGGCTCGTCACTTTCTTCCCAACAAAGTTTGCAGCATTTACAACTCGCAGCTAATTGACGTCTCACCCCTGTTATAACACTGCTATTGTTTACGTGCTCCAAAGGCTTTTTTCGTCGTTACACCTCTCTCTGCGTCTGCGCATTTCTCAATTGCTTGGCCAGTTTCGCTTTCCAGCTACTCACCCTCGCGAGAGCGGCCTTCTTCCTGAGAAGCTTTGCCTTTTGGCTTTGTCCTCTGAGGGCTGCGACGAAATCTGTCCGGTCTCCTTGTTACTCGTTAGCTCGACGCGTATAAACTCGTCGGCGAAGTGAGCTGCTGTGTGTGCAGTGTTTACAACCGCCTGGTTGTTGGCGCAGTGCGCGACGGTTTCCTGTAGTTGGCTATAGACCTGCTCAAGATAAAAGCACTAATCCACGGTATCACGCTCACCAAACTCCTTCGCTTCTTTCAGCCGCTCTTCCATGTTTCCCATAAGCTCATAGGCAAAACGCCGAGTACGACTAGTCGTTCGCTTTCGCGGCCTGACACAATCACTAGAGATATGCTCATCAGACAGCGGTCCCTTGCGCAGAAAGATTGACCTCACCTTTTTGTAATCATCCGCCTCCTAATTTGGCAAGCTCGACGCATGCCGGACGCCTAGCCTGGCAAAGCGTAAGCAAACGTCGCGGCCAAGTCTCACGGCTAATGGGCGAAACGCATGAATCCAAACGGACGCGTCCGTGTTGCGTCTGTGGCTGCAGGAACCATTTGGGGTGCCGGAAGACCACCAGATCGGTCACCCTGCGCATATGCAGGTTGCGTCCAACATGCTAAATATTTTCTGCTGCGGCGCGCGTCAGCCACTAGGCGTCTGCCACAGAGGTTCCTGGTGGCCGCGGCCAGAGGAAGCGCGGGTTGAGGGAATGTTGGGGGAGGAAATGTGTGGTCAAGGCGTGTCTCATCTGTTAGCGCGTTTCTTGTACACGACAAGTGCAGCAGCAACAACCGCTCCATCTGCCTCCAATAGACCATCTACCTCCACCGCACCATCTGTCTCTAAACGGCAGCGCGAATCGGTCAGCGGGCCTGTTGGCCGCGTCGGAAACTGGATTGGTCAGAAGCACATCCGTCTACACTTTAAACTGGGCCTCCTCGCACATATGCTCAAAATTGACCTAAAGCTCCCATTGCCTTCTCCTAACTTATGACTCGCATAAGCTTACTCTTACAAAGCAGAAATCCTTTAGTGGCTTCTCACTGAACATTGCTGGCACCCTTTACCAGAGGCCGATATGTTTCGACCTCGAGACGGCTCATCTCATTTCATGTTGTCGTTTTTCTCCCTCGAGTTGTATTTCCTATTGTCACTTTCTTTCCTAGCGTTGGAGTTTCTCTCGCTCAAGGTCACGTTGCTTCTCTCCACTTCTGTCCTCGCGCTCTGCCTGTACACCCTGTCGTTTACGGGTTTCGTACTGATTGGTCAGCTCAATGCATTCTGACAGCCCGTCCTCGTCATTCACAAGTGCGAGTATAGCCTCTATCGCCTCTGGCTTTCTCAGCGCGTCCGAAACATCCAAGCGGAATTCAAAAGCGAGCTCAAGCAGCTGCAATTTTTCAACGCTTTCAAATTTATGGGTGTCTAAAGTATTGATTTCCCATTGAACTCAACATACTTGTGCGAATAACCCACGCAACAAAGACATACGTTGTACCAGCTATAGGCTTAGGTCCCCCAAAATTCAGTCGCGGAATGTTCCGCACTCACCATTGATCACCGTAAATTCTGCAAAGTTCGAAGCTGCATTAAAGTCCGTGAAGTTGGATCCGCACAGTTGTCAGCAGTTGTTATAGTGGTGGAAGCGTTTTGGAACCGACCTCCGTCACCCCTGCTATGTAGTGGTAGCACGGTGAACGAGCACAGAACAAGACGTAACTTTTTAATGCATGGAGAGAAGAGAAAAGCGATGGTAGACAGTGGAGTCTGCTGGCATGCTTACAAGGTGACTCGGATAGCATAACGTCTTGCTCTAAAGCCGATGAAGTAGTGTCTTGTGTGGCCGAAGGACGAGACCTTTAAGTCCCAACGTCTATTCTAGCGTGTTACGGTCGGAAGAAATAAGTACACATACACGAATCACAGCTTCGTACATGCAGTGTTGGAATCTCCCTAGAATCAGCGACGCTGTCCCCAGGGTTCGTTGCACGCTGCGCCACACGCTGCGCCACGTTGCACGCTGCGCACGCTGCGCCACAGAAGAAGATTTGGAATTAAACCGACGGTGACCCATTTCAGAGACAAGCGCGAACACACCATCACTGGAACCCGTTCGTTGCGGACCTTAGCTTCGACAACAGCAGTGACTCAGAGCTTTCGTGCCACTGTGAGTCCGCCAGGATCCGACTTGTCGATGGGTGTTGAAGCTCGAATGAACTGCCTTGACCGCCGCACAAGGAACTTATCCGGAATGCGCGACCCTTTGCTGGGGTGTCGTACGCAGACGGGGAAGTCATAGTAAAAAGACCCGGAAAAAGACAGAATCTTAATGGGAGGATGACGATGGTAGTGAGGCGACACAGGCGCACCACTGGTCACGTTCCTCTGGCGAGTTCCTACACTTTCACGTTCCTCCACTTTTACTGCAGCTTCCCTGTTCTAAACAAACCGCACGCAATCCCTTTACTCAACAAAAATTACTCAACGCCATACCATATCCGGATTTGAATTTAGCGTGGACCATCCATTAAAAAGCACCTTATCGGTATGTCCATCATAATCAGTTGCCCCGCGGTATTGATTCATTACTGACGTTGGGGGACAGCACTGAAGTTCAGTACTAAGTAGTAAGTTCAGTACTACCGTTCAGTACTGACCTTGTGGGACCTTGCTATTGCTGTTGTGTGCACCGCCCAAAAACATGCGATGTTTTCACTTGTGGCGCTTTGGAAACATTTGTAAAAGGAGAGTATATAACCCCTAATGTATTCGCGGTGTCATGAACGCCGACCAGGGTGACCACCTGTGCCGGAAACCACCCTAGGAGCTTGTCTAGCACCATAAGAACCCTGACCGGAAAGCGCAGCTACATTCCCATGGTGGCCTGTTTTCCTCCTGACATGCCTATCTCCTATATCAGACCTTTCTCATCCACGGGGGTGTTTTGCGGGCGCACGCTCCGCGCTGCGATTGAAAGTCGCTGCTCAGAACTAAGGAATATTCGCGGGCGAAACCGCAGGCCTTCCTGTTTCAGTATGCCCGTACATGCACGGCCGCCGCCGGAAACAACTGAGCTAACGACTTCGGACTTTTTCTATATTTCCCCTCCCATTTGTGTTCCGGGCTATGGAATCGTGTTGTAATTGGGCTATTTTAATTGCTTTTATGTTTTCTTTTTTATAGCGTATGCCGTAATTTTGTTCAAAGGTTCAGGCACTCTATCCCGTGGGAGGTGGTGTGGCGAAGGTGTTGTAGTTATCTTTTCTCATGTACTCTTTCCTACCCTACCACAGACTACGAGCCCCGCATGGCGGGCGCACTCTCGGCTGCGTATTCCCGTTGGGACATCCTCCGGTTGTCGATTACTGAAAGCTTTAGCCTACTTGTAAGTAATACGGTGGGGCGGATTCACCGCGGTCTGCCCTCTAAAGTTCTCAGCGCCTGAAGCCTGTTCTACAGTTGTACATAATGTGAATATACCTGTAAATTCGGTGCTGCTTCAATGTTCGCGTGGCAAGACGATATATTGCCACAGCAACAAAAATAGGTCGTTTTGCAGCGTGAGTGGCGCTGCTGCAGGGAATGGGGTGGTAAATTTGCACATTGTAGAATGGGATTTTCATATAAATGTACACTTTCTTGCCAGTGACATTCTGTTCGCGCGATCCAAATTTAACCATCCTGCTTTTTTACCAGACTTGTAGAGTTTGACGTTATTTTGTGTGAATAGTTCTGGTGCAATTATCCGCAGTACATGACAGTTGCCCTCCTGTTTCTACACAATATATTTGTCCCTAACTATCGCATGTGCACAAATATGGCAAGAGATTATTGAGTGAAAAAGTGGCATTTAAATAAAACGTCCACATACATGATGTTTCTTTTGTCTTATTCTGCGACTACAATACCCGCTGCCTGCCATTCTTTGTTAGTTTGAGTTGAATGTAGTTGTTTACTTCTATGTTCTTTGCCTCCATGCTTGTTAAGCATATATGTTTACATTTGTTGTACATTTGTTGTTGTTGGAAGCAAGAAATATAGATATGACGCGTACATCCAAAAAGGAAGTGTGTAGATTGATAGCGTCATTCTGGTAATGTTTCCTTTTTTTCTTTACGTCGCCCATCTTGTTATCGACAAGCTAGCGCCTATCAATGCTGCCTTGCAAAACACTTCGTTGCGGGCCTTCCTTTTCTTCTTTCTCTTTGCCACTCTTCAATTTTTTGGGCCTTCAATAACTAGCATTACTTTTTTTCCTATGTGCAACGTTTTAGTGCATTATGCATCTCACTGTGGGTAATACCCTGATTGGTGAAACCATTTTTCTTGAAGCGCTTATTGCTGTTCTGTTGTATGCAGTAGCTGATATGTATACTTCTTTATTATCACTTTTTGTTTACCGGTGCATTTTTCGTAAACTGACACTATTTGCATTTTTGTGTTTCAGTATGTGCCTTGTCGTTTCTCTTTTTCTTGTTTGACATTTTTTCCTCACCAAAAATATCGCTTTCATGTGGCGTTCTCATGTTTTTCGAATACAATATCGTTTATTTGTTTCGTTGTTAGCGCACGTATATTTTTTTACTTTGCATATTTTTGTTATCGCAATAGAATTGCAATACATTGGTGTGTTTTGTGTTTATTACTGTAAAGCTGTACAGTATGCATATTTGCCGTCTGCTGCTGACGTTTCAATTGGGCTGACGGGCTTGTCAAGCTGCTTCTATGCAGCTTTTATCGTCAGCCTTGCGATGTAATAACGATAAATTAAAATAAAAGAGACCGCACATCAAACATTTCCACATTTTTATGTGTTCCTTCTTTTTGTGTAAAAAAAACAGAAATCTGCAAGCAGTGACAGCAGTTCTTACACAAATACGGGAACGTACGAAGAAATGTTTTATCAAAAAATATTTTTTCCGTGCTCTTCATAATACGCAAGGTTCAAAAATTTTTCGGCAACGTGTTACGTACATTGGTATCAGATCATAGTTACATATTTATTATAAGTATTTTTATTCCATCAAAAATTATGTGGAGGAAGTCGCGGGTGACTCTAACCACCTGCCCCTGCTCATTCCCGGAGCGAAAGTTTTGACTACGCCCATGCCTCGCGTCTGCTTTCTACTGGTTTAACATTGGAAGTTAAAATCTCAAGTAGTAGCACTACAAAAACGTGTTGCTTATGTTTCCAACGCTGAATTTTTTATATTTCCGCATAATGCTGTGGTCATAACGGTATCGGTGGATACACTGCGTTAATGTTTGATGTCGGTAAGTATTTACAGCAGGCGAATGACGGAACACATACACAAAAGGCATGTGTCCAGTCGCTTTTCATTTAGAAACACTTACTGCAGTGAAACATGCATCAATGCAAACTAGCCCCCTTGTTTTTGCTGCTGAGGTATCGGAATTTCACGACCGTAAGTTCGAGCAGCTCACCTGCATATGTGCTCAGCTACTTAAGATCAGCATCTTACAATGCTGACGATTTTCCCTCTTCGTCAAAAAACAATTCCGGTTGCAGATCTCGCCGTTGTAGGAGCATGCTGTTATAATATTGCAATAAAAACAATCGCTGTTTTGCCTGATGAAACAGCGTTCTTTTCGCTCTGCAGAATTGTATCAGCTTACCATAGACTTGTACCGATTCATGATAACCTGTTTTTTGTTTGTTTTTATTCTTGCTGCACTCAGACGCTCCAAGACGACAAGATACTCTACAACCTGTCCTCAACATTCTGAACACTTATGGCCTTGGAAAATGGCCACTTACTCCAGGAACGAAATCTGATAAAAGATGGAGGCAAATTTTACTTCAGGCTGGGATGAGCTCTGTTTTAAGACTGACTGTTGGAAAGGACCTCCAAACACTCGCATCTCACGTTATAAAGGTGACGATCCTCCGTGTGCACATAAATTTCTAAAAAAACTAAGAAAGTTTCGACTTCCGAAAATCTAGTGATGTGGAGCTATGGGGAAGTATCGCCTGAAGCGCAGAAGCCGAGGAACGGAATATCTCGAATATAAAGAGAAGTGTAGTGCCCAGTTGATTACTCCATGTGGGTGCATTATTGATGTGTCTGGAGCAAAACTAATTCTGTCCGAGTTGTCATTGCACCAAAATTTAACTGATACGTCTAGCTGTCAATGTGCGCAAATCAAGATGTACATTTGTGCGGGTATCTTGGAACTTTTTAGGCACTGGACATCACTTAACATTCCAGTTACGATTTTTGCGTTTGTGGGACGGTTATATTCCTTCATAAATGAAAGCGCCGGTGAGTACTCAAAACCCAGAAGATCGATGTTCTTTCAAAACCAAAGAACCAGATCTTCGAAAACCAAAATATACTACCATATAGATATCCCCAATGAGCCGAAATTTACAAAACAAGAATGGGGGGCTATACCCCGTAGCATTCATTATTCTAATTCGGCAACCGTTTAGGGTTAGTTTTATTTACAATTTACCGAACTGGACCCCAGAATAATACTGCCCATCCTACTTTTCAGACTCTAACTTTCGCTACCTTTGACAAAATATCGCTGAGACTGAACAGCTTTGCAAATTTATTAGGAACTACTGGTTTTGCTTTGGGACCAGTTTGGGTGGCTACAAAAGATCGATCCCCTGTAATTATAATGCTTGGGTGTTGAACAGACGAATCATCATTACTTCAGGTTTGTGTAAAAAGACCTAATTCTCCTTGTCCATGGAGGTTCTTGTTTCTTGTAAGCTTTAACCTACGCTATCGAGTTTTTTTCTAATAACAATTTAAACAGGCATTTAGTAGGTGGATTTTGTTTATTGGGCTTCTGGTAATTCAACCTTACGGGCAAACGAGAGTAAGTTGAGAAACAATAACTGTAAAAGTTTTGAAGCGTTTTAAAATTCATAAGCTTGCACCAAACGAGGCGATTTGTACCAGAAACCGTGCTCGGCTTACTTGTGCGGATGGATATATGAACAAGGCAATGGTCATATCAGTACGCATACACAACACAGGTTCGCCGACGCATAACAAATAAACAAATTCTTTTTTCGACGGTGCAAGTCAGAGTTGGAAATAACCACGTTTGGCAGGTAAGTAGGGCACCTTACCGTCGTAATGAAAAGTAAAAAGAGCTGATAAATGTGCACTGAAACAAGAGTCATTCAATAACAACATTTTTATGCTGCAGCAGACTATTTGCTGTGACTATTTGCTGTGTTTTCACGCACACGAACCTTATAATACCAAGGGTCTAGTGTGGAAATATATTTTGCATTACATATGCAATAGTTCATCGAAAAACATATACATACTTTTCTAATTGTGATTTGAAATCTCTTTTTATTTTCAGATTGACCAACTTCAATTCACAACGGTGGGGCGAAACCAACTGATCTACCCAAATCAGACCGAGTACAACTTGAACGTAACCAAAGCTTACAAAGTCTTGATACAGACAATTGTGCAGTTTATAAAACCACAGATACGTGAAGGGAAGGCACGCCGAATTGCCGAAACTGTGGTGAATTTTGAAGGACAGCTGGCTAATGTAAGAAACCTACTCCTTCCTTCAGCGACTCACGTTTGTATTGTCTGTAAAGCTCTGCTTGTATTACGGACTAAAGAACACCCCGAACAATCCTAGATTTCATCCCTGTTTTCCCACATAGTGAGAAATGGTTGAAATGTGGCGTGTCGCGAAAGCCATCAATATTGCAATGACCACACTGCGTTCCGCATCCAATTCTGGACACAATACACCTATACATTGTATACAAGATAACGTATTGGGTGAAACAGCAACTCGTGCTGACTGCTACCAAAACTTGCAGCGCTTGAGGGTGACTAGCATCCTTTCAAGCATTCCAGGTTATAGCTGAAGATTTAACTCCGAGCACGTGACTCAATAAAAATTACAACATCCTTTTATTGCAGTGATAGAACTTGTTTTGCAGCCCCATTTTCAAATGAAATTGGTGAAGCCTACTACATTGTCCGGTAGCCAAGGAGTGTGCAGGCTTAGTGTAACAAATAACATTTATTATTTCAAGCTGGTGCTTCGCAATAAACTAGAAGGGAACACAAACGCCCAAAAACTGTCATAAACTGATATGCACAGACGAGCGCCGGATAAACGAATGCTCCGCCTTTACTCTGCATACATAGATATCGGAAAGCTCTCCTTTCACAACCATCAGCATAGATGGAGGTGATGATGATGATGGTTGGATGCTATTGGTGCAAGGTCAAATGTCGCAAAGAGCGCCAAAACAGTGGGTATATGTCAGGAATGAAGACGTAAAGACTAAAATTGCTTAAAGGAGCCATGAAGAGAAAACAAAAGTTTGTTTTATTCGAAAGATTCGGTGTTTCATAGTACCCCAAGCGGTTTCCCGGAAGCAAATGATGCTTTATTCAATGAGAAATACGGCAATTTAAGCCAACATTTTAAATCTCCCGCGAAAATTGCACATTTGGTGACGTAAACAATGGCGTCATACAAGCCGGTCCATGAAACAGATACTTAGTATGTCGACTCCATATAGCACCCACACGCGGGAATCAGACAGGAACCGAAACTCTTGCCGAAACCGAGACGGCGGCCATTTTAAAAATACTAGTAAAACCTAGTGCACCCGCAGCCCTAGTCATGGAATCGCCTGATCCGGAGAACAAAACTCTCGCCGAGGAGCTAGGGCTTTCATTTAACAACCTCACACCACTTGAACGCTCAATGCTTCTAACTGCACGAGCGGCAGGAGTTGTGGGATACGCGGTGGACGGGAAAGCGACCATTCCGCGATAGCCACAACAGACGAACGCCCTGCCGTCGGCACCGCTGCCTCGTCAGCCCCGTCGCGACGGACGAATACAGACTGGTACGCATGTGGTGTATTTTTATTACGGTTAATAATAGTTCAATTTCAGTAGCAGTATCGCTTATGCCAGTTGGCCGGTGTCGTGTATGAAAAGCCGTTCGCGCGAGCTCTCTGCTCCGACCAGAAAGATACGAGCGTTAATGCGCGGTGTACGGCTTTTTCCCCCAAGGTCAGAGCGCTTTCACGGCTTTGACGAATTCGGCGATGAGCGCCAGCATGTCCCAGGCGTGAGCTAACGTAAGGGTCCCTGTCGTAATCACTTCGTCGGAAACTTCCTTTAGATCCCTTTCTCCTCCGTTTGCAAAGTTCGCAAAACGTAGCCACTTGCTTCGCCGCGGTTCATCGCTTGGCAGCACATGAAAGGACATCTCTTCACCGGCGGGGATGTCGCACTCCCTCGACGATTTGCCCGTACTACATGGGCATTTCAAAACGCAGCAACGAAATGTCATTGTAAAATACTCGAACAAACTGAAGGTTTCAGTGGTTGTAAACTGGAAACGAGCTCGTAACGACAGCAGCAAGCCAGCACCATTCGAAACTTATGCGACGACTGGCACTATCTCGTCGCTTCTTGCTGTTCCTTACTCCCCTAGTTTCTATTTTTACTTTTGCTGGTTGGCGATATGACGGCCAACCTCCTGTGAAGGGATTACGATACGAAGCAAGGTCGCGGCTGTGCGTGCTGGAACGGTTCGTTGGCCCCGAAGAGCCTCGAACCCGAAAATTTGTCTGCGCGACGGCGAGATGTCGAGCTCGACCGGCGGTAGTTTCGTACGCATTGGCGCACACGCTTGCGTGTTCGTTCGGAACTTCAACCGTTTACTCCACCGTTCTTTGTCATAAAAAGAATGTGCAGTATGTTTCACGGGCATATAGCTCGCTATGCAAACTCTAAGCCCTGCCTAACATGCGTTTGCTTTTGCCGGCCTCCGCCAATCGCAGAGCATTCTCGAGTGACATCATAGGTTCTGTTGCGGAAAATGAGCTGGTGGGTCGCATTGCAAGAACCGCAAGTTATGCAAATCGCGCTTCTTATCACTCGGTTCTTATCAAGTTCCATAAAAGATAAATCACAACAAACAGGCTGCAGCTAGCATGATGGTACAACATTAGTAAAAGATAATGCGTATAAATGTAAAAAATAATGGAAAGGTCAGAGGCTTACTATGTTATCCTCCGTCAGAACAACAACAAAACAGGTGGACCATTTGAAAACCGCTGCGTTTAGGATGTGCCATTGAGTAGAGGTTTAAAAGGGTGTTTATTCAATGGTGAATCTTTGAAAGTATATAATAGTGTATGAGCATTCAATGATATTAGAGCCACCATTTGTGCATTCGATATACAGATTCCCGACCGGGCAAGTGGGGAATGCACGTGACGCCAGACGAAAGCCCTAGTGGAGCACTGGATCGAGCATCTTTAGTGTTATTTCTGAGGCCAACCCATACACGACACTAACGTAGTCTAAGTGAGACGCGACGAAGGTGGTAAAGAGAGGGGCAATAAGTTCTTTTTCTGCATCATAGTAATGGGGGAGGGGACGTTGAGAATGCTTATTGGGCTCAGGCATTTCTGTTTAAGTTGTTTGATGTGTGAAGTGAACGTGAGTTTTTTCTCAGATATCACACCTTGAAAGTGTGCTCCTTTTTTAAAGGAATTGATGCCCCTTTGATGGTAATCTTAGGGTCCGCTGTATTCACGCGTGTGCAGGAGAACACAAGGCAAGTAGGCAAGGCAAGAGAAGACAAGCCTGGCTTCAGTTTAAAATGGTTTATGTCCGTCCAGGCGGCAAGTTTCTAAACACCAACCTATACTTGACGTTCGCTAATTGACAGGTTACAGGATTAGAAGATATCTGAACATCGTTTACATACATGGAACAGCAAATGGTTGGCGGCATGCCTGTCGGAAAAAGTTCATCGTAACTATAAACAATGGGGAGCTTAAAACTCCCCCTTACGCAACCCATTTTCCTGCACATATGTCCAAAAGAGGTTTACCCATCCTTATTACGAATTGTCCTACTGGACATGTAACTAGAAATAGTGTCCAAAATGTTACCCGACACATGAAAGTACCCAAGGTTGCTACAGATGCCGGATCGCCACGTTGAGTGGTAAGCCTTTTCAATATTAATTGATTGTAGGGTTTAACGCGCCGACGCAACGCAGGTGATGCGGCGCGCCGTGGTGGAGGGCTCAGGATTAATTTTGACCACCTGGAAATCTTTAACGTGCGCTGAAATCTCGTACACACGGGCGTTTTTGCTTTTCGCCTTCATCAATAAAGCTGCCGCCATGGCCGGGAATCGACCCCGCGACCTCGTGCTCAGCAGCGCAACGCCTTAGCCACTCAGCCACCGCGGCGGGTAAGCCTCTTCAATATAAAAAAAGTACCGTTAGGCATAACTGGCTATGGACACTCGCACCTTTTAATAGAATTCCAACGCAACACGTTGATCCTTGATGGACCGCCCCACCTTGAAGCCTGCCTGGCAGTTCTAGGAAATACCATTCCACTCCATAAACGAGGCTCGGTTGATCATCTGCTCGAGAGGCTTACACATGCAGCTTGCCAGGGGAATGGTTCGGTAGATGAAGGGAACACAAGATTCTTTCCCCTTCTTTAGAAGAGCCACTACTAAGGCCTACTGCAAGACCTGGGAATATGCCCCGATAGCCATATTTTTTGTATAGGTGTAGAAGACATTCAAGAGTGTCGGAGTGTGGGGGTTGTCTCATGGAATATGTGAGGTTGTCTGCGCTTGGAGCTGAAAAATATGAAGTACTGCGAGCCATTTTCAGCTCATGAAGTTAAAGGGGGTGTTATAAGAGGTGATTGATTTATGTAGCAAGGACTATTTTTCACTGGATTTCATGAAAGTGTTTGTGTAGTGTGCATAACGTTACACGTGTTGGAAGTTTTCGACAAGTGTGTTAGCCCTGTCTTAGAGTGTGATCTGTTGTACTACCAGGAGCAGCCTGTGTTTCTGTTGACTTTTATATTTAGGTATTCGTGTCCAGAGTTTGTGTGTTTCAATGTATGGGTTTATGGCTGTGAGGAAGGCGCACCGAATCGCCCTTTTTGCCTTACGGCGAACGCGCTTCAGGAGTTCTTTGCCTCGTTTTAAAGATATGAGGTTAATTGACGTGACGCCTTCTTCTGAGTCTCGTGCACACGCCTACAATCATCATTCTACCAAGGCCTCCTTCGATTGCGCCGGGCAAAGCAGGATTGAGAAATAGACTTTTGATCGGCGGCGAAGATGGCCGAGGCGAGTTGGGTGGCCTGTCGATCTGTAGGTGTGTTATAAATGTGTAGCGTAGTTTAAACGTTTCTTTGAATGTACTCCACTTTGCTCTAGCTTTGTTAAACTTGCTATGGAAAGATAAACTTTAAGGGCTTTTACCTGTGTATGGTATTGTGGTTGGCAATTGTTAACTACCCCATGGATTAGTGACAACGTCCCAAACGGCACTTCTTGAACAACACGTTGCTGGGTAATCTTTCTATCAACCCAAAATAGTGTGAATAATTATGAATAATAATGAAGACAACGACATTGTGCTTGTGGATGAAATGGACGAGCCTGTCCCTCCGGCGGATTGTGTGCCGGTATTAACCATTGTTTTTGTTCATACTGTTTCTTCAGCTGTTGCTAGTGCCGTACAGATGCTGTTGCGAGTAAAATTTGCGCCATGTTGTTTGTTGTTTTCGAGTTCGTTGCATTTTAAAAATAATTGATTCAGTGAAATGGACATCTTCCGAAATAAACAGAATCAAATCAAGGTTTTTGAAGCAAACTAAAAGCTACTCATCGCTTTTTCTTGCACAGATTTTCCAGCAGTTCCTAAATAGCGGAGATTTACCGCATCTTTAGAAAATTGGGAAAGTCATCCCGCTTCTTAAATCAGGAAAAAGACATTCACCTCCACCTTCAGTCCGATTACACTGACAACCATTCCCTAAAAAATTCTGTAGCGCATCCTGCATTCGCACATTTGTAATTTTCCTGGGTTTATTTGCTTTTTAGTTCCGTACAACACAAATTTAGGCGTTTTTTCTTATGCAGAACAGAGTTACCGCACTTTACTCACTCGCTCCATACGTATCTTGATACCAATTTCTTCTTTGCATTTTCCTGGATTTCTCTAAGGCCTTTGATAAGGTGCTCCACCTTTTACTACGGACCAAACTTGCCGTCCTGAACCTCGACCCCCGGTGCTGCAATGATTAGAAGATTTTTTAACAACCGTTTTCAATAGGTCACCCTGAATGGTTTCGATTCGGAACTTAATGAGGTAACATCTGGTGTGCCCAAGGTTCAGCTCTTGGGTCTTTACTGTTCTTAATTTATATTATTGATCTGCCTAATCATGTGTATTCTTCAGTGCGTCTATACGCAGACTATTGCGTTATTTCTCGTCAAATTTAATAACATTGTGACGTGGTGGGAAACATTTACAATGGAGCTTAACCTCCTGAAATGCATAGTTATGCATATTTCTCGGCGTGACATATGTTCAGCATTTGCCGTGCCGCTAGGAACCGTGTCATCATTATCTCTGCGTCACCTTATCATGAGATTTCACCTGCTAATTGATTGCACATTGACTCAGCCACGCCAAACGCTAATCACATCCTGCGCTATCTACGGGAAGATTTCACCCAAGCTGCTGTTTCCCTAACGTTAACACTCTGTCGAACTTTAATACGCTCGAAACTGGAATATGTTGCATCTGTTTGGGATCCGAGCCAAGCTAAATTCAGCTTCAGAGCTAGTGAAACCCAACGGAGTGGGTTTCATATTTTCCAAATATCAACGAGGCGCTACTGGTACATCAGTGAAGTCCAGTTTATCTTTGCCACTTCTGGCCCTGTGCAGAACATATTTTCGTCTTTGCCTGTTCCACAATATCCACAATTGTAACTTCTTTGCATTTCTCTCCTACCACCGCCATTCTATCGCTCGTTCCGTGTTGATTACATTCATAAATTTGAAATCATTCATTGTCATAGTAACACATTTTTTTTGTTGTTCCTACCCTGGACATCAAATGACTGCATACGCCATCCTGCCATCAAGGGTCAATAACAAATCATGTATTTTCTTGACGTTCGTTGTATGCGTATTTTGTCCCAGATGACCCATCGCAGTTTCTTTCAGTTTTGGCACACAGTTGCCCTTTTATCTGCATTTAAGTCTTTGCTTCGTGTGCTTCGTTCAGCATATACCACTTTGTGTCAATGTTCTTTTTTTATTTTATTTTCTTTCTCTTCGCGACATGCATATAATTTGCTTTATGCCTTTTTGATGTGTGTATTTTTGATCTCACTAATTGTTCTTCGTTATGGTATTTATGTCGCGACAAAGTAAAGTTACGCAATTTCGGTCATATTTTGTATATTTTGCCGCATTTGTGCTTTTCGGGTACCCTGTAATCTACTCTTCCCTACAACGATTCAGAGGTTGAGAGCAAGGAAAATATGTAAATAATAAATAAACCCTTTTTAGCAAGTACGCTTCTAGCACTTATAGGGCACAAAAGAGCTAGAAAAATACAGAGGACTCGGCTCCTCCCGCAATCAAGCCCCGATTGGCAGCGTTGTTGGCACCGACTGGAAGGGGAGCAACCCGGATCTCCCAGGAATGCGTTCTTGATCGAAAGGAGTGACATTGCCGTATGAAGCTTCCAGGATGATTGCAAAATCTGGTTCTACCAAGACGATCTTACGGCAAATTTCAGCCAGCGTCTTCGTGACAAGGTCCTTGCAGTGGGTCACAGCTTAAAATTGCGTAGTATACAAGTGATCAGTTCGCAATATCATCGTTAATTTATACGCGCCAGGCGTTGCTAGCAAAGAGTTGATCATACATCCCAAGAAGTTCCAGTGTCCACGTTGTCAGCGTAGAGATTCATGTGCCAGAACCTCAAAACATGGTATTAGATTGTTTAGTTTTAGCATGAGACATTCAATAGCTACAACGTTCCCAATTCTTCCCGTGGCGCTTAGTGACGTATGCTGTAGGTGATTCCTCCCTCACTGGAGGTGCGAACTGGCAAAGTGACAAAGAGATTATATCCGACCTTTTTACGATTTTGTGCAACAATCCCACGAAGAAACGCCTAGACTATGAACGCACATATGGTGTGGCATAAAAACCTGTCTGCTCTGCCACTTCGCAGCAAGAATACTAGAAAAATCGTATGAAACGTATGGGCCTCCATGCCACGGGTAAAAACTAATGCTAGCTAACCTTGAAGCACCCCAAGGTGAAACTTCAAACTCGAATGGCACGTTATCGGACTGCTAAATTAGTCTTGCATTATCCTTGACGCCGACAACGTCCACACTACGAAACTCCTTGGGATACATCCTCGGCTGTTTTCTAGCTCTGCCGAGCTCGTTTAAATCAACGGAGACTTCGGACAATTTAATTTATGACCGCATGTGCTACGGAATTCGAAGCTGTAACCCCGTGAAATAACATTGGAATCAACACATGGCCAGAAATTTACTTTAAGATCATGTTGCTAAAAGCAGCTCGTGAGCCATTCTGGAAGCGCCACTTAGCGAAGTCATATCCTCAAGTTGAAATCTGGCAAAATCCAGTGGACCCCGGCTGCTGCCTTTCCGTCAGCGCCAACAACGCTTCCAATAGCTGCTTGACTTCGGGAGGAAGTAGAAACAGCCGAGTCGCCAGCCACGGCCAACGGATACAGCGCATTTTCTATGGGAAGCACGGTGCACGCACCGGGGGAGGAACTGCAAGGAACACATTCAGAAGCGGACACACCAGGATGCGCCAATTCTACGGGATGCGTTATATACTCCCGAGAGCACTTTCCTATGCACCAAGACAGTGGTCTGTCGTGTCTCGAACTGTGCATTCTTCCTGAATGCCGCAGGAGGTCACACCTGCAAAGACGCACTTCTCTAACGCGGACGCGTCCAGCAAATCCCAAATGATACATGCGCAGCCGTTGTCATTTCGGATGACTTCCAGCAGAACTCGCGCTCACACCCCTCTGAGCAAGAAAGTGGTAAAGGCAAGGAACGACACCCAGGAAGATGTCAAAAGCAAAAAGGAAAAAGACACACATATGACTAAAGCCGCCGTAGCACTGCTACTGCAGCGGAAAAGCGAAATGCCTCAAATAGGACCACCACGAAAGGATAGCTTTCTGGCAAGAGTCCAGACATGGTTTCTTCAAAACTAACAAGGATCCCCATCTATTTGTGTGCACTCACAGGCGTAACCCCTCCACGTCGAACAATCGAGACTCGCCGCACGGGTCACCTTGAGTAATCTTGGTGACGATACTGGCGACAACCCGGACCCTGAGCCCCTATACTCACGCTGTAACTGACCGTAGTAATGAGTTTTAAGGTGAAGAGTAGACACCTCAAACGGTGGCCGTTGGAGCCCAGGTCAAGCTCCGGCGGATGGGCTGTCTGTTTACCAGGCAGGGAGCTCCTGGACCTCTCTAGCTAATAGGGTAAGGCTCGAGAAGAAAGTACCCCCGTTTCCTGCTGTATACTATAGCGTACGGTATATTCTAACCCCCCCCCCCCCCTCAAGCGATCCAGCCCTGAAGAGGGCTCACACCGAAATAATTGCTTTCCAACCACTTTCTGCTCAATTGTTTACAAGACCTGACAACTTCCCTTGCTGTCTGATGATACAGTCCGTTGACAAAGATGTACCAATCACCAGTAAATCTTTTTGGTAGCCAAGTTCATAGACACTGTAGTTGGCGTAAACTACAAGGCCAAGAAGGTAACATCAGGGGACATTCGCGTTGATGTGCAAACCAAAGAACAATCCAATAAACTAATGAGTCTGACTGAGATACATGATGTCAAAGTATCTGTCACTCCACATCGAAGCTTAAACAGCTCGCAAGGTGTAATTTCTCAACCTTTCCTCTCGAAAGAGACCGATTTTGACATCCTAGATTGCATGCGTGACTAAGGGGTTGCTGCAGTCAGGAGAATAATGATCAGGCTTGATGGAAATGTACCCGCGAAGCATTTGATTCTAACTTTTCATCGGAATGCTCTTCCCTAGGCAGTCACTGCAGAATTCTTGCAGTACGAAGTTCGACCATGCATTTTCAACTCACGCCGATGCTTGACGTGACAACGGTATGAACGCAGTGCAACCTCCTGCCGCGGACGTCTGACGGGCCCGAAGTCTGCAGCGCACGATGAGCCGTCCGAAAACTGTACATCTGATGAGCTGAAATGTCCCAACTGTGAACAACCGCACGCAGCCTATTCCCGAGCATGTGAAAAGTTCAAAGCAGAAAAACAAATAATCAATCTCAAAGGAACACAAAACATCTCCTACCAGGAAGCGCGGAGAAAACACGCTATGTTTTCTCCGAGGTACGACAACGCGAATTGCCGGGGGGCGGAGCCCCGTCTGGTGTCCTGTGGCGACCCAGTACAGCAGTGTTGTCTTGACACCATCCTCGCCCCCTGGTGTGCTGCCCTCGGCAGCCTCAAAACATCGTCACACTGCCTGTTACTGCAGCAGCAGTGGCGACAGAGACTTCTGGAGATGGTGTGGCCGTTCCGGTGCCTGTTGCACCCACCCTCAGTGTTCCTGAGACGTTCCGGAACATGGAATCGAAGGCACTAGCTCCGCCCTCCGCGTTTGCCGTGCCGCGTTCTGCGCCTCCAGCGCGCGAGGCCAAGAAAAACAGCAATCCTCTCGGAGCACGCCCGAAAGAGACTGACCCATCAGGTGCTCATGGGGTTTCTTTTGAGGAAACGGACGTAACGCCGTCCGCGGTGGCACCAGAGCTGTCAACGGAGCGGCGTCTCTCAGTTGACCGTAGAAAACAAATAACTAGAGCAACAGTTCCACCATGCAATAAATAACAAAACTGAAGTAAACAAACAAGTACAATCTTCCCTGAAACTAAATCTATATTGCAAAACATCATAATGTGGAATAGTAGGAGCTTGTTCAAAAATATTGACGTCATTGACGATATATCGTCAGAGCATAAACCAGAGGTAATTTGTCTCCAGGAAACATACCTTAACGCGAAACAAACACACTTTCTAAAACGGTACACGGTTTTTAAAAAGGAATAGAGATGGCTGCACTCACTCCGACGGAGGTGTTGCCTCAGTCGTTCAAAAGTCGATTCCTCGTCATCAAATAAGCCTGCTAACTAACCTTGAAGCAGTTGCCGTAGGGTCGATTATCTTTAATAAGCTAATAACTCTTTGTTCTTTGTATATACCACAGATTACCATCTCCAGACCTAATAAATTTGAAACTATAGTTGACCAACTCGCGCAGCCTTTCATACTGATGGGTGATTTTAATGCGTATCATCAAGTCTGGGGTTCTACACGTGCCGATTCGCAAGGAATACTTATAGAAAAATTATTGCTCTCTTCTGGCAACTGCTTATTTAACAAAAAACAGCCAACCTATTACAACACAACCCAAAACAATTACTCCGCGATCGATCTTGCAATAGGCTCCCCAACTTTCTCTCCATTAGTAGAGTGGAGTGTAACACCAAATCCCTACGGTAGAAACCATTCTCCTGTTGCATTACGCCAATATATAGCCCCACAATTCCAACACACACACAACGATTCCGCGAAGAGGAAGCCGACTGAAAAAAATTCAGGATAATGTCCCAACTGTCGTACGCCTCAATAGAGAAGTTAGATATTGATCAAGCGAAAGGTGTAATTACTGCACACGTAATAAAGGCAGCACATTCCTCAATTCGCCAAACCTTTGGTACAAACCACAACAAACGGAGTCCTTGGTGGAACGAGACGTGTAAGATAGTTCGCAAACAACAAAATAAAGCTTGGGCAGCCCTCAGAAAGTATCAACTACTGAAAATCTCGTTGCCTTAAAGCGCACAAATGCAAAGGGCCGCCGAATTAGACGAGAGGCGAACACTGACAGTTCGAAAACATTTCTTTCTTCCATCAACTCTTACACTGATACTCACAAAGTTTGGAAAGGAATTAGTCCACTACAAGGAAGAAACACAAGCACCCTACCACTTGATAGCACAACTGGCGACACGCTTCAAAATCATGCTAACGCCATTGGGCAACACTTTGAGAGGTCTCCAGCTCTGCTCACCACACTGAACAATTCTTGGAACGAAAAAAACACAATAGAACAGCAGCTTCTGCGAAAAAGAAAGAGTGCGGGGGGTACAACTGCTCGTTCACAAAACACGAGTTTACTGTGGCACTTTCAACCTGTAGAAAAACTGCTCCAGAAGCCAACAAATTAACTTATGAAATGTTAAAAGATGTTCCTCAAGACACTCAAGAAGATATTGTTTTTTTATTCAATAAAAATTGGCAAGCAGGACGCCTTCCTAAGTCTCGGAAAAAATCCATCGTAGTTCCCACACCAAAGGAAGGGAAGGATATCTGTTTATCTGCCAGCTACAAGCCAATTGCATTAACACGATGTTTCTACAAGCTTTTGGAGGAAATGATAAACAGACGCCTTGTTTATTTTTTAGAGCATAACGGGATTTCAGACATCTGCCAAGCGGGCTTTCGTTCAGGAAGCAGTACAGCGGATGTCCTTGAGGCCTTTGACGCACACGCGCATGACGCCTTCGGGCATACACAACAGTGTATGTCGATAGCCTTTGTTGGACCTCTGGGTCCTCCAGCTGCGGCGCGATACTCAGAAAGGGGAGCGATACGTCGTGATACGATGAGGCTTTAATGGAATCAGAAGAAGTGGTGCGAGCCGACGCAGCCATGAGAGCATGCGGCAGCTCGTGAAGAGCATGATGAAAATGATGATGATCAGCGTCATCTTCTAGAAGAGGCGAAGACGAGGAAGTCCCAACAGTCTCCCCCGCCGACATATGACCTTAGGTGGCTTCCAAAGGGTGAGTAGCTGTACGGATCTATGCACTGTGGTGTCGCTGCGTAAAAGTTGAGTACACCTTAACGATACCCATTCCGTCCGTCGATGAGTTTTTGCTCTAGGACAGAGCTATCTCGGGTGCTGTCTTCGAACGAATAGCACTGTGTTGTCTTGTTTCCTCAGATTGGTTGGATGTGCAGCAGCCGTCAACAGTTAAGTAACGTCCAAACAACGTTTTCTTCGCCATCGGTGTTTCCACTGCCTAACCACTCGATCGTTGAGGTCACTCGTTCGGTGAAGGTAGGAGTGATAACGGTTTTTGAGGCATTGGAAGCTGCTGACCAGGGAAAACTTTGTTTGCAAGTGTCCATCCTTGGGTGGAGGGAAGTTTTTGTATTCTTTTCTTTTCCTCACTAAACTTCTCAGCATTTTGGTTTCTTCTCCGGTGTTCATTGTCTGCCACCCGTAAATTTGTACCCGACGTTTCACTTTCGGCTTGGTTTAAAATCTTCTGTCTTGAGCTTTCACCTTTTTTTCTGCAGGTTTTCTTCACTGGGGTGAGGTTGGAGAAACTCGTTCACGCAGATTTACAGTAGGCTTTGACGCCTCGATGGTGCATTGGTGCTCCACGATGACGCGACCGATGTCCTGTTTCTTGAACGAAGAGGTGTCCAGCTGCTTGTTGCACCGAGGCCTCAGCACTTTTAGGGTTCCCGGATGCGAGCAGAGGGGTTTTTTCGGCGGAGACATTCCTTGTTCTAGGGGGGCGTCTACAACAGGGTCATTACTGTCCGGTTCACAAAAGTTCGTGGAAGCTTCTTGGACGATCTCTGTTTCCTTGTTCTCCATCGTTTCTTGATTAATGTTGGCTCCTATGAGCGAATCGTTCATACCCATCAAGTATTGCGATGGTCGGTGTGCCAGTGGGTAGTGATTTTCGGCGAGTTGAAAGTGGTGCTTCAAGGTAGCCGTCATGAGGACAGGACTAGACGTAGCTCCAAAAGGTGTCCTAGTAATTTTCCACGAGCCTAAGTAGGGTAGTGGATGGTCTGGTTGTGGAGATGTCCACTTGTTGAGCACTGACTTATCCAGCGCCAAGTCTCTGCCCGTCGCTCGTTTGTCTTCAGCCTTGACTCCGATGCTCTCATGATCCCTTAAAGGAGTCACACGTTTCGAGACCCCTTGGTCTTCAACGAACGATCGAAGCACAACAGCACTGGAACACTGGACGAAGTCGGAAAAAACAGGCAAAGGGCCTTGTACAGTCCATCCTAATTTAGTCTTCACCGCATTCAGCTTTCCCTGCACAGGTCTGACGGTATCGGTCACTAGCTCCCAATAGTAGTCTGACCCGATAAGGACCGCAATCTGTTTACCCTCCACTCCTCGTACCGAAAGAGCCTTCGTATCGATGCACATATTATTTATCTCCCTTAGAACTCTTTCTTCTGGTACAGGGATGTTTTCGCTGCAAATCGTGTCCACTTCCAGGGCTTCGATGCTGATTGGACGTTTGTTGTCTGCAGCGAACAGGAGAACTCGCACCTTCTTCATCGTTTTCTGTGTGTTTTGACCGCCGAACACGCCTAAGGTCAACGTTTCCTCGCCCAGCTTTTACAACCGAGTTTTTCAGAAGCACTGGCAGTAATGAAGCTCCGCTGGCTTCCTCCATCGAACAGAACTCGGTAGCGCCCTGACGTTTTCGCGCGTGCTATTGTGGCTGAGAGTGTCTGCAGCAGCACGACGGAGCCTGCTTGTTTCGCGACCAGGTTGACCGGTGCAGACGTCACGTTCTCCATGTCGTTGTTAGTGCTGTCTGCAGGCCACACGGATCTTGCGTGCCTTCTCGTGCACTTGCCACATTTTAGCTGGCGTCTGCAATCTCTCGCCAAGTGACCCTTCTTGAGACAACGGAAGCATTGTCCAGCATTGGCGAGCATCTCCTTTTTGCACGAAAGGCTGAGTTCTTCGCCATCACAGGCTTCGGAAGAGTGTGCTCCAAAGTGGCAAAAGAAGCACTACTGCGGCCCGTTCACTAAGCTTTGTAGAGCAGCTGCCATGGGAACATCACACGGGTGGTTTGGTTTTTGTGCTTCTTTCTCTGGTGTGCGATGAAGTTTCTGTTCCGCGCGTTTAGCAACAGCCTCTCGACACATAAGCTGGTGGTAGAGGAATTTCCAGAAGCACTTGAAGCTCCTGGTCAGGGGAGGCCGCTAAACCGAATCAGTCGCCCTGTGGCTTCGATGAAGCGCCATCTGAGGAGAATGGCGTCTTGCGCCCCTCATGGAACCGCAAGACTATGTCTGTCGGTAGAACCCTTAGCAGGATTTCCCGAAGCATGGTGCAGTATGTCGTGGAGCTCGTGCCAAGTGCCTTGAGGCTGCGAATGTGCACCTGGACCCGATCGTAAAGTTGCCTCAGTTGTCGGACGTCGGATGACGATGACACCGGCTTCAAGTCCAGGAGGCCTCGCAGATAATCTTGCACGATGATGCGGTCATCTCCGAAGCGCTGTTTCAGGATCTAGATGGCGTCCTTGTAGCAGCAATCGTTAGCTTGTAGTCAGGCTATGGCTGATGCAGCTGCTCCAGTCACGAGGCTGCTCAAGTAGTTGAACTTGTCAGCCGTGCTGAGCTCGTCGTTGTTGTGGATGGCTGCCGAAAACTGCGTCCAGAATCGCTGCCACGATCTGCGGTTCCCGTCAAATTTGAGGAGCTCTAGCTGGGGAAGCTTGCGTTTGCCAGTCGGTGATGGGTGGACGGTCAACGGACGTGGCGTTGAAGACCGGGATTCTTGCAGCTTGAGACGAAGGTTCGCGGTAACGCTGACAATCTTGTCGCCGTATTGTCCCGCGTCTGTCATCTGGCTGTCTACCAGGTCATCCGGTGTCTCTTCAAAGATCGCCTCGTCCAACTTCTCTATCTGGCCATAAAATGCATTGATTCGTTCGAGGAGTACACTCACCGCTCCTGCCGTCGCCTCTCTGTTGCCACTTATGTGGCCTTCCGCTTCCGTTAGAAGGCCATCCAGTTGCGCCCGTAGGCTGCGGCGTCGTCGAAGCTGTCGTTCTATTCAGTCGCACGCAGCTGGGAACTCGCCAAGATCGCAGGCGCCGCGTCTTTTTCTAGGCTTTCGCGGCTCCGTGCGTCGATGGGCTTGGCGTTGTCTAGAAGTCCCGGGTTCTCAGCACCATGTGTTGGACATCTGGGACCTCCAGCTGCGGCGGGATGCTGAGAAAGGGGAGCGACACGTCGTGATACGATGAGGCTTTAATGGAATCAGAAGAAGAAGTGGCGCGAGCCGACGCAGCCACTAGAGCATGTGGCAGCTCGTGAAGAGCATGATGAAAATGATGATGATCAGCGTCGTCTTCTGGAAGGGGTGAAGACGAGGAAGTCCCAACAGTCTTTGACCTACAAAAGGCCTATGATATTACGTGGCGTTACGGCATTCTACTCGACCTTTGTTCATTCGGAATCGGTGGCAATATGTTACATGCCATAGAAGACTCTCTGGCCCACAGGACATTCCGAGTGAGAATTATCCGCGTCTTATTACACGCTTTCATCCAAGAAAACGGTGTACCTTAGGGAGGTCTCCTGAGTTCAGTTTTCATCGTCAAAATGAATTTTTAAAGAACATTCTACCCCAATTTCTCTTTTACGCTGTATATGTGGATGATGTTTACATTAGTTCTTTACAATGTGGCCATTTGTGAGAGACAGCTCGAACTTGGAGTGAACAGCCTCTCGAGATGCCCAAACGCGAACCGTTTCAAGTTTAACTGTGACAAAAGCAGCTGCGTACTTTTTACTAAGCTACGAGGCATGCGGGCAGACACATGTGTGACTCTTCAAGGGAAGCCCATCCCGATAGCAAAAGAGCACAAGTTTTTTGAAGTGCTCCTGGATGAAAAATTATCTTATCTTCCTCACACAAAACAATTACGAATAAAATGCACGAAAACGCTAAAAAACGGGAGTCATATGGCACGGACAGAGCATGCTTATTGAAAATTTTCAACAGCCTCGTAAGATAGAGGCTTGACTAAGGTAGCCCTGCGTATCACTCAGCCCCTAAAGCTGCTTTGAAACTACTGGACCCTGTCTATCATTTATGCCTGCGGTTGGCGACGGGTTCTTTTCGTACGAGCCTAATAGGAAGTTTGTATGTAGAATCTGACATGTGGTCATTGGAAAACCAGCGTGCTTACACATCCGTGTTATATGTTGTAAAACCCTTAGTCATAAAGCACCAATCAGACATCTTAATTTATGACAGATCCACTGTATCTCTGTTCGTTAAGCGGACGCCACTTCCGCAGCCCTATGCAACAACAGTAAACACTGCAGCATCCAACTTCGACATTTCCTTTAACGACACGTACAAAACCGCTTTAGCTGTTGTTATAGCCCCATGGAAACTATGGCCTGTAGCATGCGACATGTCTTTTGCAAGCATAAACAAAAACAAAGCACCTAATGTCCTAATTGAACAGCACTTTTCAAGTCTTAAGCATAAATAATAATGTGCAGAGTTCTACACAGACGCGTCCAAAACAAATTCTGCAGTGTCATGTACCGTACTTGGACCGAACCTCTGCGCTTCAAAAATCCTAACTCCTCGCAGCAGCATTTTCACAGGTGAAGCCCAAGCTATTGCACTGGCAACAGAACACATAATACAGAACATAATACAGAAAAAACAGGAAAACACAGAGCTGCATTCGGGCTCGAGGGTTGCGGACAAGTTTAAAAGTTACCCGCGCGAGGCGTGCTGACAGTTTTAAAAGTTCTTCGCGCGAGGCGTGTGGACAGTTCTAAAAATTCTCCGCGCGAGGCCTCCGGATAGGGACAATCAGTTAGAGGCAAGGACATAAGGCGCGTTCGTAAAGTTGTCCAGGCGTGACTTCATGGCTCAGTTAGTAGAGCCTTCCACACCTCCCGTTGCGGCCAGAGTGATCCTGGGCTGGAAACCAAGATCCGCCGCTTTAATGGAATTTTATCTGGGGATGTTATTTCCGTGACGGATATGACGTCGCGGAGGTTTGTGCATTTGGGGCATTTTGGGGCATTCCGATACCTGTTGTTTGTAGAAGAGCTTGCGTTTGGGCTAGTTGGTATTACATAACGTTCATCTTAAGCGCAGAAAAACACAAGGACACAAAAAACAAAACACGGACTGTTGTTTCTAAACACGCACAATATTGAGCAGCAGACGTGCTTCGTAGAGCAGTAAACTGCTGCCGATTTTTGTGCATTTAGTCTCTTTGAGCGAAGATAATGCCAGAACAGGGACAGTAATATGAATTGACTCATTTAAAATGCCGATAACAACTTTGCCAAAAATTCTCGCAGAGCAGTAAAGCAAACCATCAGTTAGATATTTCAAACGTTTACACACTCGCGCATTACATAAATACCCGCCCCTGTGTTTCTTTCATTATTGATGCCTTGACTTTACGGTATAAGAGATGGCCATGTTATAAAAATTCTATAAAATATCGCATTAGAGTGCGAAATATGTTTAAGATGAGACCGCTGTTTTATATGCGAAGCATTTCTACTCCGAGTAGAGTGGGTCGTCGCGCCGTTTGCATGCCCCTTCAGGTCTCTCCGAATGAATTAAGAGAAATCTGCTCACAGCGAAAACAGAACAAAGGTTTCGAGGAAGCACGCTTCTCGGCGAATTCCGTCAACACACTAGCTGACGCGTAGGCCCATAACGAGGTAAGCAGAGCGTAAGTATAAACCCGCACCGAATAAGAGCATCTCTGGTGCAGCCATTTGACAAACTCCTTAGAAGATGTACGTGCGTCGCAAAGTATAGTTAACAGCATTGCTTTTGGCAATGTCACCTGTAGGGCTGCTTGAAGAGCATACACAATTCCCGATGACGTGAAAAAGCCGTGCTGAAATATTTCGCAACGACGCATAATGAACTGGATGGGGAGCGAGTAGTTGAACAAATTTTTCATTTCCCATAAAAATTGCGCTTTACTTTTTCCAATAAAACTGTTATGTGCACAGCAGTTGGAAATGAACGGTTGAGTGAGCAAGCCTGCAAGCAAGAAAGAGGCTGCTCACGTAAATCCAATAAAACCGGTCGTCCTATCGGGGTGCACACGCAGCCTTTTTCAGGCTTTGGCATTCAAACACAGTGGTATACACTTCTATAGGGATTGTTACATGGCGAGTACCATCTACCAGTAGTCTAAGTGCTGATCAATAGATGAGACATATCTGCCGCCATGCAGACAGTCCAGTGCGTTGTAGACCCGAGGTAATGGATAAATGGATAAACGTAGTTCTTGGTTATTTTGTTGCGATGACGGTAATCGACCCAAAAGCGCCATGTGCCATTGTACTTTTTTACTGGCACGACTGGCGACGCCCAAGGACTGGAGGAAGGTTCTATGATGGCTTTGATTACAAATTTGGCTACTTCCCATTGGATAGCCATTTACACTCTGTGTGATCACATGTCCACTGGGATAGCATCACCAGTGTAAATACGATGATTATTGGTTGTTGTCGAGCCCAAGGGTTCGTTGCCGAAATGAAATATGTCTCTGTAGGATGCCAAAACAGGAGACAACTCTTCGGCATGCGTCGGAGGCAGATCTAATGCAATCATGTGCGTGAATTCGTCGGATTCCAGCACGAAGCTGGCAAGACTTGCAGGGCCACCCGAAGTTAGGGGAGAAACCTTGAAGTCCGACAATAGAAACATGACGGTCGATGGAATTCCTTGGGGAAATGCTTCGGGAGGAATCCCAAACTTTAGGAAACCAAAATGCACGTGGTGTTCCTTCACCATCAAGACAGCGCGAGGAAGAGTTACACGTCGTGTGAGGAGCACATCGGTGATTGGCAACACGGTTTAGTCCCGGCCCTGGACATCGAGCATACAGACATGTGGACGCAGGTCAGTGTTTGCGGGGACAAGTGAACATATTCAGCCGAACGGAAGCGAGGCTGGGGACCGGCGGTAGCATATGAAGCAAGAGGGAGCTCAACAAGGAGGACTCCTGTTGCAAAGTCAATGAGAGCTGCGAGTTCAGAGAGAAAACAAAAAAATTCCCCGCATTTCCCCGAGGGGAAGAATGTGAAAGTGCGAATGCACGAGTTGAATTTGCGCGGTTCGGTAATGTTCGCGAAAGAGAGATCAACACACACACACACACACAACTACAAAGAAAGAAAGATGCATTTATTCACAGACACCTATTTGTGTTGTCGTTGTACTTGATTGATAGAGCGGATCTCAGCTTTGAAATTTCGTGTCAGTACTCCTTTAAGCGGGTGCATTAGACCTTCTCACGCCCGATTCCTGGCCAATCCCCCACGTGGGTATGTGCCATGTTAGCGGCCAGGCAGCGCGCGCCCATCTCCCCCCGTTGCCAAGGAAGACGAGGAGATTCCTGGCCAATCCCCCACGTGGGTATGCTATGCGGACATCACCGGTGGACGCAGGTTCAGGGTCGCTTAAGAAGTGCATTCGCACTTAAAATCTAGGCTGATCATCAGGTCATGGGGCACGTGTCTTGGACGGTAAACACCACAGGCACTGTGTGGTCAGCAATTCTCACACCACTAGTACGCGAACTCGAAACAGCAGGCGTCTGTCAATCGGTGGCTCGCGGAACTCGTACCGGCGACGGAGTAGGAATCTGCGTAGACGGCGGGGATGGTCAGAACTCATTACGGGTATTTGTGCTCCATTGTCAACTAATACAAACACCGGTACATCATCAATGTGAAGGTCCAGCAAGTTTCTTCTCGTCGGAAGAGTTAGATGATGGTTGTCGGTCCGGATAGGGAGTGCACCATCACCTCCGGGAACTTCAGTGCCTAGTTTTTCGAAGAAGGTTGAGAGCAGTCGGACGCCGGCAATGGGCGGTGAGGCTGCGGTGATCGGGACTGCCGGCGTTGCGGCTCCAGCAATAAGTTGAATTTGGTGTCGGGGCTCTTAAAGGTGATCGGGCTGGGCTCAGTACGGGAAGAGAGTCAGTGCTGCTGGTAATACGATTACCGAAAGGATGGTCCCGCACTATAGTCATCCTAGCTGTTTCGGAAGGTGACCTTGAGGCTCCGGCAGTACCGGGCAATGTGACCAGCTCCGGAGCAATTCAATCAAATGGGTTTGTCGTACGGGGTACGCCACTCAGCAGGGTTACGGCGTGTTTAGCGTGCAGGATGATGTTCTTTGTGGAAACCTGAACCGTTGTGGAATTGAAAGCTAATGGCGAACACAGGTTGAGTTCCCATGTTAGCTATTTCATCGCGATAAACGGCTTGTATGAGGAATACGCTGTGTAGCTTGTTCCGGCAGGGTGCGTACTGCACCACAGTAGTAGAAGTCATAGCCTCCAGGTCTCGGGGCACGATTATGGTTATATCCCCTAAAGACGGAACGGGATATTGTATGCCTAGAAGACGTGCTGCTTGGCTTGCATCTTCCCATGAAGATGTCGCTGCTGCGTTCGGAAGAGGGATGAAGTTGTGGGATTATGGCGTCCTTTGGCCTCCTTCAATCGCCGACATTCCTTAATGATAGGATCCACAGTGGCACAGTCCATGTAAATAACAAAGTGGAAGGCTTCGTCCGCAATGCCCTTCAGTGGGTAGCCCACTAATTCGGATTCGGCAATTGTGCTCTCATCCTACGGAGAAATTGTCAAGATGTCCTGGATGTATGTGACGTAAGATTCGTTCTACATCTCGGCGCACGATGCGAGCTCCTTGCCGGCAGCAAGCTGGCGACCAAGTGGCTTTTCGAACAAATTCTGAGCTGGTGAACTCGGTTTCGGGAGTCTCGAGCCACTTGCGTATAGGACTATCGTCCTTTAGGTAATAGATAATATTCACCACCACGGCGGTAGGCTGACACGCTCCAAAAGAGTGATCCAGTCATTCAAATCAACGTCGTCTGTCCCAGTGACCATGCCAGGCTCCCGAGATGAGACAGGATGACGAGGGGCGTCGCCGACACGGTCGCTCCATCAGCAGGCATCATTGTACAAGGAACAGAGCGTCCGCTCCCAAGCTCCGTGGTAGGTGGAGCACACCCGGGTGATCGGTACGGGATAAGGTGTTCACACCAACTCCGTACCTTTTAGCAAGAATGTTACAAGGCGGCGCTGAGACGTTGTGTGGCGATTTAGACGTATTTACAATGTGATAAGGTGGGAGGTAGTGTGGCAGCGATTGGCTGGCCCAGCCCAGCACCAAGCGTTCTTTTGTCATCGTCTAGAAGTGATCACGGCACGCCCTGCTAGGTTTCTTGTCCTCATAGTTTCCGGTGCTTCCTCCAAAAGCGTTTGTTACAGTATGAAGTCACATTAAAAATTTAATCGCACATAAAGTTCGCAGTTCTGCGTTTATACACGATAACACTTTACAACGTATGCTACACAGTAGTTGCAAAATCCTTCCGAAGGCCTTCAAACACACTGTCCATCAAATAGCGCATTGTCTACAGAGGTGGCGAAACTGCAACATTGAAGTCAGGTGTTCATAGAGTCTGCGTGTAGGTTTGGTGTTATTCTGTCTATCGACGGACTGACTGCGGCCGACCACCCCATGGACAGGCACATTAACGCAGAAGTAGATCTGGGCTGTAGTGCAACGCAGCAAGAATATGAAGCTACATCGAACCATGTCCTCCAACTCTTCCGTTACTGTTTTGCGCTCAAAGAAATCACGCCTACCGAGATGAAGTATTTCCTGAGCTCCTGGCGTCCTCATCAACATAAAAACCCCGTAATTTTAGCTTTCTCGCAACCCCAATTTCAACCGTGTGACTGTCACTCACGGCTCCACATTTTGGGCATGTATTTAATAGTTTGTAGTCACGCTATTTAGGACCATGGTAATCAACTATCCCCGTGCACACAAGCACGCAGCCGAGAAAATTGGAACATCTGCTAGGCACCGCTGAAGCACTTTAGTAGGCAATGGATTACTCGTGAAAGACACTAAATTGCAACTTCAGTTATCCTCAACCTCAGACGAAACATCGATAGCACGCAAAACAAATGAAAACGTGTTGATTTTGGAAATCCTCCGAATTATACTTACAGAAGCGGCACCAAGTCATGAGTCTGTGATTGCTGATTGTCCCGGCAGAAAAGAAATACGTCCTACCGGGTCACCGCTCATTTAATGCTCCTTTTATTGCAGATGGCCCAAAGAAAGCTCCAGCTACACTTAAAAATGCTTATTTCTCGATTTTGTTTCTTCTTGCAGTTAACCACGCCTCCGGAGCACAGACGGGATCTATCCACATTCTATAAGCGGGTCAACGTAAGCATTCTTGAGTTGGAGTTTCCCGAAGTGAGTGTTCTTAAGCCATGATACTACTTCACCATAACATTTTAACAATAACACGTTTTTCGAAATAGTTCTTTGTCCTCAGGAAAGCTCCAATGTTATACCATTAGGAGATGAGTGTTCTCTTCTCATATACAGGGCGACGTCTCATTACAATAAAATTAGCAGCAAGAAGTCCTTCTGGTGCAATCCCTACCACTTAGAGCCAATGATTTGGTGATTGTCAGAGCCGTTCTCGGAACATCAACGAAAGAAAAAATGATTATTATGTAAGACTAGATAGCAAATACTCAATTTCGGCGACGACGACGAAGAAAGAGCGGCTGTTTTGTGTTCTTCCAATGGTTACTGTTTTCGCCTGAACAAGTATTTCTCAGTACGTTGACCACACCCGCCGATCCCTATCGCCGCAACAATATCTCACGCCCCTTCACAGTCCGTGAACTAGCAACAGGATGGCCTCCAGGACGTCGGCTTCTTTAAATCTCGCTCAATTGTAGTTTTTCTAGCGCCCAGTCAGTGTACCACTACTGTGTTCAGCGCAGTGGGGCTCTGTCGCACGCATCGGAAAAGCCCGGCATAGCTCGATGCACGTATCTGGCGGCGACGCTCACTGCAACAGCCGCTACTACAGACATGGCCGTAGACGACTCACCACCCATAGACGTCACCCCACCGCTCCCACTACATCCGGCTGACACATATAGTTCACCGAAATGCATGCCGGACAAACAGCACCCGCAGTCCCGACCGTTGACACCACTACGCCTGCATCCAAGCGGGTTTATACACCAGTCACAAACGCGTCTCAACCATGGTTGGGTGACCAAGCTATGTCCCCGGCTACCCCTCCATCCCATGGAGCCACAGGCGGTTCCCAGGCGGTTCCCAGGGCGCCACGAATAGGGCTAAGGACCCCTCGACGTACAAAGTTGCATTCAAGCCTCGGAAGCGCTTCAACATTTTTTTTGCAACAAAAACATTGCAGGGGACGCTCATCTGTTGCCTAGGAACGCCTAGATTCTCCGGCTACGCTTACCACAATCGCAACCAACTCAATATTGCTATGAGTGTCCTCTCTACAGGCTTTCGACCGATTGTGCTCCCGGAAATATATTCCTCTCACGACTGAAAAGAAACTTTCTATACAAGCGCACCTGCTATCAGGAACTGACATCAGGCGCTACGTAAATACCGGTGTGGAGGCCGGAGAGAGCCCAGAAGACCTCCGCTATGGCATCCGGTGGGACACCCGCCTGGTGCTTCTTTTTCGGTACTTCGGCTCTAGCCGTACTTGCCATGGTCCCCTACGAGGCCCTCTGGAGCCACCCGAGAGTTTTTGGTACAATGGGTGCGTACTTGGCCAACGTTCACACAAGGCCGGAATGGTGCACTGGCATCGATGTTTTTTGTCAGGGACACACGAACAAGTGCCCGTTTCCTGCACCAGAACCGCCAGTTACCGATGCATCGGAGCCACCCGCTACGCCGTAGGCTGCATCGCCACAGGCCGAGCTTCGGTGTGGTCTTTGCCGTACAGATGTCCATGCAGTTGCGGGTAAAAGTCTCCCACTTAATGCAACGCAAAGCGGCCCGCTTGGCGCCGCCTGTCCGGTTCTGGCAGAATCTCTACATCTGACCGTTTTGATTGCTTAGAGGAGGATTAGCGAGACGCTATGGGCGAAGACACTATAGAGGCTCCGGACAACTTCCAGTACAACGTTACTGCAACAATGTCGCGGCTGATGTACCATGACAAACTCTGCAACTAATGCCGCAAGCGGAATAGGCAAAGCCAAAGTGGTATGCAATAGCCTGATACGGACCAGCTGGTTAAAGTAGACGATCAGTTGCCCGTCCTGAAGGCTGATGTCACGAGGCTCACCCAACACCGCACTCGGCTACTTCGTCGCCCGCAATGTCAGCAGCCTCCACAAGTACCAGGTAATTCCAATCATACCCGTTTCTCATTCTCGAGGCGGAACATATCAAAGCCAGTCTCGTCTGCCCTCAGCCAGCGATAAGGTTTACACTTTGTGGTGCAGCCATCACAGCACTTGCTGTCAGTTTTAGCTGCCCAACTTCACAAGGTCCCACTCCAATATGCCTGAACCACAGTGCTTAGTGCAGTGGAACTGTCGAGGGCCCACAACTAAAGTTGAGGAGCTTTGGGGGCGTTTTCCCCTGGGCAAACTTTGTGTTTGGGCTTTTCTGCGGCAAGAGACAAACGTTGTCTCGCCTTCTTAATGGCCCCACTTACGCTAATCGATCTATACCTGATCCACGCTGTGTATCCACCACCTCTCCACGAGGCAAAGCCGCCATTTATGCAGTAAAACTTCATCCCCAAACTCCGATACCCTTGTACACGTGGTGCATGGCATGAAATGAAGTGGTTGCGGATAAGATGCAACTGCCCCGGTGAGCTGTATTTTGGTGTCGTCTTAAGTGCGCGCACACAGCGGACGTACAGCTCGGCTAGATTATTCTGCTCTGCGCCTTTGAAACGCAGACTGTCCGATACGTGTGTCTGGTGACTTTAAGGCTCCTCATTGTGAAAGGGGTTACCACCTCAAGTGAACACGGGCGTGTCATACTGGACCACTTTATTGATGATCACTTTACCCTACTTTATGAAATTTCGTGCCCTACGCGGTGATTTATTCATCCTCTTATACCAACGTACTCAGCCGACTTAACATGGTGGCTTGGGAGTGAAGCGGTATCATAGCAAAGAGTCACGGTGGTAGGGCAGTGGCCATCCTCTAATTAGGATTGGCATTACCCCGATATCGATATCGACGTGTTGCCTTCGGCGTATCTGCGCGATAGTAAATTGCGATGACTTTCAAGAAAACATCAGCACCAACCTTACGGCGCTCAGCCCAGATCCGATCGCTTTTTTTATCCATGAGTGAAACTTAAGCGCAAAAGTTTTACAGGGACGAGAAAGGGAACGGCACAGGCGCTTACTATCAACTGAAAGTTTTATTGAAAACGAAAACACATTTATACCCCCCCCCCAGACCGAACAACCCAGCACGTGTGCCCTTCGCACATGCGTACGGCTGTACAAGAGAACAAACGCCCCATTCCCTACTCCTTTCCCTCATTCTCTACCCCCTCTCCTTGAGAAGAAAGAAGTGCAACTTCTCAAGGAGAGGGAGTAGAGGATGAGGGAAAGGAGAAGGGAATGGGGGGGTTGTTCTAAATGGATTTTCGTTTTCAATAAAACTTTCAGTTGATAGTAAGCGCCTGTGCCGTTCCCTTTCTCGTCCCTGTAAAATTTTTGCGCTTAAGTTTCACTCATGGAAATTGTTCACCAACTAGCTCGTCTTTCCATTTCGCTTTTCTTAGGCAAGGTCTGAGTGACGCCTCTCAGAAACCTTGGCTACAGGAGTCCCGACAAAAAAACCTGACCAGGAACTTTTAGAGCTATGAGCCCAGCATAAACGGGTTGAAGTGGCTGCCTGACGAAATCATGCCTTTGTAACGGCCGGAGCGCGCTTCCAACGTTTGACAGCGGCTGCCATATGACCTTAGTAACGCCTGTCAGTGCACGAATGCTTAGCTGGTGTGAGTCCCTCGGCCCATCGTTTACCCCAGCATTCATCTGGCGCACAGTGTGGAGGGTCAAAACTGGTGGACGCACCCCATATGCGGCAGAGTGAATTTGTGGCCTCAGGCAAGAATCCCGACCAATTTTTCAACGATATTGCTCGCGCATTCCACCCTGCCTATGACATCCTTGCAGCCATTAGCCCGTGCCCATTTCCTCTGTCACACCAGGTTGGTTGTCGCACCTCGGACGACGTGGTTCATGAAATGCAATCAGCTTTCACCATGGCTGAGTTCCTAGGTACGATTGACCACGCAAACTACGGACGGCTTCGGGACTTGAAGGCGTTACACATCAGGTGCACAAGAACCTTAGTTAACCAGCGCTTAGCCATCGCCTAAATTACATCAACGAGATTTGGCTCAGTGCCCAAATACCAGAGTCGTGGCTCCACCCAGATATTGTCCCTATATCGATGTCTGGGAAGCCACCCCACCATCTTCCCAATTTGCGCCCAGTCGCCTTGATATCCACGTTTTGCAAGCTTTTGGAGCGCATGCTGGCAGTCCGCCTTCAACGGTGGTTGGACCCCTTCCTATCATACCCTCTGGTCGAGATTGGATTTAGACCTTGTCGTGGGGCCCTCTTCTCGGCTGCACAAATTCCCAGGAAATTCGCTGTTTTTTTGCGTAAGCACAGCGTAAGCAATCAGTTACGTGGTGCACGTATAGCTCTGACGACATGCATTGTAGTTTGAAGCTTCACTCATAAAGATCACACCCAGGGTATTAAATATTGTGCAAAAAGATATAAAAACACTTGGCATGTACTACAAAAATTAAACGCTAGCTGAGGTTGCCAAGAGAAACACATTTCTGCAGGTCAAAATTGGCGTAAACACCACAAGGCGGTCGAGTAAGGTTGACCCAAAAGCAAGCGAAAGGCGGATGTCGAGCTAAAAAATATCACAATTTTTTTGCCGTATCTATTAATTTCTTTCAATCGCTTTTAGTAACACAGCCGGGCTCTCTGCTTCAATGCAAGCTTTGTTGCGTCATCACCTTCCCGGCCGTCACCGCCCCCAGGCCATCGTCAGCTGGTATCTTATAAAATTATAGCGTGATGACAGAAAAAGACGGCAGCGACCATCGCTTGTTATACATAAAAGTAGCGAAGCGCTACACCTGATAACCGCAGAGCACACCATGTCGCCGATTCACTCATTCGTCAATCTCGACTTCAATCGGCGCTGTAATGAACCAAAAAGTCACTGTTATTTTTCTCTTGACTTCAATCATGCGACCCAACAGCTTACCAGGACGAGTGTGGGCAAATGCCATGCAATGGGTTCTCTTTGTCATGGACAGGCTTGTACTGCTTTCTTATGTTGCGGTTACGCCAAACAAATAATTTTTATTTTATTGCTAAACATAAAGCAAAATACTGCACGTTATTTGTATGCTCCGTGATCGCTGACTTAGAAGCAGTTGAAACTACAATTTGTTTCGGTAGGAAACATGCTTTAAAAAGCGTGCATGCGAAACTGCGCCTGCTGCAAATTGGCGGACATTTCGCGGCGCCGAAAGCCGGGGCAATTTTTGCCCTATTTTGTTTGTATTTTACGACAAAAACAGCTGCCGTTTTCGAGCTGTTACGTAGCATTACGTCACTTTTACGCAGGCTGGAGTAGCCAAGGCATGACGTAATCGCTCCCGCAAACTGTTTAAATTATGTCATGGCTTCTCAGCCAATCACAGAGGAGGAGTGTATTACAGGCATTATTGTTGTGGCATAGCAAAGACAGGCCTACGTTGTCAGGTCTAGTGCTTTTAGTCGGGTTTTTTATTGCCGGCCAAGAATTATGCGCTTTCAGTAAAGAGAAATAAGGCAAACTTTAGAACAGGTGCCCGTAAACGTCATAAAACGTCAAAATGACGACAGCACACACAACCGCTTTTTAAACTGGAAGCACGTGACCAAAATTGAAAGCCAATCAGAAAAGACTTCCGACAAATTGCCGGCAAACATGGCGAATTTCGGGCAATTTGTGGAGTCGAGAATAGGGCCTTTGATGTGAGCCGCATGGAAGCTAGCGCCAGATTCCTCTCTAGTGTATATTTTAAGACACTCTATGCTGGGAAATGTAGCGATTGGGGGAGAGTGACCGGAGTAGAAGGAGAGGGCTTGGTTGGCCGGTCCGGGCGGATGCGGTTGGCATTGTAAAAATACAGGAGGTGGCGTCTCGAACAGGCCAATTGCATAAAGAACACTGTAGATCATCGAAGATTATTCTAGACTTGTGACGTTCGTTCGCGACACTCTCTCTATCAAAGTAGGTAAAACGTGCTGCATAATGAATAAAACATGCACTTCACTTGGCCGACGGATAACACAGATAACATAGCCCGGTGCAGCCGGTCGCCAAAAACAAAACATAAACAAACAAACCCAAAACATGGTTAGTGGCAATATCTTAGTTGCACTTTCGAACTTCATACGGCATCACAAGATTTAGAGCCCTCGCACGTAGGTCACTGGTGGGTAACGCCGCATACAGCACAAAAAACATTTTTATTGAGTGCATCGTGGGTCATTGGTGGGTCATAGCTTTTTACATTAGAAAGGTATTTTTTGGGCGTGTGTATCCTGATGCACCAGAAATCATACCGCTGCATTCAAGTGTCATAAAGTTATCACAGCCGCAAGTAGATAAATGCACGCAACTTCGCAGCTGCATAGGTGGTGCACAGGCCGTGACCTACCGGTGACCCACGACGCAGTGAACGCGTTAAGAAGTTTACACGATCCCATGTTTTGATCGTGTTACAAAAGACTAATAACACCTATTGCTGGATAGAACCTACGCGGGTTCTATTCACGGATAGCTTAAATGTCGTATTTTCTTTCCTGGCGAAGGCTATTACTTCTTTTCTGGCTCGCCGGGTTGACAAGGTTGATCGAAAAATTCGACGCCTTAAAGGGACACTGAAGTGATATGTAAACATTGCGGGATTACTAGCGCAAATTGTAGCCCGGAGTCCCCAGGCCATGTTTCGACCACTCTGGGCGCGTTTACGCAACTTTTTTTAGTAGAAAAATTATTTCGAAAATGCAGTCCTCCTCTCTTTACGGTCGCCCATTTTTTGTGGCGTTTTCGTGTGACGTCGGGAGGAGCCGAGCTCGCAATTGGCTGCGCTACTGCACGGCTCCCCGGCCTTCAGACAGTCAGTCAGCCCAGCGTTTCGTCCGCCGGCCGCCGACGGGTCGTCGGAATTCGTTCGCTCAGTTGAAACGAAGCGAGGACACGTTTGCGAATGGAAGAATGTGCCTTTCTTTACTTGGTTAGTTTGTACACTGTATCTAGCTCCAAGTCAAGGTCGCTTCACACAAGCGCTGCACAAGCGCACATGCGACGCTTCGCTGACTGGTACGCCAGTAGGAAAATGTAAGGCCTCTTGAAGGTGGAAGAAGAGTCAGCGAAGTCAATATAGGTACTAAGGAAATAAAATCAACCGATATTTTTACCGTACAGCGTAAACCTAGGGTGCGGGGAGCACTTTTTTGCGCTGGGCGAACAAGCGCAGCGGCCAGCAGCACGACTACGCATCTGCGAACGCTTTTCCGTGTAAGAAATGCAATTGCTAGACGTGAGATATTGTAGAAACTTGGGGGATGCTTACTGCACGAGCGTGAAACAACAAATAGCCACCTTAGCTGCTTGGAATGCTAAAAGTAAATAAAAGTAAAACTAAATAAATATACCTTATATTTCCAACGTCGGCCGCCGTCGCCTGTGGTCGAGTTGTTTGGAGTGCTAGATATGTCATCGCAAGTGTTTTGCAAGTCACAAGTTCGAATCCCCGTGGTTACATGCTTTTTTTTATAGGTTAACTTTTTCGTTTTCCGGCGATGTTTTCTATACTGAGTTCACCTTTTTTTGGGCCGCAACGTTCATTGCTTCACGAACTAGTTCACAGAACGCGCGCAGGCTGGCACTGGCGCGCTAGCGAGTTCTCGTTGGCGTGCTGTTGCCTGCTGCTGACTGCTTGCGGGCAGTGGGCACAGGCCAGAATCAACAGACCCTTGGCCTGGTGCGAACACACTTTTTACGATACAGGCATGAGTGAGGCAAGCTCAAAATATGGGGGAAAAGCGCATGGCATTTGAGCGTCTGCGGGGACGCGTAGGGCGTTCATGCACTGCGTAGGCCTCGGCTAGTGAATGCTACGATTCCAAGCCGTTCTGGGAGGCTTATCTTATGCATTTTACAGCCGACAACATGGCAGAAGCGCGGTACGATGATTACTGAGATATTGAGAATGCCCATCCAACAACGCTATCAGTTGTGTTTTACAAAACCGAAACCGAAACCGAAACTTGTTTGATTGCTAACCTTGGGTATCGTCCAATCACGGTGCCCCCTCCTCCAAACGTCACAGCCTTACTTGGTGCGGCCGCCGCAAACCGCGCATGGTAGTTTTTCTTCTTTCGCGCTTTGTAAAATAACTACCGATTTGTCAACCGGATAAACGATGAAAAGTGTGCTAATTTGAGCCAGTCTACGCAGCGCAAGCAAAAACGGGAAACTTGACAAATTCACTTCAGTGTCCCTTTAGGCGTGTGCGCAGAATTTCTAATGGTTTGTTTGTGCTGGAAGAAGCAGAATTTCGCAATTGTGAACGGGATGTATCGGGAGCAAACCTTAACAATCTATTCACGTGATCAAATTGAGGTTGCCGTATGTAACTTCGAGCTTGCATGAGCAGAAATTGACTATTTTGTTCTGAGAGGCAGGCGACTTGCTGAGCGTCGTCCTCAATGCCATAAAACAAGTTACACCGCCGAGCCCTGTTTTCCGCATTATCCCACTTTGGTGTGATAGTAATCTCTCGTTTAAGCTGCTTAGAGTTTCGCTCGTTGCAGAAGAGTTCGTGGTGCTGTGCGACGGCCCTTTGATTTCGAGTTTTTCTAGCCGTTCGGTTAGGCGCTTAAGCTTGCTACCAGTTTCATCTTCCCTCTCCTTCAGACCCTTTACTTCAGTTAAAATAGCACTCTGCCCTGTCTCCAAGCCCTCCATACTTTCACGGAGAGAAGCAAGTGTTTTGGGTTAGTTTTTTCACCCGAACCGCGGTTTTATTCCACATCACTAGAGAGCAAAAGTAGAAATTGTTATATACCGGCACCAAACCACGATAGCAAGCCCAACGCTTGTTTTAATTTATCTTACAGCACTCCAGGGCGCGACACCGCTGTTGGACAATACTTATGGCACCTAATACATTCAGCAGGGCAGCGGTAACTAACCCGAGTGTACACCAGAGTGAAGTGCCCCATCGTCGTAGCGGCGGAATGCCCAAAGCTCGTTGGAAGGAGCAACTGCTTATATCCGGCGCCCGGCACTTCGAAAACTGACGTGGTACAACCTTGTTTCCAATCGAATCCTCAGGAGATGCCCACATTTGACGATTCTTGATGTGGCAGTGGCATGATGTAGACGCATCTCTCCATCCGAAAGGCGATATCTGGGGAAAGCAGGACCGGAAGCCGAGGATAGTCGTTGTCTGAAAGTGCAGCAGAGGTAAAAGACCCATCTCCGTAGCGGTGCCATGCCCCTTAAGCATTTCGAGATATAACCATACCACGATATAAGTATAAATTAGGTCGGGAAATTCTGAGAGATGAGAATTTGTTGTCATTTGGTAGTAACAATGCGCTGCGGTAAACACAGCGTGACCCATGTTTTTTTTTTACTTATTTTCAAACTTTATACTTGGGATGTCGCAGTTCCGCTCGTGAGGCATAACGTCTTTTTTGCTGCCTCTACAAAGCCTCTCTCAATGAACATTGTATTTTGCTTTGATTTCAGTTCCCTTTGAGCAAATTGCTCCAAAAGGAGTTTCGGCTTGTCAATATTACTATTAAATCCGAAGAGATTGTGGAATTTTACTGTGACGACTACTACCGCAAAATGGTGAAATTCCTCAAAGACGCAGACACGTAAGAGCAAAACCATCACTCTTTATTAAAAAAACATAACTATATCTACAAGAGAGTTTGCCATTTCAGAAAAAAACAACCCCCCGCACGTGGCACCTTGAGATTTTTCATGGTGACAGTGAGCACCGACACCGCGGACCCCGAGCTCCCATACATAAGCCGTGTCCAACTGTGGCGAGGTGTTTAAAGATGAAGGGTAGAAGCCGTAAACGGTGGCCGTCGGAGTCTTGGTCAAACTCCGGCCAAAGAGCTCCAGGACCTCTTTGACTACCAGCGTAAGGTCAAAGGAGAAAGTACCCCCGTCTCCCTGCTTCTATACTATGATATATGGTTTCCTAATTTTCTAAATCCAAAGATCGGCCCCTAAAATGGGCCGCACCGAAGTATCCTTTCCTCCATTGCCAACGACGAGTTTCCCAAAGCCGGACAACTATGCTAGGTTTTTGGTAATTGAATCTGTTGATTCAATTCTGTTGATTCAAAGTCCGTCTTCGTAATCTCCAAATATCTTGAGGGAATTGTTGGTCAATCCTACAAAGCCAAAAAACTTTGAACAGGAGAAGTTCTTGTAGAAGTGAATGACAAGCAACAAGCTACAAATCTCTTGACTCAAACTCGCATCGCAGATCTCGACTTCAGGGTCACACCCCACCGCAGCCTTAATAGCTCCCAGGGTGTGATCTCTGAGTCAGATCTGATGAATGAAACTGAAACCGATCTGTTGGAAGGCCTTAAGTACCAAGGTGTGACATCAGTGAGGCGTATCATGATTCGTCGAGATAACAAGGAAATCCTAACAAAACATGTAATACAGACTTTCGACCATTCCACAGTTCCTGAATCAGTAAATGCAGGTTTCATTCATTGCCTCGTAAGGCCATACATCCCCAACCCGTGCAGGTGTTTTAAATGCCAGCGGTTTGGGCATGGCACTACCACCTGCCATGGTCGACTAACATGCGCCAAGTGTGCACAACACGATCATCCATCTGACAACTGCCCATCGGAAACCCTCATCTTTGCTAACTGCCAGGGACCCCACGGGGCCTACTCTAGAACATGCGAGAAAGTCAAACCGGAGAAGGAGATCATCAAGGTGAAAGTCACTGAGAACCTTACCTTCACAGAGGCGCGAAAGAGGTTCGCCTCTTTCCCCCTGGGGAGGTACGCCGAGGCAGCTCGCCGGGGGTTGCAGCCAATTTCTTATCACCAAGTATCTTGACAGAATTATCCAAAAAAAACGTACAATAAAAAAAACACACAGGTGAAGTCCGTATTGAGGGGAAAATTCAGAAACAGGCCAAAAAACCTCTTTTACACAATAAAATGGTTGATCTGGACATCAAGCTCACAGATCACGGCAGTCTGAACAGCTCGCAGGTTGTGATCTCTGAGCCAGATCTGCAAACTGAAACCGATGCCGACCTTCTCGAAGGATTGAAAAAACAGGGTGCAGACGATGCAGAGGGATAAGAGCATCCCTACCAAAGACATTATCCTAACGTTTAGCCGCTCGTCACTCCCAGATCATATAAGTGTAGGATTCATCCGATGCTCCATTCGTCAGTACATACCGAACCCGCGCCTCTGCTTCAATTTCCAGCCATTCAGACACGATACAAACTCTTGCCACGGCAAAAGGATCTATGCGAAATGCACCGCACAGGACCGCACCAATGACAACTGTAGTTCCACCACACTCACTTGTCCTAATTGCCGGGGCCAGACGCGGAATGCTACCGTTCTTGCAAGAAATTCTAACAAGAGAAGAAAATAATTAACGTAAAGGTGACAAACAGAGAACATCTCCTTCCCGACGCACGAAAGAGGTTTGCTTCTTTCGCTCTGGGAAGGTACGCCGACGCAGCTCAGCGGGGGCCAGTCCGACGTCTGCTTTCCACAGGGACCCAGTTCAGCGAGTCTGACCTGGTCGCGCCCTCGCCCCCCGCTGGGTTGCCGCACGCAGCAAACCTGGCACCACGCCGCTTGCTGAGGCAGCAATGGTTGTGGTGCAAACCACTTCTGTCGGGACCGGTACCGCTCGCGCACCTGCCTCCCTGCCCTCCTGTGAGTTGGAGGGTGCCGAGGGGATGGACACCGTGGGCCCCGCACCGGCTCCCACCGCCACCGCACCGCCCGTGCCCCCTCTGGCACCCCGGAGGCCCTCGGCGGTGGCGGCTCAAACGAAGGGCTCCCGAAGGGGGGCCAAGTGCGGGGGGCCCGGCCCGTCGGGCACCCCTCTGACATCCGACGAGCAGATGGGTGTCGCGCCGTTTCTTCCTGCAACGCAGCGGAAGGAGCGGCCTCCGATGTCCAAGCCGACAGAAAGGCCCAAAAATCTCAGAATAACAGCCCCGAAAGACGACACATGACCACACACGCACACACACTCCAGTTATTCTTAAATGTAAATAATGGGAACAGAAAACATCATCCAATGGGACTGCAGAGGCCTCCGTAAAAATCTTGACGATATGTATGAGATGCTGCATGCCAATCAGCCAAGTATCATGTGTCTCCACGAAACCCACCTCAATTCCAAACAAACAAATTTCTTAAATAGGTACATGGTATTCAGAAAGGACAGGGTTGGCTGCACACACTCTTCGAGAGGTGTGGCCATTGTCTCCCAGAAATCATTGGCATGCCACCCTCTCTCTTTAAACACTGTCCTTGAGGCTGTAGCAATCCGTACGATAATATTTAATAGTTGATAACCGTATGCTCAATATACATCTCTGCTGAGTTTGCACTTCTGAGCTCCGATTTCGAGGCACTGGTTACTAGCTACCCGAGCCATACATCCTCACAGGCGACCTGAATGCGCACAACTCTCTTTGGGGCTCCTCCGGAACGGATGCCCGAGGTCGCCTGTTAGAGAAGTTTCTTACATCCTCTGAAGCAAGGCTTTTCAACAAAAAACAGCTTACATACCATAACTTAGTGCAAAATACATACATCTTGACTTCGTTATTGGTTATGCAGTTCTCTTTCCATGTCTTGAGTGGGGCGTGGGCACGGACCCATATGGTAGTGACCACTTCCCCACTTCACTAACTTATATAGATAGAGGCCCAAGCAATCCATCTTGCCATAACAGGTTTAATGAATCAAAAGCAAACTGGAGCACATTCACAGAAACATCTCAACTACACCACATATCCATAAAACACCTACACTTATCACGGCGCACATCCTCGACGCTTGCCAGAAGTCCATTCCCCAGGCCTCCAATGCGTCCCGCAACCCAAGGAGGCCCTGGTGGAACGAGGACTGTAGGCGGGCCCGAGAGGCCCAGAAGGAGGCGTGGGGTGTCCTTCGTTTGTACCCCACATCGGATAACCTCATCTCCTTTAAACGGGCAAAGGCCTTTGGAAAGCGTGTGCGTCCTGAGGCGAAAAGAGAGAGTTGGCGCGGTTTCCTTGCATCCATTAACTCATACACAGACACTCACAAGGTATGGCAAAGCATACATAACCTTACAGGACAACATACACATAGCCTGCCCCTGGTCAGTACAACAGAGGACACACTAGAAGACCAGGCTAACGCACTTGAACAACACTTCCAACACATTTCCAGCTCTGCACACTGCACAAACACTTTCGTGAAACATAAAACCGTTTGTGAAAAAAAGTCCCTACATGACAATAACAGGTCAAAATCTGGTTACAATTCTGAATTTACACTCTATGAGTTGAGGGTTGCCCTCAGCACATGTAAACCTTCAGCTCCAGGGGCAGATAAGATTACATACACCATGATACATCACCTACACCCAGACACTCTTGAAACAATCCTACACCTATACAATAAAATATGGCTTTCGCAGCAGAACTCACACTCTTGGAGGGAGGCTATAGTAGTGGCGTTCCTGAAGGAAGGGAAGGACCCTTCCTCTCCCGCCAGTTATTGTCCCATCGGTCTGACAAGCTGCCTATGCAAGCTGCTCGAGAAGATGATAAATCGCAGGCTCGTGTACTTACTTGAGTACAGCGGTCTTCTCGAGAGCTGCCAGGCAGGCTTTAGGGTGGAACGATCTACCAACGATCAACTAGTGGCGTTGGAATCCTTCATAAAAGATGCATTTGCTCATAGGCAGTTCTGCCTTACGGTATTCTTTGATCTTGGAAACGCTTACAACACAGCCTGGCGATACGGCATCCTTAGCGACCTCAAGTCCTTTGGTGTGTCAGGTAACATGTTAAATACCATTTCTAGTTACATGTCCACAAGGACATTTCGTGTTAAGGTTGGGTCATCCCTGTCCGGGATATATGTGCAGGAATATAGTCTGCCGCAAGGTGGAGTTTTAAGCTGCACATTGTTTATAGTTAAGATGAACTCCCTCCGAAAGGCATTGCCACTAACCATTTCCTGTTCCATCTATGTAGACGATGTTCAAATATCTTTTAATTCCTGTAACCCTTCAATTTGCGAACGTCAAGTACAGCTCGGTGTTAATAAGCTTGCTGGATGGGCGGACCTTAACGGTTTTAAACTGAACCTGGGCAAAAGTACTTGTGTTCTGTTCACCCGCAAGTGCGGGCTTAATGCGGACCCTGAGATTGCTTTTAGCTGTGCATCTATTCCTGTGAAAAGGGAGCACATGTTTTTAGGTGTCATATTTGATGACAAGCTCACGTTCATATCTCACGTCAAAGCACTTAAACATAAATGCCTCAAAACACTAAACATTCTCAAGGTCCTCTCCCACCAATCCTATGGTGGAGACAAAGAACTGCTTCTCCAGGTCTTTACCGCCTCAGTCGGGTCTCGGTTAGACTAGGGCAGCGTCGTGTATGGGTCGGCATCACAAACGACACTAAAGATTCTTGACCAAGTACTCCACTTGGGCCTCCGCCTTGCGTCGGGTGCGTTCCGCACTAGCCCGGCAAAGAGTCTATAAGTTGAATGTAACAAATGGTGCCTTGAGGACCAACGAACGTAAATGAACTTGCTCTACGCTTTCAAAAATTCATCGATGAATAACCATCCTTTTTAACCTGTTTTAATGATGCATCCACATCACCAGTGTTTGTAAATCGCCCGTCCGTTCTTTTGCCATTCTCACTTAGAGTGAGACAGGAAGCTTCGGATTTCAACATCTCCTTTTTAGACATTTGCACATCTTCTTTTACTGACGTTTTACCACCCTGGCAGCTTCAACCTTTGTGTTGTGACTTGTCGTTCATGAATATTGATAAAACCAGGGTACCGCAAACTGCAATTTCGCAGCACTTCTTGTCCCTGCAGTATAAGAATCAATGTGCAGAGTTTTATAGTGACGCATCAAAAACTGCAACCATAGTGTCTTGCGCTGCTCATGCACCAAACTTTGATGCATGCAGAACGATGAGCACATACACCACAATTTACTCAGCTTAAGCATATGTCATCTTACTCATTGCACAACACATTCTTGAACACAAAATCTCAGTCCATCATATATACAGATTCCTTGAGCGTTGTGCGTGCATTTGCATCATACAAGGCATGCAAAAACAGAATTGTTCCTATCGTTTTCAACGCTACCATGTCTATATATGCCCAAAAACGTGTTCAGGTGTTGTGCTGTGTTCCAGGCCATGCTGGGATTGCTGGCAATGAGGTTGCGGATCAGAAGGCCGCAGTTGCTGCACTCAGGAACACAGTAGATATGCCAATACTACCACAGAGTGACCTTAAGCCAGAAATTCGACAACACCTTCGTAGCAAATGGCAAGAACAGTGGAATGAACAGACAGATAACAAACTACACATAATAAAGCCCCACTTGGAACGATGCACAACTGACTCGCACAACAGACACATTGAAGTTACCTTAGCTAGGTTGCGGATAGGCCACACACATGTAACACTCTCACACCTGCTCACTAGCTCTCCAAGACCTGTGTGTAGCAGGTGTGGGGAGGGCATATCCGTAGTCCACATCCTAATAACATGCAAGGCACTCGACTCAACAAGACACAGACACTTCAAGGAACTATACAGACAACACTTTCCGCTACACCCTTCCTTGTTTTTGGGTGACAATGCCATGGTTTCTGTGCAACGTGTTTTTAACTATTTGTCTGATGGAAACTTCTTAAACCTCATTTCCTACCATGCGTAATCAAATCTGGCCCTATCGACCAGCCATCACCATTATCTTTAATTGATTTTACAATGTCCGGTTTACACGTTTTATGCCTACCTTCTGTGGTAATCACTTCTCTGCATTAAACAACTTCTTCTCTGGCGCTCTTTGCCCTCGTTGGCCTTGCGCCAATAAACACCAACCATCATCATCATCAAAATAAACAACCGGGTAAAAAAATAATTTAAGAGGCCGCTCGATGTAGACATTCAGAGAAAGCATTAGATAAATAAAATAAAACTACACTGGCGCTTCGCGACATAACCGATTGAAAAGTCGCCACAAATAACAACCAAATAAAGGATAGTAGCGCTAATGTATGTACATATATGCCTGAGAGAGTCAAGCAAATTTTAGTAGATGAAGTGGGTTTAAACAGGCACTGACAAAAATTTACCAGACTTGTTAGACTTGTTTCGGCGTCGGTATTACATAGTACGCCTAAAATAAGCATCTATTTTTTGTTTATCCGGTTTTAAACACGTTCTGAGTATGCGCTTTGCGAGCAATAAAATGGATGGAGAACAAGCGCGAGTCTATTTCGCTGAACAGCATGAGGCCAATTTTAAGGAAACGAGAGAAGGAAGAAGACCAGATAAAAAACTCCCACCTCCCCTCGCGGGAACCCCTGTGTAGATGCGACGCATAGGGGGTTCACGTTTCAGCGTTGGACAGCGAGGAACGGCGCTGGAACGATGGAGCGGAGCGGCGCAGGCACCGCGTTTTATAGCGCGCATAACGGTGAGGAGACGCGCCGGCGCTAGTGCGCTTGCCGCGGCTATGACGCAACACAATCCAACACAATCCACTTTAATCCAATCCAATCCAAATCCAATCCCATCCAAGCCAAGCCAAGCCGATCCATTCGAATCCAATCCAATGCACCTCGCGAGAGAGTGTTCGCTATCGGAGAGGAGAGGGGGTGAGCGGCGGATAGTGCAGCTCACGCGGCTAGGAAAATGGGGAAGGAGCGGACGCCGACAACAACGCCGACGCTGGATGCAGGGACAAGGCGAGTGAATGAGATGCAGTCGCACCTAAAAAGCAGAAGGGAGACGTAGCTGGTCGGAGGCTGGCGGTTCACGGTACCAGGTGAGCTCTAAGCGGAACGCGTACATGCAGAGAACTTCGACACAGGACCACATCCTTTCCCTGGATTATAAGACTGGCAGCGATTTGGCAGCTTCAACAACACAGTGGCTTCTCTCGAGCAGCAAGTGTTCGGATCAGAAAGCCACGTCATCGAACAACCACGACAGTGACACCGGGAAGCACGCCTCTCCAGCGCACCGTCACAGCCACCACCGCAACGGAGCTTAAACTTTTGTTGGGTGGACTATGAATAGCGTAGCTGTTTAGCCTTGAGTTCCAGCCATGTTGGGTGTCACTGAAAAATCGGCGCAGTAAAGTGGAGAAGAAACTTCTTGTCCAGGGAGTGTGAAGAGAAATTGTGAGCAGCCAAGCAGCCCACGAGCAGGTGTTGGGAGAGCTCGCTGCGAAGATGATGTACGGACGGGGAGCCGCGCAGGGCGTCGCCCAAAACCGGACGCAGCGAAGTAGGAAGGGGAGAACGCCAGGCCGAGAAGTGTGAGGGAAAGTGGCGAAGAGACAAGCCGACGATTGAGGGGGGGGGGGATAATAGGGGGGAAGTGCGCGTCCCGGCGCAGATGTTCGGGTGGGGTGGCGCACTTTGGGGATTTTGGTGCACTTAGTGATGAAGTAAGCTTTCATATGCAGGTTTAGTAAAGCCTGCTATCGGGCTAGTTGCTGTAACATGCTTTTGTAGGTACGTTGTGCTTTTTGTGAACACAGAGACGGGCACGAAAAAAAAAACGTACACTCATGAGAAGAGAGCGCCATCGTCTCGCCAAAGTGTACGTTTTTTCCCGTGTCCGTCTCTGCGCTGTCTTCTCGTGAAAGTGTGCGTTTTTTTCCCGTGCCCGTCTCTGTGTTCACAACAAGCGCAACTTACCTTCAAAAAGATGGGCAGGTGTACTCCTAGGTGAGAGAGACGGCGTGCGCTCGGCGGTATCACTGTCCGATCTACCGAGCAGATGGGTAGCCCTAAGAAAATACTCTCTCTGGATGAAGCGGAGCGTCAGCGAACCAATCAGCGTCGATAAGATTCCAAATCCCTGGCGAGGACGGCCGACCGAACCTGAAAGCCACCCTTATGGTAGTGAGGACCACCAGCTCCGCTGTTGCCTCAGACATCGCATCCCAGTTGCGAAGACGGTCGAATGTTTTTTATGGTGCCTGTTCCGATTAGATGAAGTTTAATCTTGCTATGGCCATTTAGTAAGTCTTGTGAATGTGTTTGACTATGTTGGCCGCCAAGCGCCAACCCTTGACCTCCTCACCCAAAAATAACTGTTTCGACCAGCACACTTGCTGTCAAAAGAACCATTGCGTTTCCGAAGCGGTCAAGTCGCCGCCAGTCTTGCCGGGCAGGGGAAGGATGCGGCTCAGCGTTTCAGTCCTCTGAACGTTCGCACACCGCTGAGAGCTTATCGAGAACCGTGCACCTCCTTCTTAGTACCTGCCACGCCTACTTTTCGATTCCTATCAGTTTTTGTCCTCCTCACCTTTTGTTTTTGTTTTTTTTGCCACGTGTTCTTCGCCGACACACCGGCTCGCGCGCGTCTTCACCTCCATTTCTCGGAAAGCACGTTCTCATACTTGCCTCTATCAGAAGTGTTTTGGACAGAAGCACTTCTGGAGAGATGTTTATCGCTGGCAACAGCGGAGTTTTTAGTATGTTTGCCCACAAACACGCACCCCCTATCACCCATTTCACAAAACACCTTTTTTATTTAAAAAAAAATTAACACAGTCAGGAAACAAACTCTAAAATAATACTCACAATGTATAATCGGCCAATAGAAAATAATAGAGCCCGGGCTAGCACCTTTAAAAATGTTTTGAATGATGAACCATCCATTCACGAAGACAAACAAAATTCCATTCTCAAACCAAACAGTAACAAACGTAACAGCGACAAACAATCACCAAAGTAGCACGATCAGGAACCATTGAGTGCTACAGACGAGTGACCCTCACTCGAGGAGGCTAATGCATTCTGCACTCATGTTACGAGCTGCCGAGGGCTATCTACCCGAAAGTCGTATTATGACAAGATAAGCATCCAGCGGAATACCCTAGTATTCACATGGTGGGCAAAGTTTATGTACTGTTGGGGCTGATGGGCAGTTTCAACGTCAAATTTCCGGCCGTACAAGTGAGCATCAAACGTCTGAATACCCGACACTGCAGCCACGCAATTGCGCTGTATAGTAGAGCAACCTGCTAGCCGGACAACGATTTTTGGCTTGCGTAGCTTTCAGGGTTCAGTCGCCCTTAAACCTCCTGCAACATAATGGCACTGAGGCACCATTTAGAAGCGTCAGTTTGGAGGACGAACTCTTTTAAAACATCTGGAGCTCGCAACGCCGCTATGTATGCAAAGCCGTTTTGAGCTTCTTGAACTCTAGCTGTCGTTCTTGCACCCCCAAAAAACAGTTTGGCTTACGCTTTTGTATCACTTCCGAGTGCGTGATAGCAGAGCATAGTCAAGTATGAAGTCCTTGTAGTAACCTGTCAGTCCTAAAAAGGACTCGACCTGCTTCTCCGTATGTGGGGGCCAGGCTTAACGAATCTTGTCAACATTCTCAGTCATCAGACTTACCAGGTAATTACCAATCTTGTGTCTATGAAATCCAATGTATGCAGATACCAGCTCCGTTTTTGTCGTTTTATGGTTATATCGGCATCTTGAACTCTTGAGAAACGCGTTCGCAAAATTAGCAAGTGTTTTCGGGAAATGCGCCTGGCTATGAGGACGTCGTCAAAAAAATAAATAGCGTTTCGGTCTCCGTCCCTTCCGTATCATTTAGTGCAAGACTTTTTGTGCAGTTTTAAGTCCAAAACACCTATCCCCGTACTGACGTATTTTAGAGCGAGTACAGAAGAGTATGATTTTTTTAGACGTGAATTCCAAAGGTATGTGCGAATAGCCTTTGGTGAAATCAAGTTTTAAGAAGTATGGTCCCTGACTGGAGTTACCCGACATGACGTTGGCGCTGGCTGTGGGTTCCAAGTCTTCAAACACCAATTTGTCTACTTACCGTAGCCGATGCACAATCGCATCGTGCCATACGGCTTCTTAAAGGGGTCCTGAAATACATTCCGCCGATGCATAGAGGTACCTGTACCCCAATAAAGCAATGTATTTGCAATCTCCTCCCGCAAGAATTTTGTTAAAGCGATGAGTATTAGCTGAGAAATCGTAAATCAAAACCGCGCATTATCGTCGCGCTGCGTTTCCTCCTCCTTTCAACTTGCTCTCCGCTGTTGACGGCGGCGAGCCCTCCCTCCCATGATGCTGCGCTCCGCAGGGGTGGCGTACTTCCGCTATTGCGCTGCTCATACTGGCGGCTGCTACGGGCAAGCTTTGTTGACACCATGAATCCCGCACTCTGCTCAAGGCTGGAAAAGCGAACGAAAAATCTGGCCGCATGTGTGCGGCGGCCTGGCCTTGCCCTTTTGCGGTGTACGTTGCTGAAGTTGCTATCGGCAGCACGTGACTTTTTATCGGCGGCGAACTCGCAGCCGCACGGAGAGGATCGTGCGCTCGTTCTCTTCGTGCGCTCGTTCCAAAGAGCGCCGTATCAGATGTGGCCCCGCTGGTGCCGGGTCTTATTTTGCGGCGGCGGTAATTCCTGCCGGCGGCATGTGAAAAAGACATTTTAAACCGATACAGAACCCGTACACAAAACGCTTCAATAATGTGACCAGTTCCGCTTGGGGCGACGCGTGGTGGAGAGCGGCAACGTTGGCAAAACATGCTCCGCCGCGGCTCTCAGTTTTCTAGCTCTGGAGCGAGCGTCATTTCTTTGACAATCTCAAGCATCGGTTGCCTTGGCAACAAGGCACAAACTGCTCTAGAAATCAGTTACGGTTCCGTGATCCCGGTTCAGCTCCGGGCCCCACCTCGCGACATGTGGGCACTGCAGACGTACCACTCACTCCCATTGGGAAGTGCGAGAGGCGTTTGGCATTACAGGAGGCGATGGTGTGTGTGTTGTGGACGCTTTTGTTTCACGATGAAATGCGACGCTGTGCTTCTGCGGGTGGATAATGCTTCCCATGGCCTGTATTATCTTTCTCGAGCGACGTACGACTCAACCTTACATGGGGTATGTGCAGTGTGCGTGTCTACAAGCCATCTCGGCTTGTGCACCAGAGTTAAATGACTTGCTGTTCGTCCCCACAAACAGCGCGCGAGGTTAGTGCCGAATTTATTGCGGACAGGCGGAGGCAACCCATCGTCTGTCAAGCGCTGTTCAGACTTGCAACGCATGTTGTGACGTTGTGTTCGTTCGAAACGCATCTATGGATTGTTTTGATGTTGAATAAAATGTGTGCGTCAAACCCGGGCATTCGGCTCAGAGCGTTCTCTGCGATTGCACGAAAGAAGTGCCACGGGGCTTCAACGCTTTCTTTGTGGAACGTACTCAGGTAAGAGAATATCCATGTCGTGTTATGGCCGTGTTGCGTTCAATACAAATGGTTAAGCGTTTGTTTACACTTGTTTCGTTTGTCGTAAAATGTCCAAGCACTCCGGTACTACGCTGGCAGATCAGCCGGCGAGCCGACGCTGAGCAGACGACTCATCTCTTTGGCGGAAGTGCGTGAAAAAGTCGCCCAATAGCAGGATGTCTAGCTCATGACGAACATCTGGGAGTCCATGACGTAGACATGTGAGGATGGTGGCGCCCAAAAACACGAAGGGAAGGGTGAGAAAAAAGCGACAAGCTTTGCATCAAAAGTGTGAGCTTTCCACTGCGCGTAAAAGAGTAATACTTGGCACAGATGACGTTGACGACCCAATGTAACGATTGCGTTAGTTCATTTAGTGTGCTCAAAACGTCTTTCAGGGCCCCTTTAATGGAAACAAAGTGTTACGTGTACGGGGACGCACATTTCTATATCATACCATTTTAAAGAATCTCATACAATCCCTTTCACGGCAAGGCGACAATGTAGTTCTGCAATTTTTAGGGATAACTCTCAACAGGTAGCTTTGATTTCGTAATGGGTAGCTTTTTTTACCGAATACCTCCCCCGCCAGGACCGTGTAAAGCGTTTAATGCCTGCAAAAATTCCTATTTGGCGGAAGTAAATTAATAAATCGTTAGTATGGCGTAAATGGAGATATAGGGTCATACAGAATTTTGAAAAACCAAGAAATGTACAGTATAGAAAAATATATTTTCACAGAAATGATGTCATAAAACGAAAAATGTGCATCTTGTACATTTCGCCAAAGAACCGAAGAATGAAGACAAAAAGTCCGCAGGAACGTTAACAATATGAAAAAAATAGCAAGAACAACAAACCATGTAACTCCTTGCATCTTTACAAAAAAATGCAGATTTGGCAAATGTATTATTCTTACTGGGTATCATAGCGTATCTGCAGATAATACGCATGAAGGAATTTTGAAAACGCCACAAGGTTAGAATAATGCAAAAATAAAATTTCCGCAGCATTGATCTGACAAAAACAAATATTCGTATTGCAAGTATTCCCCCTTAAACCAAAGAATAGGGCAAAGAATTGCTAAAAAACAATTAACAATGCGAATAAAAAAATCATAGAAGTGATGAACCGTGTAACGCACTGCATTTCTTCAAAAGTGCAGATTTCGCGAACATAACACCTTTATTGTTATAATAGCGTAAAAGACGATAAATGGTAGCACCGAATTTTCAAAATAAAAAAAATACAAAAATATTAAACAAAATTTCCGACATCAATACCTGAATAATCGAAAATTTCATCGGACTAATCTACAACGAAAACACAAGGACAAACGAAAATGTCCGCAAAAGAGGTCAAAATACGAATAAAAAATAGCGACATAGAAAACAGCAAAATGACCTACATTCCCAGAAATATTGCAGAGTTGAGGAAATTAACACCTTTAATCGTTGTAATAGCTGAAATGGATATAATTATTCGTACAGAATTTTGAAAAACCACGAGAACATGAATAATCGAAAAATATACAATTTTTACGAAAAAATGACCAGACGCAATCAAAAAGCTACATTATATACATCTCCCCCCAAAACCAAGGATAAACAAAAACTGTGGTTGATCCCTTTTTCATACGAATCGGTACAACATGAAAGTGATATGCGCCTTCAGAGGAGCATTTAAATGTTTATTGTGCACTGATGTGAACTTGCACATCGCTATTTATATTTCATTTGTATCACACCGTTAGACTCAATAACATTACAAACCAAATAAGACGCACCGGAGCATTGCGTCAATCAGACTGAAAGCACATGTGCTCACAAACCGTACGAACGAAACCGAACTGGTTGTCAGCGAATCGTTTGGTGAAGTGACGGCCAGCTGGAGCGAAAAGAGCATAAGTTGCGCATCGGGAGCTCTTTTGTGGGTGTGCTTGGATAGCGAAAACCTGCTGGCGGGTCGCGTCGCCAAAATTGCCACCACTTCGGTCGTGCTCCGTGGCGGGTAGGGCAGACGATTGAGTTGTAAAGAGCTCAGCCCGTGGAGCGCGAGAGGCAGTTTCCGGCCCGAAGCAGTAGCGCCAACTTTCGGTGCTCATTAGCGTCACAACGCACCACTACGCTTTACGTCTGCTGAACGACAGCACCATCTCAATAGACTGTTATGGGGAAGGATACAGGGCGCATTCTTAGAGCTAAACAGGCGTGAGTCATAGCCCAGTGGGCAGAGCGTCTCGCAACTCCCGTTCCGGCCAGTGTCATCGTGGGCTCGAAACCTAGCGCCGCCGCATCTATAGAACTTTTTCGGGCGATCTCATATCAGTGACGGATATTGCGTCGGTGACCTCTTGATATACGCCGCAATAAACGCTTTCTTGTTAAAATGGCGTACTATTAGTACTACCTGAGGCGAAATGTGTGCGCAGCTCAAAGTGCAGTCTTTTCGGTCACGGCGCATAGCTGCTGTGTCTGATTTGATTGTAAGATTTAACGCGCCGACGCAACGCAGGCGATGAGGCACGCCGTAGTGGAGGGCTCCGGATTAATTTTGACCACCTGGGGATCTTTAACGTGCGCCGAAATCTCGTACACACGGGCGTTTTTGCTTTTCGCCTCCATCAGAAAAGCGGCCGCCGCGGCCGGGAATCGAACCGCGACCTTGTGCTCAGCAGCGCAACGCCTTAGCCACTGAGCCACCGCGGCGGGTAGCTGCTGTGTCTCAGAACGTGCTCGTGGAATCAGCCAACGTCCGACCACGCGGACTACTCTGCCGTTCCCTTGCAGCGCGTGGCCGCTGCAGAGCATGTTCTTGTAAGTCGTTCCGCGATGTTCAAATCGTGCTCCCGGAAATGTCAGCGATGCTATGCCTTTGCGTCGGCGCCGCGAACTACGCCTCGGGAAGTGAACGCGTCATAGTCAAGCGCACGACGGCACGAGCTGCAATGGTGTCATATCGCAGCCCGTAGCCACCGCCCAACAAGTCTCACTACTTTTCCTTCGCGCTTTCACCCTGCGTCGCTTCCTAGCAGCGTCTCGGGCGGGGTCAGCGATTGCCCTCCCCCTCACACTTTCGCCACTTTTTCATAGAACGTGTTCACCCTGTTTTAATTCGCTCGGTTACGACGCCGACGCCGATATCAAACCGTAGTGGCGGCCGTGAAAGTGCTGCGCTGCAACAAGTACGCAATGATACCTCAAAGATTCCAATAAAAATAGCAGAAATGGTGCCCCATGCGACACCGCGCTTCTATACTCAAATAGTCATTATTTATTTCATTAAATAACAGTAACACCTTTATTCGCAATAATAGAGTAAAAGGCTATAATTGGTCTGACAGGGTGTTGAAAAACTAAAAGTTAGTAAAAATAGAAAAATATAAGTTTCACAATAATTATTATTTGACAAAATCAAAAACCTCTATCTTAAAGATCTCCCCCAAAACCGAAGAAAGGACGAAAGAAGTTCGAAAAAAGCTTTGAAAAAAAAGTAAAAAATAGCGAGAATGGCGACATTTGTGACGTTGTACATTTCCGCCAAAAGGCAATTTTGCAGAAATAACACATTCAATCGTTATAATAACGTAAAAGAAGATAACTGGGCCGAATTTTGGAAAACCAGAAAATAGAAAAAAAATAGAAAAGCTAAATTTTTCATAAATCAGACGTTCTAAGTTATTTTGCTGCTCAAAAATTTCGGTAATGCACTTTGTCGAGGGGGAAGCACGGCGTACGGTGTCAAGACTTAAATAGGGCCACGAAGACAAAATACAAGATTGTTTTATTCAAAATATTTGACGTTTTATAGTGGCCCCACCACTTCTCCAGCAACAGGGGATGCTTTAATCGCTGATAAATTAATCAATTTTCGTAATAATTTTGATCCTACCTCCAAATCTTTTGTTTTGTGACATCTCTTCTGTGACACTTTGTCAGAAGGAAGTGTCTTCAAGGGTATTTGAAGGGCGCGTTTCAGTTGGCAGCGGACTGCAGAGCTTTGTTTACCGTCAGTCGTCCTAGATGGCGCCAGCAGACGTGCAGCTGTTCACGTTTGCTTTAATGTTAACTATATTTGCACATGGGTTGTTTTTGTTACAGTAGGCAGTAATAGTTTTATGAAACATGAGGTATGTTTGATAAACAAGGTCACACACGACAACGTCGCTTACGCCGATTGACCAGTGCCGTGTGAGATAACCACAAACCGCCGCGGCAATGTGGCTTATGTCAATGGGCCAGTGTCTCCTGGGGTAACCACGAAGCGCCCCACTGCTGTGCAGCTATAACAAGCATAGTGCCCACAGTACACACATCTGTACGAGCCGACACTTATATGTTTACGTCTACTTTCGTAACTTCCATTTGTTTACCCCACTACTCTCAATGCTATAAAATGAATATGCATATCACCGAAGTGAAAATAGCTCGTTCTGCAAGCTTATAAGCCCTGAATATCCTGCGCTCGCCTTTTCCGGCCTGAGCCAACCATGGAGCTGTGCATATGCCGTCATATGTTGTAGTGCTGGAAATGGCCGAGTGAGTCGCAAGGGCATTCTTTTTTTTCCTTATTGTACAGCTTATTTGAGTGAAGTTTACACTAAAAGTGGTGTCAACATCATTAAAACGCGGCAATCTTTCCAAGGAACCAATCTTTTGTTTTGTCGGCATGGCCCCTGCAATCATACAAGGTTTACAAATCGCTTCAGTGTCCCTCTTCCCATTTATTTTTCTACCATAATTCATGGCGCTGATGTTCTTTCACCTCACATTTATAGTACATCAAGTTTCAATGTTTTCTTTCAGCGCTACGTTTTTTAATTACGTAGGTATGAAGTTGTTGCTCAGAGTGGCTGCCTTTGCTTCCAAAGGGGTCCGGGAAACTCTTTTTGCTCTTGAACAAGTGCAGTACGGAGTACGCCGTGAGACGCCAGCGTGGAGGGAATGTCTGGCCTTCTTCAACACTGAATTGTCAGTCATCGCTGGCTATTTCTACGTGCAGCGAAAGTTTACTTCTCATGCGAAACAAGAGGTAATTACTATAACAATTGTTCCAACAATGTCGATTTGTTTTCAAAATAAAAAGAACAGTGATTTTCTTTCCCCTTCACAAATTTATAAAATTTTTGTTCATCAAAAAACTGTCATTTTTCTCTCCGTGCTGGGACCTTAAAAAATCGCAAAAAATACTGTGCCTAAAAAAACTGGTTTTTGCAATTTTATAACAAAAAAGGCAGCTTTTCAGAAAAACTATTCATAACACAAGGTGTATTTTAAATGCACCCCGTTTGAAGTCTTCCTTTATTTAAACAATATAGCTTTTCACGTGCAGACTTAATGTCTGTAGAATTTAGTGCCTTATTAAAGTTACAACAATAACAAACTGAAACCGATTGGCTTCTGGGCGAAATTATTTTGAATATGTAGTTTAGGCCACGTGATACAGCGAAACGTCGGAACTGAGCTGGCTACGTGACACAACAAGTTTACGTTCTCTCGTCTTAAGCGTATGCAGCTATTCTAGAAATACCAGGTGATTTTTTCACTGAAAACACATCAGTACACTTGGTCCTTCTCATCAAATATTGGTTGCGGAAAATTTTCTCCAAAGTAAGATTTTTTATCTATTGTTATTTTCCTTATTACTTGCTGATGTGCTATGCTACAGCATTAAATGTGAGCAATCATGTTTTACAGAAGTGCCCATAAAAATTCTATGTTTAACATGTGCTGCCTTTGTCCTTATAACATGTATTTTCTAGGGGACACCTAAGCCTCGGCCAATGCTAAGTACCCGCGAAAACACAAATAAGATAATTGCACACATCTACACAAATCTACAGATGGACATACACACGGTAATTCCTTTCTCTGGACAGACCTCCTATGTGAAGGTCGGCGGTACTTTGTCCCCGCAATAAGTTTGCTCTTAGGATCAACGAACGGCTCGCGTGTTGCACAGCAGAAACATTCAAATAAAGGAGAAACATGTAGGCTGTATTGGAAGACCGCATTTAGGCACATAAAAACAAAGATTACCAAAGGCAGAACAATACGTCACAACATTTAACCACAGAGGTCCATCTTTCTGCTGTGTTCCAGAACAAATACAAGGACAGGGTCAAATACAATACTTACACGGTTCTAAATACGACTGCCCACAAACAAAGGACATTCTTTCATCGTAAACAGAAAAAAGGACGCCTAAAATACCAGCGAAACCTACAAACAACCACCAGGAAACACTTGACACGTGATGTAGCAAAGCGAACATTAAGATAAAGTACTCTAATATGAAAATGTCATAAAACAAGAGGGGTAAGCATGGCACACTAGTTATTTCTTAGGGGTAAGAACAATAGGAAGAAGACATCTCAATACACACACGCCGCTCCTTCGCCGTAACCAAGTTTGGAAAAGTGCCTGTCCAACTATACCACAACCGCGTTGTTATATCGTCTCCACAAACCATACTCGCCTATTTTCCGCGTTCTGGTTCACATTTTGTTGTTTATGTTTTGTTCGTTCTTGACTTTACCTATGTTTCATGTCACCAAGTTTTCCCACCTATTTATTTAGGCGTCATCTGTCCTTGATACAAAACATATTAGAGCACTTTCTTGTCTTCCTTGCCTCTAAAATACTTCAGCGCAAACGAACAGTTGGATTCTTTCGTCATAACCGCCTGTCTTACAGTGCTCAGCAGTCCTCAAGTAGCCAAGTATATACTATTATGAGCAATATGAAAGGGAACACAGGAACGCGTAGAAAACACCCTCAGACCCAGCTATGGGTGATACGCAGCGGCCGCCTCCGGAAACAAAGTGGAAAGAGGGACGCTGTTCTAACAACTGTCCCCATTCGCGCCGTGCGTTTTATCGGCTGTCCGACGATTCCATATTATCGGCGAAGTGACGTAGGCTGCTGCTTTCTAGAAATGCCAGCGCGGTGGGAGTGCCAACAGTTAGTGGAAGAGCGCCCTCCTTTCACCCTTTCGTTTTCACAGCGCCATCCGCGTATCGCTCTGACTATGTTTCGAGGCTGTTTGCCACGCGTTCCTGTGTTCCCTTGCATATTGTTCATAATATACATTTACTTGGTTTTCGACATAGACGAGAGAAAGCCTTGCGAGCCGAAAATGCAGACTGTCATCTGAAAAGCATCTTTACTACGTCTCCTGTCCTCTTATACCAAATACCAAAATGGGTGGGTTCATGGCTACTCCGGCAGTTTGTGTCTGTACTGAAGCATTTATTGTAGTCATTAAATACACCAAGCCTCTATTTTACTTTTTTAACCAAAAGAATAGAGCGGCGGCAAAAATTCCTAGAGATGTTTAGGACTGTCTGCAAACATAAAGACGAAAGCTAATATGACCATCTGTTGATTCACTGCTGAGCTTTCTGCAGAACCACTTGGCGAGCACATGGACTACACCCTCCGAAGTTATTTCCGCTCGCTGGCGCTTGCAAAGGACCCCCTTTAAGCCCATCTCGGTACTTTCACCTCTGAATGTGGCTGAGGTGGCTCTTTACTCCCATAGCGCAGACGCCTCCGCTCCTACGGCAAAGCAGTTTTCCTTTCGCGGACGGCGCTGGGTCACCCTTTCTCAGTGCCCTACTCTGACCTTGGTCCCGCACTGCTGTTTCTCATTCCATTGCACGATGCCCGGTTCACGATGCCCGCTGGTATTTTTTGTGCGATTGTATGCACCACACGGCGGGATTTTGTACGCCACGTGTTCCGTGAAACAGAGATCTAAGGCTTTCGCGCTAAAAAGCTACTGTGAAGAGCCGCTTCACGGGGCCCTTCATCCCATGGTTCGAGCAGGGAGAAATACACCAAGGAACACGAATCCATGATGTGAAAATGTGTCTACCGGCGCAGAAAAAGCTAATAAGAATATTCCACAAAAATAGTTGTTTTGCATGGTTGGAAGAAACGTCTTCTAGGGAAGATGGGCACTATATGAATAAGGTTTGCTTTGTTCACATGAGAGTTCATTCTTCTACACGTAACGTTGGGAATGTAATTCTCAGCGTATTTTATCAGGAATGTGTTTTATTCCAGCATTCACGAAGATTTCACTTACGTTATATGAGTCACAGTAGTGACGCCATTGCAACGAAGCAAGCGGTCTCTAAAGGTTGCGCACCTGCACACAGTGTCTTCTTGCCGGGAAGCAACCTTTCGTATTAAAGAGAACGTTATACTTCGGGTTGCTCGTTTTCGATTTTACGTTTTAACACAAAAGTTTTTTATGCAGGATACACCAAGATTTTACTGGCGTCATATCCGTCACGGAAATCACGCCAGTACAACATTTCCGAAGTTACCCGCCAGCAGGGCCTCACTCGCCAAGCCCACCCACAAACCAGCCGCCGACAAATCATGCTCGGCTGCAGATTTCACTGCACATTTCACTTACGTGTTTTACCAATTGCTATGACAGAGGAATCAACCAGAGTTTTTTTTAGTTACACAGTGCAAGAAAGCAATTAAAAGATTCACAATCTCAAACAATCCCAAATGAGACAAGCCGACAAATGGAAAGTATCTTATAAACTGCTCTTTTGCCAGCGACGTATGTCTGCACTGTTCTCCACAGAGTTATTTATTACGTGGAGCAGTGTGTAGCTTTTTTGTTTAAAAAATAGTTGTTTTGCATTGTTGGAAGAAACATCAGAGAAGACGGGTACTAAATGAATAAGGTTTTTTTTCTGTTGAATCAATCGGTCAGTCTTAAAAAGTTACCAAGCCTAATTTGTTAACATAACCGTAGGTTTTGTTTGTAGTATGTATATCTTGTTCGAGTGTTGCAATATTTGTCTGCCATAAACCTAGGGAAGCTCGGCATTTCAACTGATAGGATAATGGCGTTCATTAAACAGAAACGCCTTCTGTGTTTCTTAGAATATAATTGATACTAAACATGCAAATTCAAGGCAAGAACCCCGCCATAAACTGATATAAGCGTATACTTCGGGCCTTCTAATTTTTCTACATTTTTTCGGCTTAGGTAGAAGATCTCATAACAAGGCTTAGCAATATTTTTAAGAGAACTCTTGAGGAAAGCAAGTGGATGGACAACAAGACTAGACGTCACGCTGTAGAGAAGGTATGATATTTACATTCCATTTCTCTGCATGCATGCATCAAAATGGTATACAGCTGTTTTATTTTTCAACCTTTCCGGCGTAATGCCTTTCTTTTTTGGCCCTCCTTTAAAATGACGTTTGCTGTCTTCAAAGTAATTATTATGTATGTGCACCGTAAGACCAGCTGCACGTAGATTGTAGTTGGCGCCACAAACTTTCGTAAAAAATAGCGCCTTTCAAATGGAGACATTACCTATCTAATTCGTTGCATGTCTTTCGCGTGATTATAATTAAGCCTTCTTTCGTATATTTGTTAATCCCACAAGAACATGTTATTCGCTTTGTCAACGGCTACCACAATGCAGATATTATTTGCGAAAGAGCCTCCACAGGAGCAATTGATCTTGGAACCACCGCACTTAAGAAAGAGCACGATGGGAACAGAAAATAACCAAACAAGTTCCCCGCAAGGAACGCATACTTGACAGTACCCGTAGACGCTCAATATAGGAAAAAACGTAATAGGGAAAAGCACGTACTTAAAACAAACGATTTAGCAATAGAATTGCACGTGAATCACATTGATAAGGGGTAACCTTCTGTAATTGTGTTCTCAACAGAGACCGGATGTAATAGCAAGACAGGAGACTGAAAAGGAAAAGTTCGGCCGGCAAGGCCGAGTACTATCTATCGCAGGAGAACCCGTACTACCACTCGCACCAGAAGCACTTTACGACACAGCAACACAATGTAAAACGCAAAATAGAGAATTCTTTGGTGGAAATTACACCACTAAAGAAGCTATTAAGATTCTCGTCCTTCCGACCGTTCACAGCACCCCTTCCAACAAACTAACGTACCGGGAATACATCCTAAGTGAGTTCAAAAAGGCCGCGAAGGACCACAAAACCCTGGTGACGACAGATTTCAAAGCACCGTATTTCAACTGCGGTACCAAAAGCTGGACATCATATGGTTCAGGTTTAATGGTTCCAGGCATTCTCACCACGAGCGAAAGCAAAGATTAAGCAGAGAGTGGTTCGTGAAAGTTTGCCTTTGCTTGAGATATCGTAGCGTGCCGTCTAAGCTTTATTTACTGCATATGTCTTTCACGCTTTTGCTTCCGCTATAGAGCAGACACAGACAGCCCAGCCGGCACATCAGTGGCGAGACTGATGGACCAAGTGGTTGTAAAAGGAGGCGTTAAACCGTGACCTAGTCACGTGGTATTATTGCGCTGAAGCGCACGCACAGTTGGCGAAGCAAAAGAGCTATACGATCCCGCGTAGCCGAATCAGCTGTTTCTGTCTCGCCTAGTCACGCTGTATCAGAGCGGGGACGCTCGAAGCGGGCGACGTGACCAGAAAGACACAGCTTGCGCGCTGGTGGCTGAAGGTCACTTGAGACGCGATTAATGACCTTAAAGGGTGTAGCGTAGTGGAGCTTTTGCACTAAAAACGAGAATTAGGGTAACAACGTGGCACAACTGCACCGACTGACAGCGTGGAATTTTCCAACGTCTCTCCTGATAGAGGCAACCGTGTCTCGAGTTATGCAAGTTTTGGCTTCACATTCTCGCGCGGAATCTCGCACGTCCAGTAGACAAGGCCAGAGAAGGGGCTGGTTATCGATCACCACACACTTCACACTGACACCGACTATCGCCGGACGCCAGCCAATGTGGAAAAGGCACCTGGGCGCAGAGCATAGATCGTTCTGAAAAGGGGGCTATACGGCGAGCAGAAAGGGAGATTTGGAGGACTTGACCAAAGTATTTGTAAGCATGGTCGACAAGCTAGCAAAGAAACTGAAACTCACAGCGGACAACCCGGCGGTGTACTCATGCCTTCTCCACCTGTGGAAGGCCCACCATAGCCTTCTTAGTTGTGGAAGAAGCGGAAGAGGAAAAACGCGTCGCGGCATTTTTCAAGCAGGCCAAGTCGCATGCGGACCATTTGAACTGATAATAACAACCAGGCATGAGACAACGTCCAGATAACCATGAACAACCATAAGACCGTAAGACTTGGGCTATCCTGAAATTACTGATCGGAAAAACAGAGACCAAGACCATAGCCGATCAGAACACGACGCGCCTTATAACAACTTTCAAGGTTAGAAAGAGGGTATACTCGAAGTAGTCAAGGAATAGTAACGTGTGTAACAAATCGGCTGCCATTACCACCGCTTACCTCAAATACAGAGATATACCTAGTCGGAAATTGGACAGTGCGTTTTGGCAGAGGAGATAAACGCAGTCGTGAAAGACCTTAGGACGAATGCAACGCCTGGAAGAAATTTAACTAATAAGACCCTCCATCACCTACACTATCGGGCTGCTAGTGCACCGGATTAAGACAATACGAAAGCTTCGAGATCTGAAAAGTACCTGCAATCTCGAATCACGCCGGCATGAGCGTGCAATCTTAAAATACGCCCGGGACTTTCTCTCATACAAGACGGAAAGTATAAGCCTAGCAAATAATGGACTGAGAAGATTCGGGTGTCCTAGAAGAGAACCCCCTCCGGGTTCTCAAAACCCCATTACGCTTCACCTCGGCGATGATTAATCTACCGAAAATATAATGTGAGTCGCAGTGCTCCAACACACTAACTGAGAAATTGGGTCCTCTTTTGTGCTCCCGCTAACTCTAAAATATGATACTCTGAATAATGACGAGGTGCTGAGCTTGCACAACAAATATCCTACTAATACTAATATATTGGTGGCTTGGTGGGCGACAGTAGAGAAGCTCCAAGATGAGGCTGGTCACCGACCTAGCCAAAACAGTTGCAAGCAAGCGGCACGGACTTAAGGAGCGCGATTTGCTGGTGCTATTAAAGGCCCTGCTCACTAGGCGAAGTATGCAGGAGCCGTATTCTCGGTGATATGTTTGAGGGGCACCCCTTGGCTACTGACGCTCCTTTGGGACACGCGCCGCTGTCGTTTGCTGCACTCCGCTTTTGTGAAGCAGCAGTGCATGTGCTAAAATTTATCCGCTCTGATGGTTTAGTACATCAAAAGGCGTGTTTTCCGTGATGCAATTATTTTGCATGTTCTGACACCTATGAATAATTTCAAGCTGCAGTGCCACACAACTTTATTAAGGGCATCGCTCAGAATACCTTGGGTACTTCCTCTTTTCTAGGTTATTTGCGAGGTTTCGTGCTCGGAGCTTATTGATAAGGATTCAAACTGCGTAGGTTTCGCTACAGTATTTTTCCAGTGTTCTTACGAAGACTCAACAGCCTGCAAGGCTGCGCAGGAAACCACGGGCCCGTACACGAGCATCGCACAGCATGAAATAAAATGGATCCCTTCTATTTCTTTCGTTGTTGCTGACTTGAATCAGAATATTGTTTTTGCTTTGCCCAACACTATCATTTTTCTGCACCGTCACAAACGTCTTCTTAGGAGTTTTGAGCATGCTTGGGAGCCTCACAAACATTCGTGTGGATATTTTCTTGAGGCTGTATGGCATACAGTCTCTATGGCTTTCGTTATGGCGGTCTGACAGAAGGTGCATATCCGCAGCATGCGTTGTTTATTTGCCTGCATATATAATAAAATAAAAAGGTTTGCTTTACGCCACCGCGAAACGTCGCAGACAACGGTGTCCATAGTACTCGGAGGCAGCTTTTTTGCCCCGAATTTCTATCGTAACCATCCTTATGATAACGTAGTGACTCTCAAACCAAACTGTTACGTCATGACTACGGTTTTTAAGGTTTGGCGTACTTCCAATGGGACGGAATAAATAATGTACGTGCCAGTTTTCAGTATAAGAAGAGTCTAAACCGATGAATACATCGAAGCAGCTCTTTGTTGTTTTCGAACCCATTGACGTGTAAAGAACAAATCCTGGCCTTCTGGGCATGGCGCTCCATAAATTAAAGAAAGTTACTCTTACTGTCTTGTTCTAGACTGAGACGTAACGTCAATGCTCTTACGAAGACAATGGCAAAAATGAATGCTTCTCATAAGTCTTTGCATGGTTCGCTTACTGTATTGCAACAATGGAAAGATTCCTCCATACAGAAGCTGACGTCTAGCTCTGACTATGCCCTCCGCCCAGGACCAGTTTAACAAGAATGGGGTGACGCCGTTAATGTTTTTTCCGGAGCCGCGTCAAGAACTGTATTTCAAATCACGCATTCATCTATTGTATGCGATTTTAAGTTTATTATTATGATAAAAAGTTACGCACACGCAAAATCTGGTGCGGACAAGCATCAAAAATCAACCGAACGCAAAGAAACAGCCCGGAGAGCGAGCCCGAGTGAAGCAGGCGACAAATGCGCGAATGTCGAAGCCAACGTCACGGAGACGCGCTTCGCAACGCCGGCCGTGGTCGCGCTCGCCGCCAATACTTGGGGGTGAGACGGGACGGAAATGTGAGATGAACGCTGCGAACGAAAGGTGAAATATACTGATCCAGAAAAAAGCGTCTGAACTGGCTCAGGCCTCCTGGTGGCGACGTCGACAGAGAAGCTATCTAAGGTCTAAGAGTGTAACCTACACCGGCCCTGCACCAAGCTGGGAGCCCATCACGCCTGCCCCAATTACGTCGCCGGCCAGCATAAAAGGAGCGAAGGAACAGCAAAAGCCTCACTTCACAGCAGCGGCTGCGGCAGTGTGGGCCCAGCCTAAACGTCTTTATTCAAATGCACAGATTCGTTGATGACCGTTTTCATTGCGGGTACGAATAATTTCTCGCCATCCTGTCGTTGCTCCTGCTGTAATAACTGCCAACGTCTGCTCTACGATGTCATTTCCGCTTGTTGGTTCAAGTTGCTGAGTGTGCATTATTACCTAGTGATTGGTGTTGCTTGATACGCTGTCCATTTTTCAGGTCACTCATAACCCTGAGTAAAGATTTTGTAAAAATGTTTGGGGTTCTGAACTGAACCTGAACTGAAGTTTCGGGAACTGAAAGAATGTTTTGAAAGAGACATGAGGAAAGAGATTAGGGAAATTAAGAACAGCATGACATTCATAAACAAACACTACGAGGAAATGAGCACGTCAGTAAAAAGCACGGAGAAGGAAAACGCAAAGTTGAAAAAGAATATCGCTAAGCTGCAGGCGGAGTGTCGGGAACTATGCGTACAGTCGAAAGAACATAAAACGAGGCTCATGCAAAATGAGCAGTACTCGCGGAGCTTCAACCTAGAACTGAAAGATGTGCCGCATTTGGAAGGGGAGGATGTCAAAGAAATAACAAGAAAGCTTGCCCAAGCAGTGAAATTGCCGCTGGAGGATGCGGACATCGAGGCTTGCCACCGTGTGCGAACCTCCGGCAGCACAAGCTCGCCTAATAATATTGTGCGGTTTGTGCGCAGGTGAAAGCGTGATTACTTTCTCGAGAAAGCTAAGAAACTGAAGCTAACATCAGCTGTACTCGACCAGGAACCACCTGTTTCTACCTATGTGAACGAACATCTGAGCCCTACTGCCAAACGATTGCTTGACGCGGCGAAAGTTAAACGACGTGCATGCCGTTGGAAGCATGCATGGACAAAGAACGGGAAGCTCTTTCTGCGCAGAACTGCAAACTCAGATTATGTTGCTATCAACTGCCTTGACGATTTATATGCTATTATGAAACTGTATTGTTGTCTGGTAACTGCGAAACACTTCTTGGATAATAGGCATTCAACCTACTGAGATCAATCAGTTGATCAGTCTAAAAAAACGAGTTACATCTTTTTTTCATCTCAATGTTCGCTCGTTAACAAATAAGGAAGATGAAATGGCAATATTACTGGACATGTTCGGGGCTGAATTTACCGTGATAATGTTAACAGAAACTTGGTGTACAGGGGCATCGCAAATGTTTCACCCACTAGGCTAAAATTTCTTTTTTTGCAATCGCAAAGATAAAAGAGGGGGCGAAGTCTTACTCCTAGTCAAGGAACACATCGTATGCGCGACTATTGATAAATTTACCTCAGTAACTCCGGACTACGAATTGTTAACTGTACGCACTCTCCAAAGCCTTTTTGCGTAATGTACATGCCAACGTACGGTAACTTTCAGAAATTTGTCTCATTTTTGGATGGGCTGCTCAGTTATGCGACACAGCAAAACATCGATCTAGTTGTAGGTGGAGACCTTAACGTAAACATGCTCACACCTTCTCAGTCGGAAAAGGAACTCGATTCGGTCATTATAGCTAGTGGTTTTCATAATGCCATCACGTAGCCAACACGGGTTAGTGAGGAAAGTGTGAATTTGATAGACGTCCTTATCACAAACAACCACACGCAACAAGTGCTAACAGACACTATTTGCACCGACATAAGTGATCACTTAGCGACATTTATGCTGGTTTTGAAGTCCAGTCACCATTCCCGCAATGTTTTACAAGTTATACATGTCCAGCCACTCACAAACTCACAGCTTCAATCCTCTCGTACCCCTGTTAGCAGCGAAACCTGGGATAGCGTTTACAGATCGGGGACTAGTGATGCCGCCTGAAGAAGCTTTATTGACACGCTTAAAAGAAGTTGTGACGCCAATTTTCCATTCATAGATATGAAGAAACCTAAAAAAGTTCGAGTGCTACGGCTTACCTCTGAACTATTAAAAATGGCTAGACATAAAATCAAGTTGTATGCACATTTTACAAGAACAAGGGATACTGAGTTGCTCAGAGAATTTAAAGCGTACAGAAACAAGCTTACACCTAAGTTAAAATGGGCTAAAACCTACTACTTCATTCACATGTTTTCAGAGAATAATATGGAACGCTCTGATGTTGTTTTGAATACGTTAAATTCTCGGTTGCACCTTAATGCCTCCGCAAGCATTCCTGACAATTTCGTACACGGGGAACAGGAATTGCGTGGGAGCTCACTGGCTACTGCCTTCAACCGATACTTTATCCAGCATAATCAGGTTGACAATAACGATGGAAGAAGTTCTTTTTCTGGATACTATTCTTAATTGCATGCAAGTAACACCGAACAATTCCTTTTTCTTACAGTTACTGATTGCATAGAGGTTTGTTCGTGCATTAGTATCATTGAAAACAGCTAATCTGTAGGTGTAAATGGCTTACAAATTGGACCTGTTAAGTATGTGCTGGACGTTTTATGCCCAGTGATTGCCCACATCTATAATTTTTTTCTCTGTTCCGCTGTGTTCCCTAAAGGCATACAAATTGCCCGTGTAACACCAATTTTCAAACATGGGGACAAAAACTGTCTAAAAAATTACAGGACAATTTCTATATTAGCGATATTTTCAAAAAGAATTGAAAAAATACTTCATATTAGGCTGTTATTGTACCTAAATAAGCATAACGTTCTCCACAACTTTAAACACAGCATTCGAAAATACCGATCAACAGTGATGGCTTTACTAACGCACAAAGAAATAATAATTGAATCATTCAAAAATGAAACAATTATTGCAGGCATCTATATTGATTTCTCTAAGGCTTTCGATCTTATTATACGTAATATTGTACTATTAGAAATGTACAAATATGGGATCAGAGGAACCCCGCATGCAATGTTTGAATCGTGCTTGTCTCATAGCAAGCAATTTGTCAGTGTGGATAAAGCCATGTCAGCGCCTGAACCGATCAGTCATGTTTCCCCCAAGGCAGCATACTGCGACCACTTCTGTTCGTGATGCATAATAACGATATAGTACAAGGTGTTAAAAACTTCAGAAATATTTTATAATGCTGATGACTCAACTGTTTTTGTTACTGGCGTATCTGAGACCGAGGTAGAGGGAAAAGTAAATGATGCACTAGTTGAACTAAAGAACTGGGCAGATGCGAACCGCTTAAGAATAAATAGCAATAAAGCAAAAGTTGCGGTATACCTGCCCAGGGGGGAAGCACCGACAAACATCAACATTTCTTCAGGCAGCGAAATAATAGAAATTGTGGACAACCTAAAGACATTTGGCGTTATTTTTCTAAGAATGTAACTTGGAATGACCATGTTGACTATATCCAATCTATAATGTCCTCAGCAGTTGGTGTAATGAATAGAATGCGGCATATACTTCCCGAGAAAATCAAAATACTGCTCTACAATGCACTGCAATACCTCATCATTGGAGCTTAGTTTGGGTACGACAGGAGTCATTACTTAAAAATCTAAACCTGCTTCGAAAGGGAGCTATTCGGTGCATTTTAAATATACCCTTTCTTTCTTCTACCAGCAAGCTTTTTCTAAACTATGAAATTCTTCCTTTGTTTTCATTATATAATTTCCGCGTACTAATAAGGTATAGATCGTTCACTAATAAAAATGATAACTTCATTACGCGTTTGTCAAAATTGACAGGAAAATGTTGAGCTCGTCCTAGAAGGCATGCAGAGAAATGGTTTCTATCTACTCCCCGAACAACTTATGACATGCAATCACCAACCTATAGTCTGCCGGTCCTGCTTTACAGGCTACACGCAGAAAAGTTTGATGTAACTTGCCATCCTAAGTCGCATATTAGATTGCATTGCCATAGAATTGTTTGAGCTCACGTGCTCTTTGGTCATCAGTGTTTCTTGGATTTTCCAGAATCATTTTTCACTCTGATGCTCAGTACCTTTTTTGTTCCACAGGAAGCCCCTCAGCTTTTAGTTAGCAGCAAGAGTGTTCAATCCACCTGTAATACGCCTTTCATACTTTGTCAGCAACATTATTCATTATCATAAAAACAGTTTTATGCAGTTCTTTTTGCAATATGTATAACGAAGTTTTGGGATTATGTTGAGTGTTTTTGTTGTATATGGTTATTCCAATTATGTTTTACCTATGACGAGCGTCGCACCACCGACACTGATGCCATTGCATACGGGGCTGGAGCCTGTCAAGCTGGATTCACAGATTTTAACTCCAGCCCCCTCTTCCCAAAGAAAAATAAAGAATTGAATTGAATACTACAGCTAGGCGTCTGCGCTACTGGAAGAAATTGGCGGAGGCGCACAAGGCCAGCTACAATGAGCGATAAAACTCGCAGAATAACGCACCGCTACCCTCTGAAGTCTGCACTGCGCGTATACAACGGGAGCGAAACGCAAGCGGTCCTGGCACACCTAACAGGATGCAACGAAATCCTGCTGGAAGCGCGCCTCAAGAAAGAAACGACGTTTCGGGGTCCCGGGCATCGAAACAGAAACTTCCACGCCGTAAAACCGGCCCCCTAACAACTGGGCCACACCAAAATCTCAATGGGAAAGGGGTTAGCGGTATCGGGGACAGTACCTTGTGCACCCATTTGCACAGACCAAGCGTTTGTGCTGGCACGCACGCAGTTCACCACACCTACAAATAAGAAAGGCCGTAGGGAAATTTTCACATCCCTTAAATCCAATTGGGTTAATTTTGAAGTGGAACGAACGATAAGCGTAACACCAAATTTAGGCGCCCATAGAGTGCAAAAACAGTTCCATCTCGCCTTCCCCTGTCCACCACCGCCACATACATCAAAAGAGACGAACCAGGGGGAAAACCCTTTAAACTATAAAGTAACCCAAAGTCTTTTCATAGTCGTAGCCAAATCTCTCTGTAAATACAAGCGGTATCAGAATGCTGCGCATTAGAAGACGCTTCTCTGAATTTGTACAGATTCATTTTCAAAATTAAAGCCTTTACACCTTACTTGAAGACTATGGAAGTGCAGTGCTGTGATTCGCCATAATGGGCTGTGGCTTTCTTATCCACTCTCTGCTACCACGCATAACTCTCTTCGCTGCCATGTCTGACTCCTACCTTGATGAATGGGACGGACCTTTGTCCAATGCAAATCAAATTTCCAGCCTTCGCAGTACTCGCCCCCCCCCCCCACCCGCCCGCCTAGAACAGCGCCAGTGGAAGTTCTGTTGTTTTTGTGCATGCTTTTATCCCACACGTTCCGGCGCCTTGCTGCGCACTTTGGAACGCGCCGTTCCTGGCAGCCACTTTTTCCCCTTACTATACGCCTCGAGCGCTGCCTGTAGGGGCGCCACTGAAATCCCTCTAGTGGCCCGTTTCGAAAGCAGTCGCGGGAGTTGCCGGCCCGCTCACCACTGTCGCCGTTGCTTTTGAGGCACGTTCGCGACTGACATTTTCCGCTTGTATGCGTTGGAAATGCATATTTATGTGGAGCAGGCACTATGTTCACAAAACGTGGTGCATTTACGAGAGTGTAAATGCTTCTGACGCGATCTTACTGTGGTACATTCGGTCCGCATAAGCGCCAGGTGCGTGTCACAAGCCGGCGTCACGAAACCGGCATATATGCATAGATCTGATTGTAATTCCACTGCCTGAAATTTACTAACAGTAACTCCGTAAGCAGCGTTCCTTCAGATGCTCAATCTACGGCTATACACTGCGATGCAAATCGGTTTCGTGTGGTTTCATAATCTAGCGGAGCACTCGTACCTGACAGCCCGCCAGTTACGCTTCATATCTCGTATATTGATCACTACCCTGAACAAGCCAATGTTGTATAAATATCACGTACATTCTACGCAATAAGTAATATTGATAATGCAAAATCACATGCGGGAGTCAGCACAAAGAATTTACGGCTGGGTCGTCTTGTCCCGAGGGTGAGCTTCCACAAACAGTCATCGGTTACATATATCCTCCGCTTATATCCGCGGCCATGGCTAAACGCTTTTTCCAAACATCATCATTACACACAGGGAGCCCGCAGAATTTAGCACAGAAGTGAAATCAGGGGGCCTTATCAGGTGCACACTCAATCCAACGACACCTTGTATCGCTTGTGAACTTCCATACTGTATACTTCAAAAAATGTGTCCCCCGAGTGATCCCCTGTTCATTAAAGCCGAAAAACAAAATAAAGGTGAACGCGCAGCTTGTGTGTGATTTACTTAAACGGTCTTTCCATGATTTCGCTCCGCATTTGTACACAACGATAGTTAGGCGCCCCCTCCTCCCGCTCCCTGTCATGGAAAACATCAGTGCATTTCGCATCTAGTTGGTCTAGTGAGTTCAACCTCGCTTAAGGTAAGACCACCGTCTCTAGGATTTGCAAAGCTGCACTGTTTTTTTTTTCATTATCGCATGAGCTATTACATTGCTTCCGGACTTGATAGACCATTTATTTTTCCGTGGTTTCATGAACTCTCCTTGGTCCGTTCTGTCAGGCGGGAGTGGGCACTTATTTAAGGACCCATAGACTTGGAATATACTTAAAAAAGGCACTTGTAAGTTATTGCCAGGTATATAGGTAATCACCTCCCCGAATGATATTTTTGGATGACGTATACATTCAAAACAAGGCCGAATTAGTTGTCCGCGCTGCAAAACGAAACCTATTTCTCCCTGTGCCAATATAAGGTCTAAACGAGGCGTCGATAGAATTCACTTGCGCCTGAGATATATAATCGGAGGTGACAGTGGTGATATGCCGCTGCCGTCGCCGACGCCCGTAAGAGAGGCGAAGAAGCGCGCAGTACCGCGTCCCTGGTTAGGTCTTGTTGGCGTTCGAGCACTCTAACAACAATAATCAGGACGCAGCTGTTTTAAAGTGCCATAAACGTACTATTTGCTTACAGACATCACAATGACAAGATGTTTAGGGCGCGGAAAAGCAAAAAGAAGCGAAAGAGAACCAAAACACGCATGAGCCGCTATCAGCTGCGCTGCGGACATCCCGTAAGCGCCGCTGAGAAGCGGCGGCAGGCGGCGCAGCGATCGCGAAGCTCGAGGCGTATAAAAAAAAAACCCAACCTAATGAGTGTTCCTAACTAAACGAACGCGGGGGCTGCCGGTTAAATACATATATTTTGCGTCAAATATACCTGCACTTTTCGTCGCGCTAAACTACGAACGGTTATTTCCATATAAACCGCTTATTTTTCCAAGCGGTACGCCGTAGGGCTCTACTTGGGTCCGTAATCTCGCTGCGCCTGATGATTCCGGCAGTCGCTTGACATCGCACAGCATGACAGAGAATGAGCTACGACAACAAAGCAAGCCACTAAAGTGCTCTGCACTTAAAACGCTTCCCGTCGTCGGAATCTACCTTGGGTCCCTCGAGTTATGAAACTGACTTTTAAGTGATTACATTCGTGGGGTGATTCCTTACGTGCTGTTGCGCTCGCGAGTTCCGTGCGTTCGTGTCTAAAGGGGAGTGCACAGACGCCGAGTTGCTGCTACAGGAACTGAGTACGCGAAGCAGGTGGCCGTGGGTTCTAGCGGCTGCTATCGCGGTCCACATCTGGATAGATGTGAATGCCTTGGAACAAAACGATCCAGGTCTGCCAGTCATAAAGGACTTTCAGCGCCAAGTTCAGAAATCCATTTGAAGTGAAGCAGCGGAGTCTCGGCAGAAGTGTGAGGGGCCGTCACCTCTTTTGTTCCTCTAAAGAGAGCCTTGCACCACTACTGCAATATGCGAAAACGTTTTTCTTCCTCAGTAGTTGTGAACACTATGCAAATAGAACTATGCCAAACATTAAGTGACGATTGCTATGATCCCTCCCGCAGCAATTTTGGCATCCCCAGAGGGGCATATTACACGAACTATCCTCACTTGAATTCATGATATGTCTGTAGCGTAACCGCTGTCAACACGCGCCCATTTAAAGACGATTACCTCCTCCGCATTACAATACTAGCAGTGCGTAACCGTTTAGCGAGCGGCGCGTAAAGACCCTGGGCACCTTGCGTGGCAAATATTTGTCTTTGTTCGATTTTATACCATTATGCACTAAGTTGGTATCTCAGATGTACATATTTACCGTCGAAGAAACGTATTACTTTCAGCGCGGTGAAACACAAAAATTACTGCCTCTGCCTATGGCAAGAATCTCAAGGTTGCTACTTTGTTGTGAAGAGGTAGCGTAAGCCTTCAAACATTATTTTTTTTCTTTTTGTATACGTGAACATCGCAAATAGATCAGTTTGCAGTCGATGCCTACAACCTCGAAACGGAAGCGAAACCTACATATTTCTGAAACTTTTTTTGCAGTTGTTGAAAATGAAAGCAAAAATCGGATATCAAAGCTGGCTCTTAAACACAACGTATATTGAAGAACTTGGACAATTGGTAAGTAAAAAAACAAGCTTCGCAAATAAATTGACGGAAGTTCTTTAGTTAAGCTAACACTCGGGGTCTTTGGGCATTACAAAGTTATTATTATAAGCATTGTTATTGTTATTGTTTCCTCAATATGCCACTCATATTGCAAGGTTAGAACGGGTACAAAGGAAGGCCGTAAGGTTTATCTACAACAAGTATAAACGCACCGACTCGCCCACTAACCTTTTAGAATCTTGTGGTCTTCCTACGCTAGCGACAAGAGCAAAACTGGCACGATTAAAATTTATACACAACTTGCTTCATAACCGCAGCCGCATCGATGCATCAAAATACATCTCCCTAGCAGAATCCAGAGAACTAAGACACAAACATGCGTACACCATTTCCGAATACACCTTTAACAGCGATTGCTTCAAGCATTCATTCATTCCCCTGTCGATAAGAGAATGGAATAGTTTAGATTCCTCGATTACCAGTATGCAATCAATGTCCGAGTTCACCTCGAAAATCAAGGACATGTTCTGTAAATAATTTTTTAGTTATCTTTTTCTCTTTTGGTGAGCCGTATTTTTTTCTAGCGGTTATTTTTGTTGCATAAATGTTCCCGTACAATTGCGCGTGAACGAATTTATTTTTCTGGTTGCAATAACTGGTTCTACTTACCAAAGTGTATGTTTTTTGTGGTGTATTGTTGCCAGTGCTCTTGTGTTTGCGTACAACTAGTGTCGTATTGTCTACTTGATAAGTAGAACTGTCTTGTATGCCATCTTTAAGTATGCACCGACTGTTCAGTGTTTGTATGTAATCAACGCCATTTTTTCAAAATGTACCTATTGAATTTTGTAGAGGCCTCGAGTCCCCTTAAGGCATTTCTGCCTCCAGCCTGTGTCCTCTTAGATATTGTCTCACAAATATGCCGCTGTACAAATGTGAAACTGAAACCTGTGTGTTGTGTATCGAAGAACTGATGCCCTTCTGCTTTGGTCTCGTATGAGACTGGCAGTATTGAAAATAAATAAATAAATAAAATAAAAATACACCATCTTCCCGCGAGGGGAACCATGGGTAGATGCGACGCATCGTGGGGTTTCCGTTGCGTTTCCGTTATGTTGTTTCCATTTAGCGTGTCAATTTGTTGTTGTTCCCATTATATTACGTACGGTTGCGCCAACCATCGCGATAGCAGGCCTGTTAGTCTCCATTCAAATCATCGGTGGTCATCGGATGTCATCGGAGCGGCGGAACGACTGAGCGGAGCGGTGCAGTTACCGCGTTTATATGTACCGCGCGTTAACAGTGAGGGGAATGAGAGAGAGCAGCGCATGCGCATGTGTCAGATGTTTAACCGAGCGCTAACGCGCGCTGACGCACACCTGGCACGGCGACGGGAGCGAGCGCTAACACACAGATGGCGCGGCGGTGAGAGCGGCGTTAGCGCGCAGCTCGGCGAGGAGAATGGGGGAGAGCGCTGCGGTGAGAGTGACGTTAGCGCGCAGCTGGCGCGACGAGGAGAATGGGGGAGGGATGCGGACTACGGACGACGGAAGACGCCGGAGGGACAAGGCGAGTTAAAGAGATGCGTCGCATCTAAAATTTGCAGTAATAAAAAAATAATATATTTGCTCGAAACAAAGGTAACATGAATGTGTCCTTGACCGCCCCCTAAATTCACATAGTTGTAATATTAATACAAGTGCGCAGTGCTATCACTGCAGCTCTTTTACTGTCAAAGGTGTATTACTGAAGCTACTAACCCCGAAGAGAGAGCGTTCCTCCTGGCGTCAACCTGACCTTCAAGCACAGCCAAAATCAAGCAAGCCCCTGCTGCGGTTCGTTCGACCATTTGTGCTAAAAGCAGGATTGCGGATTCGAGGATATGAGAAATGGCCCCGCACGGGGCACCTTGAGCAATCTTGGTGACGGTACTGGCGATACCGCGGACCCCGAGCCCCCAAACATAAGCTGGATCCAACCGTGGTGATGTGTTTTTAAGGTGAAGGGTAGAAACCTCTAACGGTGGCCGTCGGAGCCCAGGTCAAGCTCCGGCGGATGGGCTCCCTGTCTGTTTACCAGGCAGGGAGCTCCGGGACCTCCTCAGCTATCAGGGTAAGGTTGTGGAAGAAAGTACCCCCGTCTCTCTGCTTTTATACTATGCTTTATGGTATTGTCTAAAACCCCCCCCAACCGTGATCGGTCCCTGAAAAGGGGCCGCACCGAAGTATCCTTTCCTCCGTTGCCGTCGTTAACCTTTCCTGAACCGGACAATTTTTCTCGATTTCTTGTGATGGAATCCCTCAATCCAACCCACCCTCTTGCATCTCAGTCAGTCTTCTTGATCGCCAAGTATCTTGAAGCCATAGTAGGAAAATCGTATAAATGCAAAAAACAAAGGTCTGGTGAACTCTTAATTGAAATAAATGACAAGCAGCAGTCTGCAAAGCTTCTAGCTCAGACTAGACTGGCTGATCTTGACATCCGGGTCACACCCCATCGGAGCCTCAACAGCTCGCAGGGTGTGATATCCGAGACAGACCTCCTGAACGAAACCGATGCGGATCTCCTTGCCGGCTTGAAGGATCAGGGCGTCACTGCCGTGAGACGCATCACCATCCGCAGAGACGACAAGGAGATTCCCACCAAACACATTATCTTGACTTTCGACCGCGCAATTCTTCCACAATACATAAATGCAGGTTTTATCCGTTGCTCCATCCGTCCGTACATCCCGAACCCGCGGCGCTGTTTTAAGTGCCAGCGGTTCGGGCATGGTACGAACTCTTGCCGTGGCCGAACGACGTGTGCAAAGTGCGCGGCGCACGATCATCCGAGCGAGAACTGCTCAGCCGAAACTCTCACTTGTGTAAACTGCGGGGGGCCGCATGCGGCATACTCCCGCAAGTGCGAAAAATTTCAACTAGAAAAGAAAATCATCAACATCAAAGTCACTGAAAACATCACCTTCCCAGAGGCGCGAAAGAGGTTCGCCTCTTTCCCCCTGGGGAGGTACGCCGACGCGGCTCGCCGGGGGGCGGAGCGGCGTCTCGTTTCCACAGGGACCCAGTTCAGCGAGTCTGACCTGGTCCCTCGCCCGCCCCCCCCTGGGTTGCCTCTGGCAGCCCAACCCGCCACCACGCCGCTTGCTGAGGCAGCAGCGGTTGTGGTGGCAACCTCTTCCGCTGGGACCGGTGCCGCTCCCGCCTCTGTCTCCCCGCCCTCCAGTGCGTTGGAGGGTACAGAGGTGATGGACACCACGGGCCCCGCACCGGTTCCCACCGCCACCGCACCGCCTGTGCCACCTCTGGCGCCCCGGACGCCCTCGGCGGTGGCGGCTCAAACGAAGGGCTCCCGAGGGGGGGCCAAGTCCAGGGGGCCCGGTCCGTCGGGCACCCCTCGGACATCCGACGACGAGATGGATGTCGGGCCGTTCCTGCCTGCAACGCAGCGCAAGGAACGCGTCCCGACGCCAAAGCCTCCCGACAAGCCAAAAAAGGCGAGAGTCACAGCCCCGAAAGACGACACATAAACAAACACACACACTCCAGTAGCTCTCACACTAAATAATGGGAAGAGAAAACATAATTCAATGGAACTGTAGAGGCCTTCTTAAAAATCTTGACGATGTATACGAAATACTGCATGCTAATCAGCCAAGTGTGATGTGTCTTCAGGAGACGCATTTGAATTCCAAGCACAGAAATTTCTTAAATAGGTACATGGTCTTCAGAAAGGACAGGGATGGCTGCACACACTCTTCGGGCGGTGTAGCCATAATAGCCCGGAAATCCCTAGCATGCCACCCTGTCGCTCTCAACACCGTCCTTGAGGCTGTAGCAATACGCACAATAATTTTTAATAGGTTGATAACGGTATGCTCCATATACATTCCTCCTGATGTCACACTTTTGAGCTCTGACTTCGAGGCGCTGGTCGACCAGCTACCCGAACCGTACATCCTAACAGGCGACCTTAATGCACACAACTCTCTTTGGGGCTCCTCCAGAACGGATGCCCGAGGTCGCCTGTTGGAGAAGTTTCTTACATCCTCCGGAGCATGCCTTTTCAACAAAAAACAGCCTACATATCATAACTTAGGACACAATACATACTCTCATCTTGACTTGGCTATTGGTTCCGCAGTTCTCTTTCCATGTCTTGAGTGGGGTGTGGGCACGGACCCATATGGTAGTGACCATTTCCCCACTTCATTAACGTATATAGGTATAGGCCCGAGCAGTCCATCTTCCCATAACAGGTTTAATGAATCCAAAGCAAACTGGAGTACATTCACAGAAACATCTAAACTACACCACACAACCATAAAACACCTACACGTGGAGGAAGCCGCCCAACTCGTCACGGCGCACATCCTCGACGCCACCGAAAAGTCCATTCCCCAGGCCTCCAGTGGGTCCCGCAGCCCAAGGAGGCCCTGGTGGAACGAGGACTGCAGGCGGGCGCGAGAGGCCCAGAACAAGGCGTGGGGTGTCCTTCGCCGGTACCCCACGTCAGATAACATCATTTCTTTTAAACGGGCAAAGGCTTTTGGAAAGCGAGTGCGTCGTGAGGCGAAAAGGGAGAGTTGGCGCACCTTCCTCACTTCCATCAACTCGTACACTGACACACATAAAGTCTGGACACGAATACGAAAACTAAAAGGACAACAGACACACAGCCTGCCCCTGGTTAGTACAACAGGGGACACACTGGAAGACCAGGCTAACACACTTGCACAACACTTCGAACACGTGTCCAGTTCAGCACACTACACAAACACTTTCATGAAACACAAAACATCTGTAGAAAAGAAGTCCCTGCGTGATAACAACAAGTCGCACACTTCTTACAATTCTCCTTTTTCAATTCATGAGCTGAAGGTTGCTCTGAGCACATGTAAGCCTTCAGCTCCAGGTGCAGACAAAATCACATACACCATGATACAACACCTACACCCAGACACTCTTAAAACACTCCTACATCTATACAACAACATATGGCTTTCGGGGCACATTCCTCGCTCTTGGAGGGAGGCTATAGTAGTGGCTTTCCTGAAGGAAGGAAAGGACCCTTCCTCTCCCGCCAGTTATCGCCCCATTGCCCTGACAAGCTGCCTGTGCAAGCTCCTCGAGAAGATGATAAACAGGAGACTCGTGTACTTCTTAGAGTACAACGGCCTTCTCGAGAGCTGCCAGGCGGGCTTTAGGGCGGGGCGATCTACCAACGATCAACTCGTTGCGTTAGAGTCTTATATCAAAGATGCTTTCCTCCACAAGCAGTACTGCATGACGGTCTTCTTTGATCTTGAAAAGGCGTACGATACTGCTTGGCGGTACGGCATCCTTAGCGACTTGAAGTCCTTTGGCATGTCGGGTAACATGATGAACACGCTTGCCAGTTACCTCTCTGAAAGAACGTTTCGCGTACGAGTTGGAACTGCACTCTCTAGAGTTCATGTGCAGGAAAACGGTGTTCCGCAAGGTGGAGTTTTGAGTTGCACGTTGTTTATTGTAAAAATGAACTCTCTTCGGAAGGCTCTGCCACCAACCATTTCCTGCTCAATCTATGTAGACGACGTGCAATTATCCTTTAAGTCTTGTAACCTGTCTATCTGCGAGCGCCAAGTCCAGCTTGGTGTTAACAAGCTAGCTGGCTGGGCAGATAGCAACGGTTTTAAATTTAATCCAGTGAAGTGTACTTGTGTTTTGTTTTCGAAAAGGCGTGGCATTCGGCCGGATCCAGACATCAAACTCAATGGTGTATCAATTCCAGTCAGAAATGAACACAAGTTTTTAGGTGTAGTCCTTGACGAAAAGCTCTCGTTCATTCAACACATAAAACAACTTAAACATAAATGCTTAAAGGCCATGAATATACTCAAGGTTCTCTCCCACTCTTCATATGGGGCTGACAAACAACTTCTTTTACGTGTTTTTACCAGCCTGATAGGTTCACGATTAGACTATGGAAGTGTTGTTTATGGGTCAGCAAGTAAGACATCCCTCAAAATGCTGGACCCAGTGCTTCATCTGGGGCTCCGGTTGGCATGTGGCGCCTTCCGGACTAGCCCGGTCGAAAGCCTCTATGTGGAGTGTAATAAGTGGAACCTACAACGTCAGCGAGCATACACAGATCTTCTTTTTGCTTTTAAAATTTCATCTATGCCACACCATCCTTTTAAATCGGCTTTTTATGATACGTCTCAGACTCCACTACTCCTAAACCGACCATCGTTCTCTGCGCCCTTCTCTTACAGAGTTAGAGAGGAAGCGTCAGAGCTTTCTGTCTCCTTTTTAGACACCATACAAAGTTCTCAAACAGATTTTATAGCACCATGGCATCTCCGCCCTGTATCATGCGACACATCCTTCACACATGTAGATAAAAACCGAGCTCCCACATGTGCGATTCTGCAGCACTTCTTGTATTTGCAGCAGAAGTATCAATTTTCTGAATTTTATACGGACGCCTCTAAAACTGCCACCTCTGTGTCCTGCGCGGCGCATGGGCCCGGCCTTAATGTCACTAGAACTCTTAACAGTAATACCAGTATCTTTACGGCAGAGGCTAATGGTGTACTTCTGGTTGTTAATCATATCCTTCAAAGTCACATCCCACAATCCATTATATATACAGACTCCCTCAGTGTCGTGCGGGCGTTGTCGTCATCAACGTCTTCAAAAAATCACGTGGTAAATCTAATAGTCAAGGGTATTATGTCGGTGTATGTACGCAAATTTGAACTGGTTCTTTGCTGGGTCCCTGGCCACAGTGGTATAGCCGGGAACGAAGCAGCGGACCGAATGGCTGCTGCTGCTACACTCTCGAATACAGTAGACATAACCACATTACCCTACACCGACGTGAAACCACACATCAGACAACAACTTCGCAAAACATGGCAAACGCACTGGAGTGAACAAACAGACAACAAGTTACACGTAATAAAACCACACTTGGGACCATACACCACCGACACACGTAATAGATACACTGAAGTCGCCTTGGCTAGATTACGGATAGGGCACACTCATGCAACGCACTCGCACCTTCTCACGGGGTCTCCAAGACCTCTGTGCAGCAGGTGCGGAGAGGCCCTATCCGTGATCCACATCCTCATACAATGTAAGGCACTCGACATTACACGACGAAAACACTTCCCACAACTACACACACGACATATTCCACCACACCCGTCATACTTCTTAGGAGACGAAGCCATGTTTTCTGTTCAACGCACCTTTCAGTTCCTATCAGAAGTTCACTTTTTACAACTCATCTCATACCACCCATAGTTTTACCCCTGGTCCTATACACCAGCCACCTTATTTATTTTTTAACCACTCTTGTTCTTCACCCTGGCCCTTTATACCAGCCGTGCTCATAGCTTTTAACCGATTTTATTTCTTGTTCTCACCTCATCAAATCACTTTGTGTTTGGCGCTCTTTGCCCATGTCGGCCTTGCGCCAATAAAATCAAACCATCATCATCAGACAACAAACTACATGTAATAAAGCCACACTTGGGACGGTACACAACTGACTCACACAACAGACACACGGAAGTCGCCTTGGGTAGGCTGCGGATAGGGCACACCCATGCGACGCACTCGTATCTGCTGACGGGATCATCTAGACCCCAGTGCAGCAGGTGCGGAGAGGCCCTATCCGTGATGCACATTCTCATACAATGTAAGGCACTCGACACTACACGACGCAAACACTTCCCTCAACTACACACACGACATATTCCACCACACCCGTCATACTTCTTAGGAGACGATGCCATGTTTTCTGTTCAACGCACCTTTCACTTCCTATCAGAAGTTCACTTTTTACAGCTCATCTCATACCACCCATAGCTTTTACCCCCTGGTCCTATACACCAGCCACCTTATTTATTCTTAACCACTCTTGTTCTTCACCCTGGCCCTTTACACCAGCCGTGCTCATAGCTTTTAACTGATTTTATTTGTTGTTCTCTCCTCATCAAATCACTTTGTGTTTGGCGCTCTTTGCCCATGTCGGCCTTGCGCCAATAAAATCAAACCATCATCATCGATATGAGAAATGGCATATGCGAGCGCGGTGACGATTAGATGCAAGGAGCCCCTGGCTGCCTCCAAATCCACTGCACTCTCGCGCCTACAGCTTTACCTGCGCTGAGCAGCGCAATTCTTTTCAATTAGTTGGCAGCGCTTTGGCTGCCGCTACTGGGTTTTTGCGGCGCTGATGGCTTCCGAGCGAACGATTGGAAGACAAGAACACTGAAACAAAACAGAGGAGGAGAGTATCGCGAAATTGGGAGGTAGACGGCCGTTGGCCGTGGCGGAGCAAGGCGCTCTTCCGGAAGTGTGAGGGGGAGGGCCGTTACCCAGCACGCGGCGACACGTGTGTGAAAAACGCTCTCTCTTCGTGTCTAGTGGTGTCCGAGAAAGGAAACGCAAAACCAAGCATCCATGAATGAAAGCGTCTTGTTCGGTCCTTCGGGTCCTTCGTCGTCGTCGTCTTTGCGTGGCCCATATCAACCACGAAACTCTTGCTCTGGAGGTTCAAACACGATTTACAAAACATGCTGGGTTGCGCCGACGCACTGAGGGATAACGGCAGAGCAGCGTGCGGCCCCGCACGTTCGCTGATCACGCGATCGCTTTCTGAGACCGAGCAGTTACGCGCCTTGACCGAGGAGACTGCACTTTGTACTGCGCACTAATTTTGCATGAGGAAATATTGTAATCGTGAAGCATTTTTTTGTTCAGGTGCCCTTGTACGCACATTCAGTGTGTGTGGGCGTTTTCTGTGAGCTGTTGTCAGCACAACAACCCAACTATATCCCGCACATCTGGGTTAACTGCGCAGAAAAACGGCACAATTTACTGGCCTATATCAACTATTTACTGACAAAATCATGCTGAACCAGGCCACGGCTGTCTGTGTCGGGTACTGTGTAAATGTGTATCCTTTTACAGATTCCACAGCTTCGCCTTAAAGACCCTTATGTAGATATCCGATTCCACATAACGAGGAACAGCTGGGCGCAGTCCTTGAAACTTCTGCGAAAAACATACAACAGGACCGAAGAGTAAGCACTTTAGAAATATTACCAACCGTTTATCCAACCTTTTGTTTCCGCGGTTTGAAAATGCGTCATTCAAATTGAAGAAAAACGTCCCCGTACAACGATCCACTAAAGGTCTTTTCGAATATGAATGATCTCTTTTTTCTATCCCCCAGCAGAGTTCGAAGTTTTAAGCCAACGGTGATTAGTTCGGGGAAAGGCAACGCGTTGAAAATAAATAAAAACGGTACCATATTGACAGATTTCTGGAGACCTAATCAGACAAAATAAATGAAAGCAGAATTTCTGTTTTGCAGCAGATAATGCTGATTAATAGCGAATATTAATGTTGCACAACGCAAAAGTCAACAGTTTGAAGATGCAGCAAAAGAACAAAAATGCTTACGGCAATGGTAATGTGCAATGTTAAGTACTACTCAAAACGCATTTTAGAAGAGAATAATAAACTGGGATGAAGATTACCTTCCTCTCTTGATTGTTTGTATTTATACAGTACAAGCAATAAAAAATGCACCACACAGTTTGGTTATACACCCACTCTTTTTAAGCACTGATTAGTTCGAAACAGAGCACCAAATTTTAATTCGCAAATTAAACTTACAATTATTTCGTGCATGGACACAACGAAGGTGTGATAAACCGAAGTATTATTTTAAAAGTAGTAGGATTTTATGCTCACATAGTGACAAAGTTTGCAGTCACTTGCAGAAATCATTGCTCATTGAATTCTGTATTTTGGTATAAAAATTCCCAACCTCGACCTATCTGTGGAGGCCGCAAGTGAAATGAAACGACCAGAAAGGAATACATCACATTTATTTTACGCACGCTACTTCGTTTTAAGGGTCTTTCCATTATTTATTTAAAAATTGTTAACCGCATATCGTCCCATTGTTGTTGATAGAATTTCAGCCACTATCCACGGATACATTTCTGTTGCTTATGCTATTGTGGTTTTCGTTGTCAATCCTGCATGTTTCTTAATCTGGCACTCATCTGGTTTTTGTGTGCTGAAATTATGGCATATATGTATTTAAGTGATATATTTCTGCTGATAACTTGCGTTCCCGTTAGTTTGCAACGAGCAGGAGGTCCGTCCCCGTTCAGCCTCTGACTATGGGACCCTCTTCCGTAAACTAGCTTGCACTGTAAATATTCTCGTCTAACACAAAATGAAAAAAAGCAAACTTGAATTCAGGAATGTTCATGAGAAAACCTCTTATGTTTAAAGTATACTTGACAAGTGACCAGCTAGGAATTGGGTTTCTCTGAACTTACTTATTTTCGTACGTTCTGGTTTTTCGAAAAAGAGATTTACCAAAACAATGTGTTTCGCATGAACGGGGTGGGTTAGATGCAGACGCATATTTAAACCATCTGAAAACAGCGCGTCTACTCAATTTGATTATCGCAAAAAATACCAGAGAAATCCCAAACACAAAGAGAATTATCCTAACGACAAATGAATATTATTCATTTAAAACTGTTCCCCGTACATGTAACGACGTGTAAAGTCATGCGGTACTAAAATCTCTGCGAAAATAGGTACGTTTTTCAAAAAGAACGACCTTCTGTTTCTTCGGTTGTTTTTGTGACACAGTAGCACCATTTAACGTTTTACGCCTATTTTTCATTCCTTATAATGTATTGCCATCAATGTTTCTAGTTGCACGCTTACCATAGCTAAAAAATGGCTTTCTCTGAAGCTATCCCGCACTCAAATAAGGTGTTTTGGGGATTGACATTGGGAGCCGAAAAGCGTAAAGGGCCAATGGGGGACACGGAGACGCGATTCTGCGAGACTTTCCCAGTTTCTTACGGAAGAACGAACAGTGGCAGTGGGCAATGGGGTAGAGATTGATCAACGTGAAAATCGCCTGGGTGGCTCTGGGGAGGACGCTGCTTTAGCGGAAGTCCGTAATTAGGCCCGCGGCGGGACGATCAGACCCTAATCTTCGGAATCGAGCTCGCCTCGCCATCGCCAGCCAAGAGACCGACCGGACTCCGCACCCTAGACACCAAAAAGCGTAAGCGACTGCCGCGACGAGGCCGGCTTGTTTCCTTGGGTACCTATCGACGTTGCACTCCTAGTATTACGATGCAGGCCTCCTCCTATAGCACGTTTCTTTCGTAGTTTTCTCTTTGTGCACTTGCTTTTTTTGTTACGTGTGTATTCGGTATTTGTGTGCGCGTGTGTTTGCGTGCGTGCACGTGCATGTGCATGTGTGGGTGTGTGTGTGTGTGCGCGTGCGTGCTTTGCATAGTAAACGCCCTGCGTTGTCCGCCCAGCACGCACGTGCTCCCTTTCTCCTGCGTGTGGTGCCTGCGCGCACGAATGCCACGTTCGCGTAAGGTTTTCTTCTCTTTTTTGTTATTGTTTTCTTTTGTTTAAGTGATGTATGTCCCCATGTACAATCGATCGTGTTCCTGAATTATTGTTTTTTAGCCGAGTACTCCACACGTGTGAAATTTCGACAACTCCAGCAACTTCGTAGCCCATGCACACGCACGGGCCGGCCACCCAGTAAAAAAATAAGCTGTTGATGCGCCTCCTTGTTTGCGTGATCAGGCAAGGGGGTCGTCACAATCTAATTAAGCTCTGGGCTTTAAAAAGCAACGGTAAACATTAAAACATCTTATCTGCGCCCCAGGATTCTTGTTAAGGAATCAGAAAACTACGTTTTAGCGTGGGAAAAAAACAATAGTTTCGCTTTCTTCCACTGTCTACGAACAAAAATTGCTCTTGTTTAGCTTTGGTTAAGTTAACCCTACTTCTTGGCGAGAGCTTCACTGCCCTGGCTAGGCCCATTATGAATGGGTGGTTGAGGCGTGGTTTCGCAATGATATACAGACCTGTTAGCAATGAATACACTGTTAATTCATCATCTTTTTTCTCCTCAGGGTGTTGTGCAAGCCTCGCCGCTGTGCGAGCGACCACAGTTGAAATTTCGCCTTCCTCCATTGCACACGGCTCTGCGCCGCACGTTGCCTTCTGGCTTTCCTTCATGGTGCGCGCTTGTCGCTGCGGCGGCGGCCTCGTCGCCTTCCCGCTCCAGGTGGCGACACAGGTCCCGGACCAGTTTTCCGTTCCCCCCTTGCCTATCTCTACTTGCCGCCTATCTCTCCCCGCCGTCGGAGCGGTGCTCCGTGCAGGGCACTCCGCCCGGTGGCGACACGGTTCCCCCGTCCACCTAAGTTCCCTACTCGACTATCTTTCGGCGGAAAGGCTGCAAGCTGGGCTAGTTGGAAAGGCATATTCTTGGGTGAAACCAGCGGGAACTTAAACAAAGACAAAGAAAGTGGAGCACAAGTTGTATCAACGTGCGTTTGAGAGAGCATAAATTGCTAACAAAGGGCCCCCATCATTCCATCTTTCTTAGCGTTGTACTAAGTGCAGCGGATGCAAACCTAATGTTCCTGCCACTGAAATTTCATTCAGGCACCGTGAACAAATGCCCCGCGAAATTATGGAACCGTTCTACATAGAAAGAACAGACAAGTGTGTCAGCCAAGCAAGCGTGTGTGTTCATCCCAAAGAGATTGCATATCTTGGCTGTCGCCGGTGTCTCTCTAGTTGCCTAATCACCGTGGCTTCTGTAAACTTGTTTCACTCATGCGCAGTGTTTTTACTTGTTTTGCGTTAAGTGTTTATATTTACCCTTCTTGATATTAGCCTTTATTGTTAAACCAGCGGTTATCTTTGTGTTCCACTTCCTTTGTCTTTAAGTTCGCGCTGGTTTCATCTACTATTAAGCTTATCGCTCCCCTGCCGCCTATTTCACCACACCATCAAGCCTCTGCTCCGTTCCGGGCGCTTGCAGAACTGGGTGTGGTTTGACCTCTAGCTCTGAAGGTCAAAACTGGTCAGCCCGCGAAGACTTCCCGAGGTAGGGTAGTGTAGCTTTTGCAACAAAAAAACTTGGACGCAGTGAAAATAGCAAGTATTGTTGCAACCCTATTTTAGCCAAACATAGCGCACTAACTTCCATTCGGCAATTTGGGATGTCCCTTGGGTAACAAAAAATGGGCGCTTTGCAAGACATTCGAACCTGCGTTCAGACCCATGTTATATGATCTGAAGCTCTAAAAAGTTATGTAGTATTGCTCAGTGCATGCCAACCCTTGCTCAATGACAGAGGTTTGTGCGCACTTCGTGCATTCCCAAGTCGTCACGTTTCTTTAAAACTCCTAAATCCTGAGCTAGCAGCCTTTAGTATGACATTTCTTTAGTAAGCTCAATCAGGACCTCCACTGTTAGAGATTTTATCTGAGGTAGAACCCTTCATTTATTTGTTGCTATCAGTCAAGCAACACATGTACCTCCTAAGGAGGAGGAGGAATAAACGTGGTTATGAAGCAGTTTACCTTTGGGGAAGAGTCCTTATTCTGGGACCCCTTGAGACCGTCCGGCTTCTTGGGCTCTCTTCACCAGCCAAAGCTGGACTTCAGGGTACGAGCATGGACAGTACTCTCTCCGAGTACTCAGGGGAAGGAAAGGGTAGGTTGGGGTTCTTAACGCAGCCCTACACAGTATTGTAAATCCTGCCCGGAGCCTCACACAAGCGGCATTGCGAGGAGTACAATGTGGGTGCCAGAATGTTGGCTGTAGTTGGGTGGGAAAAGGTGTCGCTTTGAATGCCTTTAAGGTGGCGTTCTGTTTCTTTTGTGAGGTTTTGTGTGGAGGAGAGTGCATTGTTCACTGAAGGCGGTAGTGATGCGTGATTTCCTTGTAGGACAAAAGGGGACAGACAGGCCACTGATCGTCAAACTCCTGACTAGCCCGGTGTGCCAGATTGCGGGCATGCTGACTGGTAGCTTCGTTGCCGAGCACGTCGGTATACACAGGTGCCCAAATAATTCTTAGGTGGTGTTGTGGAGGATGCTGCTTCAGAATTTGTGTGGCGGAAGGTGAGAAAAAGCCACTCGAGAAAGTTTTGCACGCTTGTTGGCAGTCTGTAATAGCGATCTCTGCAGGGGTTTCAGCAATTTTAGGGCTATGGCCACTTCTTCTGCCTGTAGTGAATGGGTGGTAGGAATTGATGCATTTGTGAGGAGGGCTTGAGCTGTAGTCACAACAGCGGTCATAGCTCTCCTGCGTGGATAGGAGGCTGCATCTGTGTGTACTGTGGTGGAGTATCTCCTAAGGTGACACGACAGGAGTGTGAATACGGCAGCCTGAATTTCTTCTCGTGTTATAATTTTATCACTCTGCACCACGTTCTTTATAATTTCTGCTTAATTAACTAAGAAACAACGGTGTAGTTGCTGAGAAAGTTTATAAAAAAACAGATTGAATTTAACGTTGTTCAAAAAACGTCCCACTTCTATTCAGAAGTAAACTGCGGTTCGATAGCTTGCTATTACGTGGTCATGTACAAAGTCTCACAAAGTGATCAACTGTAGCGGTTCCAGTTGCAATTCCAATTTCGACTTATCTCCCCAACATTTCTCATCATTAAAGTCACTAGATACCCGCCATCTCGTATGCCCTAATTTAACTGCCACAGCATCACCCACATGGTCAATTAATGTGAAATCTAACTGTCACAACTGCAGCAGACTCCACCCACACACGGATGATTGCATGCCAACATATTACTACATGGTCTGCGACAAAACGGGATACAGCGTCCTCAAACCGATGTGGTAGACAGAATTCCCAGGCCTGAAAACAGCTCCCCAGAAAGTACCGCGTGCAATGTTTCACTTGTGCTTATCGAGTGGAACAGCAACCTAAAAGCATTTCTTGTTCTCCTTTGCTTTCCCAACAGCCTCTACAACATCAAAGCGAACCTGAATTGTTCCTCACAGAACATAAACCGGGTAGCCACATGGCCATAGTCTTATTTAGCTGAACGCTCTCCAAACCGCAGATAAAAGAGTTTAGTAGAAAATAAGGAATCTCAAACAAATCACAGCAGCGAAAACCCTACAGCCGGGCAATACCCAGGGAGTACATTTCCCCAGTCAGTTCTTCGGCGTACCTGTACCCTCAATATGACAAAACACCACTTTCTCAAACTCCCGCCGGCCCAAACTCGTTCAGGTACTTAAAACACGCACTTTCCTAAAAAAGGGGGGGGACCTTTCAAGAAGGCAGCAAATCCAGAAACGGTACCATAGAATCCCACCTGAAGAAACTTTGTGAATTACTCCAAAATGTGGCCAGTTATCTATTGGAGTCCGAGCCTCCAAAAAGCTGCAAATATAATCCCACCACCCAGAATACTAACGAAGCAATGGATTCCCCTATCAGTCCATACAATGAAATTGGCGGATTTTTCACAGGGAAAGGGCTACCAATTTATTGAATAGGAAAATTACCTCCCTATCCTGCTCACATCAAGAAACGCATTCCATTCCCGACATTCCAGCCAAAAAGACGTTCAGCAATACATTGATCACCCAAATAAGTCATGGCTGCATTTCAATTCGAACAACCAATGTGGTGGGTTACATTGCTGCTTCAATTTATATGTACTTTGTAGCAGCACGGATTAGCTTCCCGGAAATCGCCAATGACTGCCATAAAATCGATGCGGTTCGCACGTGCTCTTCTCCCGGCTGCAAGCTTATTGTTTCCTCAATGTATAGGCCACTTTGAGGGTCCGTTATTCACTACAACTTGACATGGATCCCTGCCTTTGCACATCAATTCTTCAATTTCCTGGACCGTCATTGGGGGAGATAGTAATGCCCCTCATCCTCAACTAGGATACGCCGGTGTATTAACTCGAGGTAGAACCCTCTTATACAAGTTCCGCAATCTTTATGTTTGCAGCCAATCCTTTTATACGATGCGATCTTACCTGGGCAATATCGTGCCTCATTCATTACTGAAACCGTCACTGTACTCCTTGGGGGTGTGACCTCTTCTGCATCCTGATTTCATTCTTTTAAAAGTCGCTCTCAACTCACCAAAAGTTGACTGGTCTCTTTTAAGGGTGACTATTCAAGTCCAGCGCCAGGGTTCTCTGGCAGCTTTTGCAAACTTTATCGCCTTCTGTATCAAATGGGCTATTTGCGACCCTTACTCGTTCGGCGCCCCCGCTCTATACAATGACATCCTCACTCTATATAGATTTGTGCATCACACCTCAGAGTTGTACTTCTCCTCTCGAAAGCCGCGCGGTCTCCTCAAATTCACTCTCCCCCTCAGTGCGTATGCACTCAATAAAACCCGATTTGTTCCTACCAACAAGAGGTCTCCAACGCCATTGAGTGCACCAGCTGCGGCATACTTGTACAAAGAGAAGACTTGCGGTTCTTTGGAAAACACGTAGTATTTTATAGACCAAAACGTTTGAGCCAGTTCTTTAATTGAAGTTTCCACACCTGCACAGCTGCGTAAATACAAAGAGAAGCTTAATGAGAGGGAACACAAACTCCACAAAAGCCACCATTAAGCGTACGGAAAGCGATACCTCTAGCATGAAGGCGTCAGCACATGCCTCACTGGTTTGCCTGGCCTGTTCATAATATAGGCTGAAAGTGGTGAGACACGTGCATGCGAAATTCCTGGGGAACTTAGTTCTGCGCCTCTAATTTTGAAATAGAAAGCCTAAGGATACTGATCAAAGCCTTATTTACTGCTACGTCGCGTTTGCGTATATGTGGGTTTCTCCGTTTCTTTATTTTTTTATGCGAATTGCTCCGAAAGGCCGGCTGGCCACATTTCAAGCGGGAGCTTCACCAGAGCTCGCTGTGTAGCTGGCGTCCACTTCATCTACTTCATCGCGTCCACCTTTCACGCGACACGCTGTAGGCGGCATCTCGTTCTGCCAGTGTTAAAATGCCGAGATATCCCCGTGGTAACGCACTCGTCCCATGATCTTGATACCCGGTTTCAGGCCCACACCAACGCGAACGCGTTTTATTTTGTCTATGAGCCTGGCAGTTTTCGGACACGGACTTGAAAGAGCTATAGAAGTGTAGCCTAATACAGCTCCATTGTAAGCACAGCCCATCCCCGTAATCACCGTACTCATGACTCTTACTTTAACGCAATAAGCATCGGACGCAGAGCGTGACATCACCCCTATCCTGTTCTCCACTTCACCCTTATCCCAACCCCTCCACTAACAACAATAAACATCTCGCAGCCCAATTACTACCACGACCAGCCGTTCACCCTCTCACAACTCTCTTCATCTACAAACTAAGGCATCAGCGAAAAAAAGCTGGCCAGATCAACTAACGCCAAACCTGGGGAGGGCCGACGCATGACGTGTATAAGTGTATTCAAACATTGTAAGTGTTTCCATTGTAATCTCTTGCCACACGGAGCGCGCTCATATCCACGAAATCCCAGTGATGAAGACGGAGAAGTAAAATTCGAAACGGGGGAACTGCATATTTTAGAGTTAAACGGAGAACGGAGCAAAATAGAAGCAGCAAGCAAGCGCGACCGAAAAGGGAGAGCGCCGATGTGTTTTTTTATCACGTGTTTTTCCCATTGAGATGAAACGTTCAGCCGCGAGGCTTTGGAAAACCAGTGTTCGGGTGTGTTCATTTTTTTCGCGTTTCGTTCGTGTGCGAGGCGTCGTAAAGCGAGTGTCCTAGTGTGTTCGTGTAGAACCCGTTACCTTCCAGCACGAGGCGTTCGAAAACGAGTGTCACGGTGTATTATTACCCTTCCCACATGAGAATGCGACGACGAACGACCATGACGATATCATGCGCCTACAGACCGAACCTCTGAGGTGCTTAACGCCTAGAAAGTGAAATCTTAGGGTTTACGCTTTGATGCTACCTGGGTTGTGAGATGTGCTGTAGTGGAAGGCTCCGAATGCAATTTGACCTCCAGGGGATCCTTAACATTCGCCGAAATCTTGACTCGCGGGCTTACGCTTTTCACCACCATGCGAAAAGCAGCCGCGAAGGCCGAGAATCCAACGGCCATCCCTGGGCTCACTGCCAACGCCTAACCACTGAGCCACCGCAGCAAGAATAGTTTTCACAAAGGAAAGCAGCACCTGTGAATGATGGGTCTAGATATAAACTACTCCTACAACTGCCTGCACCACCTTTCATTCCCCTCCCCGACCGCATCAACCGACTGTGGCCTCCGGAGATGTGTCCATGACGTCAAACTACCATGATTTGCCTTATTTCAGAACCGAAGAAACGCCGGTCCAGTGCAACAGATCCCTTCCAACCTTCTCTTATCTTTGTTTTCCGTAGGTTTCATCATCTTCACCAGCCTATCTACGACAACTGCAGGGAAAGGCCGCTTCCAATAATCCCATCATTTGCGCAGGTTCATTGAGCGTCTAATAAGCAAATTCCTCTATCAGTATCTCTAGCATGTTCTGCCCTACATGGACTCAACCCAAACTGGCTTATTTCCCAGCCTATGCACCCAAGATATTCTTGGGTGCTTCTCCAGTAATGAGCAATCCCAGCCGAACCGAACATTTCCGCATCTTACCTCTATCTTGATGTAAATCTTCTGAAATCATTTAACCGCTTCTACCAAATAGGTATTTGCGAAGACATCGCGCAAGTGTTATCCAGTAAAAGAACGAAGACTTTGATTCGCAATTTTCTTCATTACTACCCTGTTCAACTTCAAGGTTCCTACGCCGGATCAACAACGCACGTCTTCTACCATGGTACCATGTACTTTAAGGTTAAATCTTAGGACCTATGCTGTGTGCCTGGGCATAACAAGGGTTACTCAAAATCTCAAAGCGGATCAACAGCCCCCTTTAAAATTTATTCTGCAGCTATTACGCTATGGAGAGAATAAAAGACCTCTCTCCCAGAGGAAATGAACATTAAACTTGAGGCCACCGTGATCAACCTTGAAGCGTTGCACATTACCGATTGCCTCTACTCTACAGAAACAAAATAAAAAAAGCTAGAAAGGAGATACAGTAAAGCCAGCATATATCGAACAGCGCGAGGACTGTAAAATAGTTTGATACAGCACAAATTCGATATGGAAAGTGAAGCAAAAAAAAACTTATATGAGAGCAATCTTGCCGACGGAGCAACGAGCTAACACTGAGCTATTACCACCCTGCAGTTCACTATTGATACGACACTTTCTCGTAAAGAAAACGTTGCTTTATTGGTGCGGAAGAACTGCGTGAGTGTAGCCTGATTCTTGGAGCACAACGCGTTGCTGGTTGCTGCTTGCTCCACGGTATCTAAACAGTCGACAAGCACAAGACGGCTGCCCTCAATGGCACTGTAGTACCGCCGTAACAAAGTCACGGCAGCGCCGGCTTCGCTCGTGCTCGGTAGCGGTACGGAGTCCTCGGCGTCTTCGACAGACCGGAGACAGGCATGGATACAAGCGAATAACGGCGAACCCAGCGAAACGACCAAGTGCGGGCAGCGAGTGGCGCGGACTTGAAGTTTGGTGAAACCGCACCCCGTAGCGCCCAATGTGGCGCTTTCGGCTCCAACAGCATGCATGCGTGGAGCTGGTCCACTCTGCCACAGCCGGTTTGGCACGAGTCGCAAGCGACAACCGCGCCACCGCTTGGCGCCGATGTATTGCGGGAAAGCCTGCCGCATGCCTGAGGACAGCGAAAAATCCCGTGCGGGAGAGTTCGATATATCCATTGTGAGCAAAATCGCGTCCGATATATAAAGTTTTAAATGCATGTAATTTTTACCAGAATTATAGAAGCGTTCACTATTGGCAATATTTCTATATATCCGTGTTCGATATCACCGGGCTTTACTGTAGCGAGAAAGGCGAACCGTGTAACGCCCTGCAGTTCCACAAAATTGCAGATTTGGCGAAAGTAACAGCTTTAGTTGTTAAATACCATAAATGAAGAATATTGGCCGGACAGAATATTGAAAAACAAAAAAAAATGGGTGTAAAGAACACGCACTCAATGCAGGCAGCATAAGAATATCACCAACTAGTAGACAATTTTCTGAATCTCTGGAGATTTTCTATTTTAACGCCATCGTTCCTCCGTTATAATGTAGGTGGCCAGCCGTTCCGACTGTTGTGAATGCCTTTTACACCTGGGATACGAACGAAATGGGTAAGGATTTTTGGAGATCGTGCGTTTATCAACTGTGTTGGTCTTAAGTTTTACAAAAGATCTTCTACCACAACTACAACATAAAGGAATACGAGAAGGTGTTTTTTTCTTTTCAATGAATCAATCTCGTGCCGGCTACTACCTAGAAGCTTTTATTTTTGTACAGAACTTCCAAACGTTATCCTAAGAATTGTTATGTTGATTACCAATGAAAATGGTAATATTTTTTTTATGTTTTACGAACACTAGAGAAATGCACAACTGGGCTTGAATAGTGATGTAAAATATAAGTAGAACTGGTTCGTAAAGTTATATTGGATTGCATGTGCCATATGCATGTGTGAATCTTTAAAGACACCTACAAAAGTGTGAAACGCCAGCACCACAGAAAGCACTTGTGATAACGAAGCGATAGTATTTGTTTCGTTTACCGTAACTAACAATGCTGTGTGGTTACCTTTAACAGGGATGATACGAGCATTTTATATCAGCTACAGGTATAAAAATAAAGTCATAAAGGGTACAGTTCGCGCCGATCGGCTTGTTCCCAATTAAACCGCGATTTTTAGCTGCTCGCTTGCTTGCTTGATTTTTTGTTCTCTACCAATATTCCCGCTAGATTATTCGATCATTCAGTAGGTTTCTCACTTCTTAAAGATTAGTTTTTGAGGCACGTTTTACTGAGATGCGGCAAAAGGGAAACGTATTTTACCGTATAGATATTGTTGCCAAGAGGAGCCCTAACAGCGGGAAGCACACGAAGAGGGTGCTTGTGGTGATGTAGAGGTTAGCGGTGGGGCGTGCGTCAGGCAAGGCACCGACGGCGAAGCAGTTTAATACGGAGATGAGCTGACTGATCACAGACAATCACCATTTGTGTATATATTCTACGCAAGGTCTCGCCACATATTAACCGGCAGAATAATAGGCAGAATAGATCAAAACATGAAAAGTACGGCAGGCGAAGAAGAGGATGGAATGTTGTTTACTCTTATTGTGAATTTTCCAGTTATTTTTTTTATAATTTATCACCCAAAAAGCTTTCTAACCTTGTAAAATGTACTTCATACACTGCCCTGTAATTAGATAAGAAGCTATTTTTCGTCTGAAATCCCTTGCGCTTGGCCGATCCCCTGATTGGGTATGCGCTACACCTGACGGAACAACAAGAAGAAAAACGACTGGTGACGAAGCAGGGAGGAATCGGAGACGCCATGTTTCGGAAGGCTGCCCGTCTTCACTGTTTTATCTACTTTTGCTATTGTTTCACGATAACATCGTGCACCCATTCTTTCCGCTCTACTCACGTGCGTAGCGAGTGCATTCCACACCCCGAGGCAGCGGCAGTCACCTATGATGAAGTGCTACCCTGAGGTTTCACATTTCGTTGAATCGCGAAGCATTTCATACCGCTTAGGCGTTCGCGTCGTCGTTTATTGTTGTGCCCGCTTCTTATCCTTCATTTGGGTCCGCAAGTGTTTCTGGCAAACTTTGCTATTCAGCATATCACGAACCATATATACATATACACTCCTGCTTTACATAAAATGCTTGCTGAAATACGTACCGCTGTGCGATCGCCGTCGGCCATTTGTGCGCCCAAAACGTCCTCTGTGTTGTCGTTCGAAGCTCTTGCGCGCCTGCTCCTCTTTCCTCCGGCTCTACTGCGGTGTGTAACAGCTCGCGTTCCCTGAAAAGACTTCTGTAGGTAGTTGGCCTCAAGAAACCGCGTGGCGCCATACTCGTATGGTGTAATCCGGCAGCACCACCAATCTCTGGAACCGGCGCTAAAAGAAACTAGCGCTGGTTCTAATCTTGTTATTCAAGTGTATGTGTGTGCGCATGTCTGCCTTGAACTCCTTAGGATCGACGACGGGACACCGGTCTGTGACCCTTCCGGAAAACGGACCAGCGCGCCACACGGGTACGGCGTCACCGGGCCAGCAATAAGAATTATCGAGAAGCGGCGAACAGATGAGTGCGTTGGAAAGCGCCAATGACTCACCTTGCAAAGGGCATCTTGGTACCGTCTTGGCGAACGCCAATCGAACCTAACGAAAGAAGAACTCATTTTGTGACAGCCTAAGTCGCTCATTATGTCCCTCGCGGACACAAGCAGAGAGCGGTCACTGATTAGTGGGAGTAGGAGTGGAAGAAGGCGACGAGAGGTATTAAAAGAGGAGCCCTAACGGAAAGAGGGTGACGGATCCAGAGACGCCGATCAGGGGAGCGAACGAGTCGCGATATGCGTTGGGCAGAAGACAGGGGGCTTCGGGCCCCGTAGTCTAGCCATCGCTCGGGTGCGACGGCTGACGGAAGAGCGGTCTGGGGAGCGCACGATACGAGCCGGAAGAAGCGGTAGGCAGAAGACAGGGGAGTTTTGGGTTCCAGAGTCTATAGCCATCGCTAGGGTGCGACGTCTGACCACCCGTCTCCACACAGCCAACCGATGTGCAGCCATCGTTTGAGCCGGTGTAGCAGCAGCTTCATCGCAGCGGGCGCTTCGTTCGCGACCGAGCCGGAGAAGCCTCATTGCGGCGTACGTCACCTCTTCGTTCGATCCAGAGCAGCCACAGCGGCGTGACCCCAACGGACTCAAACTGTCAAGCCCGCAGCAGCTTGGCTGCGGAGAACCTGCGGCTCTTCCTGCATGCCCGTGGCGCATTACGCCGAAGCAGCCCCGAGACGTCGAGCCGTTAGCGAGATCGAGCCAGTTGGTCCTATTAAATACTACGTAGGATTGTCCATGTGCCTGTGTCTCCATTTCCTCATGCCCAGTGTGGACCAAGGGTCACGTTGAGAATACCTACCATCACAGGTGGCGGGTACGTCCACGCCTGCAGGGCACGTTGAAACGTGACGCATGTCTTGTTTCATCCAGCTCGTCGGAACGGTCGTAGCCATTCACGTTATTGTACATAAATCGCCAAAGTCAGGACAATAAATGCGCGACAATGAATAAAACGGACGGAGGGTCGTCGCGATGACCCCCGTCAAGAGAGCAAATTCGTTCGTATCTCCGTTCAAAATTATGTGTCCTCTCTGCTTCGCTAGTTGTCCACCTTTAGCGAGTGCGATGGCTGAGGACTGTTTCTTTCATTAGTTTATTTCTTGTATTTTTTGGTGTTTACAGTTATTTTCAACAACTACTGGTAATTTACCCTATTACACAGGATAAATATGTAAATTTCGGGCATACCCGGCGCGGTGGCTCAGTCGCTAAGGCGTTGTGCTGCTGAGCAAGAGGTCACGGGTTCGATTCCCGGCCGCGGCGGCCCATTTCTGATGGATATGAAAAGCAAAAAGGCCCGTGTGTTCGTGATTTATTCGCATGTTAAAGATCCCCAGGTGGTCCAAATTAATCCGGAGCCATCCCCTACCGCGCGCCTCATCGCCTGCGTTGCGTCGGTGCGTTAAACCCTACAATCAATCAAAACTTCGGGCGTAATGCATTTTTGTGCAGAAGCAGCATACTCCTCGGTTAGCATTTTTTGTTTTTCAATACCGAAGCTGTTTAGCAGATCGTAATTTTTGCGTCCGCAGTTAAAATTACCAAGAAAATTTGGAGCGCACGTTCGTGAGCGCGGGCCCCTCGGCGACAACCCGGCAGTTAACAAAAACCAGAAAATGCCGGGCGCTCGTGTGTTTGGTCACACTAAATACCCGTACGGTAAAAAACACTCCACCTTGTAGATTGGGACGCCTTCCGAAAATACCGGCCGCCGTACGTACCTCATCTGATGATGCGAGCAACCCTTCCGTCGAAGAGATATCTGACATTTGGGATGGACAGAACAACTCCGCAGGGATGCTAAGCAGGCTACTAAAGAAATGCCAGCAGATGCAGGCTTTTATCAAGCCGATGCAAAGCTCCTTCACATGTGGGAGGCCAAGCACAGTTTGCACCAGTGACTTCGGAAACAAATGCTAAATTGTGTCACAAAATTGCGCGAAGTAATTTAGTGGCCGATGTCTCGGACGGGAGGAGCGACAAACAACTCCACCCTGGATACGAATAGAGAATGTGGTTCGGACCTGCTAACCGGCGATAGGTCCTCGCCTGATTGGCCGCTGGCGTGAGGCACGAGACGGGGCACGGGATAACAGTCTCAAAACAAGGCAGATTTACTTCATCCACACACACAGGAAATGCCGGCTGATAGAGAGGGTAATACAGACAAAGAAAACACAGCTCGGCTTAAGAAACAGCCGACCGTAACACGAGGGGAGGAGTAAAGCAGACTATAGGCGGGCTGGGGAGCTTCCCCCAACTACTCTAACAATAGGCCCGCTAGACACACACACACACACACACACCCGTACACACAACACGAACACTAAGAAAGGAAGATAATCAAGTCCGCACAGTCTACGTAAAGGAGGACGATAACAGAGAGGGCGACTTTAGAGTCTGAAGAAGAGTGAGGAAGGGGGGATGTCTTAGCTCGGTTTGGTCGGTGGTCTCGTCGGGGAAGATGCGTCGGCTCGCCGGTCGTCTGCGATGAGTCCCGTTGATCGGCGACGCAATTCGCGTACACCTGGGGCGCGCACAGTTCCCTCCTCGAGGGGAATTCTCGTGGCCCGAGGTCGCCGCTGTCGTCGCACTCAGGCTACAGCGCAGCCCACAGAACCGGCCGCCGCGTCACAACCTCACGACCTTACACCGCCACTTCTCGCTTCCTTCTCCCCGCGAGTCGTGAACCCCGCGCTGCACCGAGCACTCAGTCCTTCGGACAGCACGTATTCCGAGAACCAAGCGGGTGGGACCTCCGTTGGCCGCGGCACTCTCGCCCCTCTCTCACCGAAACACATGGCCCACTGCCCCGTTGGTCAAAATGGCGGCGAAAACATTCCTGCTCCGCCGGCATCCCCCCGCTGGGTCCCAATATGGCGAGCGAAAAAAGAGACAGCCATAGAGGGACCCGAATTTCGCGACGAATTGGAACATCACGCGGCGCGTCGCTACTACCAGAGTCTTTCAATGTTTTACTGGTCACGAAACTTCGGCGCTCGTTTCATATAGGGACCGCGCGCGCCGCTACAGGCCCCACCGCCGCACGAAGGTCATCCAGCCGCCGCGCGTGCGGCGTATTGGCCAGCTCTTGGTGTGCAAACGCTTGCTGCTTTTGGTGTCTGCGCGCTGATTAAGTGTGTTTTTTTTTCGTAGTAGTTAGCGATGAATAGTCCAGTCATTGTGTATATCACGTGCTTCAAATGGGGTTTTATTTTTCGAAGTAAATTACCGTTGACTTCGGCCGCGAACGGCAACGACTTCTGTGTGCTCTGGCACAAGCGCTGCGCCGTCGTGTTTACGGATTTTTAAATCTATGTTGCTTCTTTTCGTTAAGCAAAGTTGTAATTACCACATATACGGTAGCTGTGTAGTCACGGAATGCTGCGGGCCTATCGATAATACAATAAAAAAACTGAAAGAAACTAAATACGCGTCGTTCAGACTACGCTTAAAGGAGCCCTGAAGAGAAAATACAACTTCGTTTAATTTGAAAAAGCTAGGATTCAGTATCTCACTTAGCTCTATTACAGCCTCAAAAGATGTTTTTTAACGAAAAAAAAAGCAAGTATTTTAAAACTTTCAAATTTTGATTGATTGATTGATTGTACGGTTTAACGCGCCGACGCAACGCAGACGATGAGGCGCGCCGTAGTGGAGGGCTCCGGATTAATTTTCACCACCTGGGGATCTTAGCGTGCGCCGAAATCTCGTACACACGGGCGTTTTTGCTTTTCGCCTCCATCAGAAAAGCGGCCGCCCCCGCCGGGAATCGAACTCGCGACCACGTGCTCAGTAGCGTAACACCTTAGCCACTGAGCCACCGCGGCGGGTAACTTTCAAATTTTGCGCCACAGTGACGGGTTATGAGCAAGAATGACGTCATACGGGCCAACAATAAAACATAATTTTCAGGGCATTAACTGCACGTTAGCATTCAAGTGATCCGGTCAAATGGAACCAGAGGCCCCATTACAGACGTCCAGCCATGTGTAATCGCGACAGGTCAATTAGGCGGCCGCCAATCGCACAAACAAGGTTCCGCGACGTCATAGAAAAGTTGCGGGAAATTGGCTAGGGGGTCGCGACTGCTTCACACGTTTTCTTTCATATCTCCGTTATTTGTTCGAAGATTACGATGATATTGGTATCATTGTTATCGGGACTAAGCAGTCTTTCTAATAAACCCAAATTGTATTTTGTCTTCATGGCTCCTTTAATGAATCCGTTGATTGCTCTGGAATGCACAGAACGCTAACAGAGATAGCCCAATAGTATTGTCGCTTCGATGAGTTGTTACATACTTGAGAACATCTAAAAACGCTGCAGAAACGCGAAGGATCAAAACACGAAGAGATATATGTTGCACCATGTATCTTTCTGCATTCACGCTTTGCATTACTTGAAAGAAAAAACAGGAAGCGAAAAAAGAACAATAAAACTGATTTTAACACACGCAACAAAAAATTTCTATGTTACGAAGGGAGACAAAGGAGCGTGGTCGAGCGTACAAAAATTTATTTTTTCGCGATGCGATATGCAGCACACGGAGAAAACAGACTATTTCCACGTAGCCAAGAACAAAGCAAAGCTTCTCTGAACGCAGCGAGCTAGCGAGCTCCTGCATTACAGAAGACTAGAATGAAACACAAACATCGAAGAAGCAGTCCGCAGTGTGACGTTCACAGATGAACGTCGATAAAGCGAGTTGCGCGGCGTTTGCTATGCATACATTACTCTCGGAACGTTATTAATTTCAGAGCCATGAAAATTGGATCGAGAACATTGTCGAAGAAACAAAAAAATCAAGTTAGCGACAAGGTGGCACCCTTTCCATATCAAACAATATTGCCTGACGGGACGTACGACAAACAGAGCAAATGGGCGCTCCGGTTGAAACGCCAGATAAGAAACCGGAATCGGTCACGCGCGGTTACAAAACAAACAAAACGACCCCTAAGGAATAATTCGCGGAAATATGAAAAGTAAAAGCGCAAGGAAGTCCCAAAGCTTTTTTACACGCGAGCCTGAGCGCAAGGTAATACAAGTTTGCAAACAGGTAATGGAGCACCGCTACAACCTGACTGATATGACAAAAATCCGGCTTTAAGTTAGCCTTGTACAATTCTAGGTCCACAATGCTCTCAAAATGGTACATCGCTTTTTCCATTCTCACACACAGTGGTTTTTCCACACACTGTCGCACACTTCTAATCGAAGCTGAAAATCTCCCGTTGCTTGCCTTAGAATGGCGCGCCTCCAATTCTCACGCCGCTGCCCGTCGCTCGGTCAACAGAACAAGGAAACATTTTCTGTGGTATCGTTGTGCAAGGAACGACATCCCGAGACGCAACACATGTTCGGCATCGTCGTTGCAGTACTTAAGTCGCATCACAAGAGCGCGATATGCACGGTACATTTTTTTTTTCCCGCACAAAACAAACACAACTCGCCGCGGCTCCGCCGCTCCGCAGTTCGAGCCAGCGCAAAGCCGCCCGAGGAGTGACCTCAGTGAGAGGGTGGCGCCACCGCGCGGCGGCCAAACGCAGCATATGAAGCTCTCCCATTGAGTTACGGAGCAGTTTCGTGACCAGTAAAGCATTGAAGGACTCTGCTACTACCAATCGCGACATTGAAGATTGCGCAAATCAACTAACACGTCAAAATGGCACTGCACGGGTGATCGAAAGGCACTTGAAATTGGACTGTCAAAGACGTGGAATACACTACGCTGTCTCATCGACCCAGACCATAGTAAAATCACACCGAGAAACAACCTCAACATACTTCTACAGAACTTCAAGGGTTCCGACACCAAGCTAAGCAAGACAGTTAAGGATAGATACTTCGGAGACTCCGCACGTGAGGTCCTCCCTCGGTACACGGGACGGGAAAATGACCTCCTTGATCGACACATCACGGTAACCGAAGTCCGAGGGGCGATCGTAACACTACGAACTCGCTCGTCGCCAGGTCCAGATGGCATCACGAATAAAATGCTCCGAAATCAGTGCGATGAATCTGTTGAAGCCCTCACGCGCAATATAAACGTGTGCTTGGAGTGGGGCCAAATACCCGACATGTGGAAAACAGCCATGGTGATTATGATCCCCAAGCCAGGTAAGAAACTGTAGCTCGAAAATTTCAGACCAATATCGCACACGTCTTATGTAGATAAATTAATGGAGCATGCCATACTGAACAGGCTCAACACCTTCATGGAGGACAACGGCCTTTTTCCGCACACGATGGTCGGCTTTCGACCAAAACTCTCTGCGCAAGATGTGATGCTTCGCCTCAAATAATACGTCATCGACGGTGTGCACTCCTCTCCCCACTCAACATTAGAGCTGTTTTGGGTCTTGACCTCACAAAGGCCTTTCACAACGTCAAACACTTGGCTCTCCTCAAGAACCTGAGCAAACTCTGTGCCGGGAAAAGTGTCTACGACTACATCAGCAATTTCCATTCAGACCGTCGCTTTAGGGGTAATCAAATCGGATGCGATAAAGCTAGAACAGGGGAACGGCGCAAGGCTCTGTCCTCTTCCCCTTTCTTTTCAACGTTGCCGTAATTGGTTTAAAGCCTTCAACGTAGCCTTTACGCACACGATGCTACGCTATGGGTCCCCCTACGCAGTTCAGGACATGCTGCAACCGACAATAAAAGCAGTCGAAGATTACGTAGGCCATCACTGTCTCAACTGATCTCCGCAGAAATCGGAGCTTTTACTATATCGACCAACCTTTCGAGGGCGGCGCACAGATAAGACCCCTCCGGAAGTCCAGCTCTTCGCTGGTGGTGGAACACAATGCATCCCCATACTGACAAGCATACGGGTACTTGGCCTTAGCATATAGACAAACGGGCGTAATTCCGAAACTGTCCTCGCTCTTAACAAGGTCTATGAAATCACACGACTCATCTGGTGTATTGCAAACAGCCATCACGGCATGAAGGAACAGAATCTAGTAAGGTTAGTTCACAAAATTTGTTCTAAGCAGGATAACGTATGTCACTCCGTTCTTATACACTAAAAAGGACGAAGAACACAAAATCCACGCTCTCATTAGGCGAGCTTACAAGCAAGCTTTTGGGGGTACCACATACCGCATCGTACAAACGCTTCTAGACACAGTTGGGCTACACAATACGCTAAGCGAACTCATCGAAGCTCAACGTTCAGCGCAATGACGACTAACCTACAGCGCGACTGGAAGGCACATGCTCGACTGTCTTGGCATCACCTTTCCGAGTACTGCCCTAACAAATATCCCACTACTTCTAGTCATGACAGCAGGCATACACATTCTACCTATTTCAAAAAACATGCATTCCGGGCCCAATCTAGAGCGAAGAAATTTGCGGGCCAAAGCCCTGCACAAACCGTACAAAAAATCAGAGAACGTGGCATACGTGGACGCAGCCGACTACGAAGGCCGCGAAGCCATGGCATTCGTGGTAGTCGATCGTCAGGGAAGTTCAATAACTTCGGGCTGAATTCGCATGAACGAACCGGGAGTGGCAGAAGAAGCGGCCATAGGACTGGCAACGATGGCCTCCGCAAACATCAAATATGTAATCAGTGATTCCAAATCTCCATTATAAAGTTTTCAAGAGGGAAAATCTCCCTAGAAGCGTCTGCAATCCTTAAATCTGGCTTTCGTCGTGATACGTAGACCTGCAAAAATCTACCTAATATGGGTACCTGCCTACTGCGGCCTGGCGGGAAACGAGTGCGCGCACGATGCTGCTCGAGCTGACATCGACACTAACACCACATTCGCCTATTCGCTGCGATGGTCGGGCAGGGAGCGGCGCGTGTCCTACAGGGACATAACAAATCACTAACGTCTAGAACTGGTGGAAGTCTACAATGCTGAGTATGACTTTGCATCCACCATTCGCCGCGAAGAAAACGACGACCTCGTCGACCCTAATTACGACGATTACTAGCACCGCAACTATGCAAATAAACGATTAGAGTGAAACCTAACTATGTGTCCGACAATGCTCACCTACAACAGCTCCGCCATGCAAGCCTTGCAAGCGAGTACAAGCTTCCCTGAATTTTTTCTGGAAGCTTCAGGGTTTTCCGCATACTCCGGATTGATAAATGTCGGTTCCCGTTTCGGCAGTCACCATTGAGAACGTTGAATAAAGTGATATTTCTTAACAGCACCTTTTACCACATATATGTATGTGTATATATATAAATGTACATACACGGACATGATTTCTTTCTTTTAGCTGCAGGTGTTCCCATCATTCCAGTATCTTCCTTTGTCCTTTCCCGCATGCCAATATTTTTACGTAAGGTAAACCGGGCAATGCTTTCTCTTTTTTGCAGTATTTCCTTCTGCCGTGCTTCAAATTCCATACTATCAATATGGACTTCCACGGTAAGCTCTTTAGCAACCGCTTAAGAATAAATGGCTATGGGACCGTAAAAACATGTCCTAAATGAATTGTGTCTAAAACAATTTTTATCAAGCTTTTGCTTATTGGAACTGCACTTTTTATGACCAAAACAAACACTTTGTCAAACCGTGGATATTTTCTTTATTCGGAATACATCACGTCGTAGTGGCGGGCAACACAACCGCTTACTGTCGCAGTAAGTCACACGACAACATTTTTACAAAAGCGCTACACAACTGCCTCTGGGAAAACAAGCTTGTGTTTTTTTGTATACAGTCCACACGGATTGCTGGCTAAGGCTGATCGCTACGCAAGTATTTTAAATGATTGCGCGATTTTGTGTTTAGGCATGGCCACTCTGCCTGTGGTGGTGACTACGCAATTTTCGCCAGTACAGTAATAAATAAACATTTACTTTACCGAGGTTCAGGCACTCATGGTGGGAACCCACCGAAGGTAGGTGGGGGGGCTGGCAGCCGTTTATTTCGAGAAGCGTTCGTTCTTGTTGGCAGCCCGTGCACATCCCATTTCGCAGACTACACTCGACTCAACGGTCGGTACTGCCCAGCTGGCCAATTCATTGCTCGTATGTTCAGTTTGCGGGGGAACAGAACACCCCCTTTGGGACAGAAAAGATAAATGGCGGGGTAAAGGTGGCGTAGTAGGCTGTAATATAGCAGGGTGCCGTTAAGGTATGAGTTTGTTGTCGGCGAAAGCGGCTCGTTTTGGCTCTGGCAGCTAGGGCTGGGGTGGTAGGAGCTCCCGTCGTTTGTGGTGGTACTGGGTTTCCGTGTTTCTTTAAGGAGTAGAGTGCATTCAGCTGCTTGAGGACAGCGTATTTTTGCATCTTCAAAAACACCGCGGTGTCGCGTATGGACTCGGGAAGCGGTGTATGGTGCATACATTCTCGCAAGTTCTATTGCTCTTGGGCATCGATGATTCTATGTTTTTTTGGAAATCGGCCGCAAATTCTGTCGAACGTTGGAGGTTATCAGCTGCGTCTAATATTACCGTTGTGGGAAGTTACGTTAGATGGCTTGGTAATCTGTGATTTCCGTACGGTATTTTTTCACTAGAGGTGCCGGATACGAATGGCAAGTTCTGCTGCCTCGATGCACACGTCGTGAGTGCTATAGCAGCCGTGAGCTATTTCCCTTTGGCGTTGGTGACGCTCACGGCAAGGACTGGTTACGGAATCAGGACTAAGAGAGAGAGAGATTACTTTTAGATGCAGAGCATCTGATTCACTCGCCTTGTCCCTCCGGCGTCGTCGGCGTCGGCGTTGTCCGCCCCTCCCCCATTCTCCTCGCCGCGCCAGCTACGCTCTCCGCCGCTCACCCCCTCTCCTCTCCGATAGCGAACACTCTCTCGCGAGGGGCATTGGATTGGATTCGATTGGATTGGCTTGGCTTCGCTTGGCTTGGCTTGACTTGACTTGGATTGGATTAGGATTGGATTGGATTAAAGTAGATTGTGTTGTATTGTGTTGCGTCATAGCCGCGGCACGTTGCGGCATAGCCGCGGCAGACGCGCTCGGGCCGGCGCATGTGCAGTACTCTGTCTTCCGCGGTTTCCTCTCCTTCGGGCGCGCTGCGCATATAACCGGTGTGCCGTTCTCCAGCGAAGCAACATCTACGCTTGGCTCAAACACCTGGAGTCCACGCCGCTTTACAAGTACGCCAACGTCGTCATCGACTGCAACCGGCTTACGCAGTCTCCTCAACGTTATGCGCGCTATAAAACGCGGTCCCTTTGCCGCTCCGCCTATGCGTCGCATCTACACAGGGGTTCCCGCGAGGGGAGGTGGGAGTTTTTCTAATGACCTCAGGTTCATATAAGAGGGTGATACCAAAAGGGCATCCGTGACCTCCCTCTCGTGCAATGACCAGTTCTTAGTGGCGCCGGCCAAACGGTCCAACCATTGTTTCCAGTAGTGGGAGGAGGCTATAGGGGGGACGAGCTATTGGTTCATTCACATAGCTCATGTTCAGGCGTATTGAGCGCCCCACGGGCAAGACAGGTAGGGAGGTGAAGATGTGAGGGTTGGTGTCAGCATGATGCAATGGGGAAACATGTGCATCTGTAGGAAACCGGCTGTGTTGGGGGATCCGTACGTGCGGCGGAGGAGGCGGTGGTAGAAGTTATTGTTCCTGAATCTCAGGGAGATTTGTGGTATCTCCTCACGAGTACCACGTGTACCAGAAAAAGATATGGCGGCTCGGTTAGAAGGCTCGCCAGCACGCGCATTGACTGTATCATTCGCGACTATTCGTGTGAAAGCTGGGAACCGATAAAGGGTCAGGGCAGGGTTAGGGTGTTCGTCATTAGCACCTAGGGCTACAGAGGATATGGCACCCTCAAGAAAGTGTCCAAAAGGTGATGGGAAGTGAGTGTCTTAGAATGTATTCCCAGCCTTAAACGAAAACGTTTTTGGGGCGCACTCGACTCCTCTGGCTAACAGGTAGTGCTGGGTCACCTTGTAAGCGTCTTCAAGTACGTCTTTGTGGTACGTCGGGTATACGGTCAAAAGTCCCAGCTAAATCCTCTGCGTATATGGCATAGCGGAAATTTGAGATGACCTGTAGTAGAGGTACTACGTCCGTCATGTGCAGTTGGGCATTAGGGAATATCAGCTACCCTTTCGGTGTGCCTTTTCGTGTGCCTGAAGACGTGTCGGCTTGGATATGTTGAATGCCTACTGTTTTCATGCTGTGGCCAAGCTTAGAAGCTTAGATGGCCAACAATAGACTTCCTAATGTCGTCTTAAAGGTTGTCCAGTACTGGCTGGTTGACTTGTAGTATACGCTGTTACATTTGCGAAGGCACCCCAGAAACGAGCTCCATCGTATCCGTCATATAGTGGTAGCGTGGGGAAGGAGCAGCGGGCAGGAAAGCTGCCTCAGGTGCGAACGACGAAGAACCGAGAACAAAACCTAACTGATTTAATGCATGGCGAGAAGACAGCAGCGATGATACACGAGTGAGCCCGCTGGCGTACCTACAGCTTTCCAGAGCGCAGTAACGTCTTCAGCGATGCCGACGACGCACTACCTCGGCTCTCAGAAGGGCAAAAACTTATTACTTAATGTTCCAACAGTCAAAAGGCTTTGAGTGCACTCCTCACCTCAAGGAAAACACAAATCTACAAAGCACGTCTCCCCTAGATGCCTAGTTCTGATATCCCTAGAATCAGTGGCGATGGCTCAGGAGCCGGAACATTCTTTGCCGAAGAGAAGTCGGGGGAAGCTTAGTCCTGCGCGCCACGGCGCCTATGGCATGATCCACTGAACTCCAGCGCACGCTTCTTCGACAGCACGAGACCTGCCAGCGGAGGGACGGGCTTTACCGTCACACATGAAACTTCAGCGCGGTGCATCCAAATTGTATCACGCCCGTACAGGGCAACGGCGAAGCACTTCACGCTGAATCGCAACAACGGCTTTAGTTGACTAATTTAGCCGGAAACGAGGCATGGTCATAAGATAGTATCTTTATGAGACGAGAGCCGATTGCGGTCCTCGTGTGGAAACAGCTTGCCGGCGCCTTAAGTGATGGAGACGGGCCGGACATTGCTGAGGTTAAGGGGTTTTCCTGTTTTGCACAGGAGAGTGACATCCAGATCTTCCCATGGCTGAAGGAGAGGGCCCTGCCAGCCACTGATGCAGTCGAGGCTTCTTTTAAGAGCAACATGGTTGGCGGTTTGAGTAGTTGGCTGTCTGTACGCGTGGTGGTTCGTGCTTAAGCTTGTACGACGCTAGCTGGATTTCAGCAATTGGAAATGGATCGTCCATCTTGAGATATTACCATCACCCACATATTCGGGGGCGTGGGTGCGTTGGACGTGAAATGGGGCCGCAAATGGTTGTTTGAGTTCTGGTGACATGGTTTTCAATTTTTTTTGATAGTGCATTATTCGGCAAGACTCACCGGTCCCTATCAAGGAGTGCAAGAGGTGTCAAGTTTGCAAGGCCCCCATAGCTTTTTTTTATTACTAAGGTTTGTGCGGTTTCGCTGGCTGAGATGGCGGGCGTGTGGTTTCGATTTTACCATATTTTTCGCCGCCCGAATCTCGTACTTACGGTACGTGTCGTTCTTGCACCGCCGAAGTAGTTCTTACCGGTTGTTCCACGAGTGGAGGTTGGTGTCGAGGGCGTGATTGTCGTCCCTAAACAAAATCTTTTATACAAAAAATTATGTAGAAATTCAGATAGTTATCTACCAATGCGTAGCATTCTTATGCCGTTTGTCAATTTCTGGTTTTTATAAATCCTGTCCGACCAACTATCGCCACTTACGCAATTTTAACGATTAAAGTGGAAGTTTTGCGAAATCTACGTTATTGAAGAAATGAAGTGCTTCAGACGGTTTGGCATTTTCTGTGATTTATTCCGATTTTTCTAGTTTTTAGTTATTTTATTTGTTTGAAATTTCGTTCAACCAATTACTTCTATTTACGCTATAGTAACGATTACATGTGACTTGGGAAATCTCGCGTTATTGTGGAAATAGCATGCGTTATACCTTTGGCCCATTCCCGTTTTATTTTATATTTTTGTTACTTTGTATGTTTTCAAAATTTCGTTCTGCCAAATATTTACATTTACGCTGCTATAACCATTACACGTGGAACTTTCGGGAAATTTGCGTTAGTGTGGGAATTCCATGCGTTATACGTTTTTCCCGTATTTTTTATTACTTTTCTAATTTCGTAATTTTTCAAATCTTCGTCCTACCAATTATCTCTATTTACGGTATCGCTAAAGCTCAACCATTACAGGTTGAGCTTTAGCGATAGCTGCGTTATTGCGGAAATGTAGGGCGCTACACGTTTCCACATTTTCCGTAATATTTTTATAATTTCTTTTGTTTATTCAACATTTGGTCGTATCAATTATCTCCATTTAGGCCATTCAAGTGATTACAGGTGGAACTTCCGCGATATGTGCGTTTTTGTGGAAATGCAGGGTGTTACACTATCTGTCTGTGGAGGTACATCGCAGGGAATGCTACGCATTAAAACAGATAGGGGAATTCGGGAACCTTTAAAAAAAGAGTCCGCGGACCCCCTTTTGTGTAATTCTGATCTATGCATCATAAATTATTTAGAAACGTAAAGCCACAATGCCATACCACACTGCGTAAAGATAGGATTGCACAGCTGGCTCTTGTTGAGGCTTTGCTAGTCTGCCATACGGGGACACGCTGGAGGCCAATGCTTGTAAGGGCCAACCACCCCTTTCCAAAAAGAGCATTGGCTGCGAATATTTTCGAGCAATAGCTTTCCTACTCCAGGTACAAGCCCATAAAGCACCTCGTTCTACCAGTCTGAGCTTTCAGCTCAACCAAGGACACATTTCTAAGAGGCGAGCGCGTCAGGAGGCTGCCTAGGAGAGAGAGAGAGAGAGAGGGAGGGAGAAACATCTTTGTTTGCCCTTCCATAAAGGCTTATGCGTTGCTGGGTGAAAGGGATGCTGTTACCAGTCGCATCGAGGAACTGCTTAAATGTGTTGGAGGAGTGAGAGAGAGGAAAACTTTTATTGAGCGACTAGGGTTAGGGAAGCGTGGTGGGCGCCGGTTGGAGGTCGGCGGCGACGATGGCAGCCCCTTCCACCAAGGCGATCTGAACGCCCGGCTCGGAGCTACCCAGCGCACCCTCCCATTGCTCGTCACGGGTGATTAAAGGGAAGGGATTGGATGGACAGGCCCACATAGAGTGGGCAAGTGTGGCGCGCTGGCCATATGCGGGGCAATGAGGTGAGGAATAGAGGCAAGGGTGGATGTGATGGAGCACTGCCCCGCAGGTAAAGGAATGAACCTGCAGAAGTCGCCAGGTACGCCCTTGCTCATTGCTGAGCTGGGGAAGCGCCGGGCCCATTTTCAGTGGGCGAGGCGGTAATGTGTGAGTATGTCATGATACGTAATTAGGCGATCTCTGGCGGATCGGGCCCCGTGGTAAGGAACTAGGCTGGTTCCCGCTCGGATTGTGAATCCTCGAGCCGCGTCATGGGCCGCCTTGTTCCCCCCGAGTCCCGAGTGCGCTGGGATCCATAGCAGTTCTACCGGGGAAGTTGGAGGATTTTGAGAGATAATTTTGCGTGCCAGTGGCGAAATGAGACCACGGGCGAAATTTTGAACGGCCGTCCTTGAATCAGAGATTACGATCATGGGGGTCGGCCTTTGTGACAGGGCGAGCGCAATTGCCGCCTTCTCCGCCGTGGCAGGGCAAGGGGTGCGAACTGTCAGGGAGCACAACGGGTGGTCGTCCGGCCGATTCACAATGGCCAGAGCATAAGCATCGCGGTGACGGTATTCTGCCGCGTCCACGTATAACATATCTGGTCTTACAGGTCATCATCATCATCATCAGCCTATCTACGCCCACTGCAGGGCAAAGTCCTCTCCCATTATTTTCCAATTACCTCGGTCCTGTGCCAACTGTGACCAATTTATCCCCGCAAACTTCTTCATCTCATCTGCCCATCTAACTTTCTGCCGCCGCCTGCAACACTTGCTTTCTCTAGGGATCCACCCTGTTACCCCTAATGACCAGCGGTTATCTTGCATTCGCATTACATGCCCTGCCCACGTCCATTGCTTCTTCTTAATCTCTACTAATATGTCCTTAACACGTGTTTGTTCCCTGACCCACTCAGCTCTCTTCTTGTCCCTTAATGTTACACCTATCATTTTACGCTCCACTGCCCGCTGAGTCGTTCTCAGTTTAAGTTGAACCCTCTTAGTGAGCCTCCAAGTTTCTGCCCCGTAGGTGAGTACCGGTAAGATGCAGCTGTCATACACTTTCTTCTTCAGCGACAATGGTAGGCTGCTATTCATTATCTGAGAATGCCTGCCATATGCACCCCACCCCATTCTGATCCTTCTAATTATCTCTGCCTCATGGTTGGGATCTGGGGTCACAACTTGGCCTAAGTAGGTATATTCGCTTACCAGTTCCACTGCCTCGCCACCTATCTCAAACCGCTGTGCTTTCCCGAGGTTATTGATCATCACTTTAGTTTTTTGCATATTAATTTTCAGGCCCACGGTTCTACTCTGTTCGTCTAGTGCGGACAGCATGCTTTGCAATTCGTCGTACAGGTAGGCGTCGCTGAAGAGCCTGCGCTCGTTGCATTCTGCGTCCAGCATTATACACAGGGTCATGTTGCGTGGTACAGGACGGACTACAAGTCGAGCGTGAATAGCGCGAGGAAAGGGGGGATTTATGAGCGGGCAAAGTAGGGGCACGAATCCCGAGTCTGTCTAGGATCTGCACACCGGTTGAGGTAGTGGATAGGCGGGATATTTGTCCTGTCAGGTGCGCCTCCACAAGCTCCTCAGCATTATTATGGATACCCGGACGGTCTAATCTGGCAGTGTAAGAGTACAGGGGTATTTTAAGTGCCGCTTTGTAGGCTTTTCTGATAACGCAATTGATTTTTTGATACTCAGCAGCACTGGCATGAAGGTAGGGCCTCCCAGTTCCCCTCTTCTTCCAGTCGTATTGAGGAGGCAGTCAACTGTCGGACCGAGGGTGAGTACCGGCCGGCGCTTTTCTTGCGTTTGCGGAGAGCGAGTTTGAGATGTTTTGGGAGGATCCGCAGGGGGGTCAAGCCACTCCACCCAAGTGCCAGGAGAAGAGGAAAGGGATTCTGTGTATATGATCCGTGTCTGTATAATCTCTAAGCATTTCCACATGTACTGCCGGTTGTTAGGGTAGCCGTGATCGCAGCGTGGGCATCTATTGTGTCCAGGTTTATTTTCTACCACTATCTATCTATCTACTATAGTAGATTGTGTGTGGGGTGCGTACGACACCTAATTGAGCTCGGCGGATGCAACCTGTGTCCGATCGCGGCCAAGAGATGGGGGGGAACGCTATGTGTGTCTTTATCGGTGCGAAGCTATACCAACTTTTGGTGCCTGGCTTGTCTTTCGTCGACGCGGCTGGTGTGGCGGTCGTATTCCTGCGAGTTAGTGAGCCGCCACATTTCCTGGTATCGCGTGATGACCTGGCATCCCACGGAGTTAAACCTAAAGCTCTGGTTGGGAGGTTAGATGCACTTCGAGAATGTTGCGAATGTGCGTGGCTATTTGGTTGCGGCAGAAGAGGAGGATCGCATCCTGGCTGTCAGTCAGTATAAGCAGTTACCGTAGGCCAGTGAAGTTCGTGATGGAATGTGCTCTGGATAACGATTCGGCATGACCGGGATCACGAATTCCTAGGAAGCGTCGAGTACTTCGTCCGTTCCCGTAGTGTGCGGTGGTAGCAAATATACCGTCGTCTGATACGGTGGCATCGGTGTAGATCGGAGTGTAACCCTGGTCTCTGTTCTGCGCCACTAAATGGCGGGTGGCACGCGCTTTGTGGACTCTGCGCTCGTGGTCGTTTTCCAGACTCATGTGTCAAGGGATAGGATGTACAGTCAGCCTCGGCAGGTGTTGCCAAGGAGGGCGTTCTGTAATGTAGCCTACTGGTTCCTCAATTTGTGCCCCTAAGGAACGGAGTATAGCTCGTCCCTGTCTAGATGCGCGCAGCCGAGACTCTTGCGCTTCTTTGTGGATGTCTTTGCACAGTGATATTGGAGTGTGAACTCCCATTCGCGAATCTCATGGAGTGGGGTGTAAGTTGGGAGTCCAAGGGCAACACGAATAGGTTTGCGCAGTTGCGTTTCTACTTTGCCTGTTTGAGTGCGTGTTAGCCGCATGTAAGGGGCTGCGTACATGATGCGGTGAATGATGAATGCCTCGAAAATTCGTATTAGTTCATGTTTTCTACCCGATATCGCTTCCTTAAAATCCGTTTCATCATGTGCGTGATCAGATTCATTGGTGTCGTGACTTTTTTTAACCCAAGTGTCCACTTTGCCTTCTTGGTGAAGCCAAAAGCCGAGCACTCCAATTTCTTCTTTCCTTGCGATGGTAATGCCGTCTAGTGTTAATTTGATCAAATCGCGACTAAGGGTAGAACGGCCTGCTGGACCATCCTCCACAACGATGTATTCAGTCTTAGAGGAGGAGCAGCTGAGACCAACGTCTTTCATGTATGCGGTGACAACATCAATCGCTTCCTGTAGTTGGTGCTCCTGGTGCCCACGAGAACCCTGACAGAACCACAAAGTCAGATCATCAGCATATATTTTAAAGTGAATGTCGCCGATGGGGTCTAGTTTGGCGGGCAGGTCTTTGAGAACTATGTTAAAAAGAGGTTGGGAAAGAAAACAGCCTTGCGGTATTCGTTTACTCGGTTTGAAAGGGCCTGCCAAGCGGCCGTCTACAAGAACCTCCATGGTTCGGTCGCTTAAAAAGTTCCGTATGTAATTAAATAATCGATCCCCGCATTTGATACTTTGGAGCTTTTTTAGGATGGCTTGATGACTTGCGTTGTCCAATGCCTTGTAGATATCGAGCGCTTCAAATTTCCTTAGTTGTGTGCTGCTGGAGGAGTCATAAATTTCCTGCTTGAGGCGGAGCATGCAGTCTTGAGCCGACACGTGCCGCCTAAATCCTGTCATGTCTTGGTACAGTACTGCCTTGATGTTTACCACCCACGTAAGGCGCTCTAGAATCATCATCTCCGCGAGCTTTCCACAGCACGATTTTAGTGATATCGGGCGGAGATGCTCAAGGCAGTTTGGTGGTTCCCGCGGTTTTGGTATGGGTGTCATTATTGTCTCCTTCCATTCTTTCAGGCGAACGCCGGGTATCGACGCTTCGTTTATGTACCGAAGTAGTTAATTTACAGCATTTTCTGGGAAATGTTTAATGAGTTTGTATGTAATTACGTTCTTTCCCGGTGCCGTGTTTTTCTTTATCTTACTTACGCAGTTGTGCAATTCTTGCCTTGAGAACGGTGCTTTGACACCTTCACCTGTGATCCCAGGACCGGAAATGTAATCGGCTGGAGTTTCTGGCTTTTAGCTGTCAGGGTATATCGTTCGGTGGAAATCCTTAGCGAAGTCCTCGTCTGAAATCCCCATGGCCATCTGGATAATCTTAGTTGTGTGACTAGGCCTGGCCTGTTCCAGCAATCTACGACGAATTCGCCATGCTTGCTTCGTGTCCAGTGATTAGTTGATTTTAGTGTGGCAAAAATCCATCCACTGTTTCAAGGCCAGTATATTTGCGTAGTGTACCAAACGAAGTGTTCCAAAACGAAGTGTTCCGAAACGAAGTGTTCCAAAAATCGTTCACGGCGAAAAAAACTGAATCTACTCTGCGGATATACAACTAAGGTAATTTGCTCCGACGTTTTCACTACCCTTCACGTACTCAACTCTGAAATCATAATCCATCATTGTGAGGCTCCATCGAAGGACACGGCTGTTAATGTGCCTCACGGAGTGTATGTACGCTAAGGGCTGGTGGTCACTCTGTAAGATGAACTGCTTTCCGTATAAGTAGATGTGGAATTTTTTAATCGTCCAGACCAATGCTAATGCCTCTCTTTCAACAGTGGAGTAGGAAGCTTCCCGTGGCAAGAGTCGACGACTGGCGTAGGCAACTGGGTGAAGGACATTGTCATGTCGTTGCATGAGGACGGCGCCGACGCTTGTGGACGAAGCGTCCGTTCGAAGTACGAAAGGTCTTCTGAAGTCCGGCGCTTTCAGTATGGGTTCTGTAGACAACAGCTTCTTCATACCTTTTCAACATATTGACATGGAACAAGCTGGTTCTTGTTCCAAGGTCAATGACATAATAGACGTCATTACGCCTTTCCAAGACAGTGAACGGTGCTTTCCATGTCAGTATTAACTTGTTATTGTCAGATGGAAGCAGAAGTAAGACTTTCTCACCAACAGCGAGGTGACGTGCCTTCGCCCTTTTGTTATAATAGTTCTGCACCAATTTACACTTTCGGAGTTCTTCGTGTGCCAACCGACAGGTGTACTCGAGTCGTTGACGGAGCTCGACGACGTAAGCGTACGACGTCTTGACATCAGAGTTTACGTTCTCTCCTGTCCAAAGCTCTTTCAGTATAGCGATCGGCCCGCGGACATGTCTGCCGTACAGGAGATCAAATGGTGCGAAACCAACGCTAGATTGAGGTACCTCGCGAAAGGCGAACAGCAATGGGGCCAAGTAATGGTCCCATTGGCATTTCTTGGCACATCCGCTTTATCATTTGTTTCAGCCTGCCGTTAAACCGTTCCACAAGCCCGTTAGCCATTGGGTGGTACGGTGTTGTTGGCAGCTGTGCAAATGAAAGAAGACGTCTGAGCTCTTTCATAAGTACGGATGTGAAGGACCTGCCTTGGTCAGTGATGATTTCCCGGGGAAATCCCACTCGAGAAAACATCTCAAGAAGCGCTTCAGCAATCCTTTCAGTCTCAATGCTTGATAACGCAACGGCATCCGGGTATCGCGTTGCAAAGTCTACCATCGTTAGAACGCACCGGATTCCGTTCTCGGTGGTTGGAGAGAGAGGTCCGACAACGTCGATGGCGACACGCTGGAACGGTGTCTCGATTACTGGCATGTTCTCCAGCGGCACACGGCCTACGAGATGCTTAGGTACAGTCCGCTGACAGATGTCGCACGACTTAACAAATCTTGTAATGTCGGCCTGCATCCCACGCCAGTAAAATTCCTCGCGCGCGCGATCCAGAGTTCGTTTGATTCCCTGGTGTCCAGCGAGTATTCCTTCATGGGCCATTTCCAAAACGCTGTCTCGAAGCTCAACTGGAACCACGAGCTGCTCAATTTGTTTTTTCGAGGTTAAACGGTACCGCCGGTAAAGAAGACATTTAACCATCACATACTCGATGCCAGCCGCGTGTTCCACTTTTGTTTTCCCGACCTCCCCGAAAAACGTCAGGAGAGTAGGATCCTGTTGTTGCATTGCCCTTAATTCCGCAGTGCTGACCATAGAGAGGTTAACAGCAACAACAGGTAACTGCGGAGTCCTCCTCACCGCCTAGCGTTTCGCTGCACTAACGCGCGTGTCATTGTTCGACCTCGCGATAGATGGCGAAGAGGACAGCACGTTCCGGACAGCTCGGTCTTCTGGAACGACTACTGGAACGCTGTCTGCTTCAGGTGTAGTGCTTGAAGTGCTCGGTTCCTGTTCGTGAGACTCGGCAGGTCTGTTTTTCCAGTTGGCCGTCTGGAGCAGCGGGATCACGAGCCCCGATAATGTTCCCTATGATGACGTCGTACAGGGAGTTGTCCATGCAGGACGCTAAGACGCGGCCTGAGAAGAAAGGGGAGTCAACTCCACTTCCGGTTCCGGCAGTATCAATTGAGTTGGGTCCAGAGGTAGACAGTGCTTGTTTCTCCCGTGAGCTTACTGTCGGGAACAAACGACCTTTTTACGATTACTGATTTACAGCCGGTGTCCCGTAAGAGCATCACACGCTTTCCTTCAAGTATTTCTTCATTTGTTGGAATTTGCTCCCGTTTGGCCCTCGGAGTTTTCCGTCTCGGAAGCGATTGCTCCCCTTGGTGTTGTCCACTCCGGTTGGACGTCTCCGGTCGATGGCCGTTTCCAGTCAAAGAACACGATGCTGGGTTCTTGTTCTCTGGCTGGCTAGGGCAGACTTCGGCCCGGTGTCTGTTCTTGCGGCACCTTACGCAGAAGGGAGTTTTCTGGCTGGCCTGACTGGGACCCCGTGACTTCGCCCAACAGTCAGACGGATGATGGCCTGGCTTGTTACATAAAAGGCAACGAAGCTTGATCTTGTGCTCCTGATTATCAGGAGGCCGGGGAAGTGCAGCTGGCTTGCCACTGTCGTTCTTTTCTTCCCTTCCTCTGCCCAGGTTGACGAAGATTTGAGCTTCGAGGTATTGGTGAGCCGTCTCAACAAGCTGGTCCTGGCTCTTGCCGCCCCTTTCCTTGAGGAAAATGGCTAGCTTCTCGTGGCACTGGCTCAGGAATTGCTAGGCCACCATTTCGTCTCAGAGCGCGCAGTACGAGTGCTCCGTTTTCGCCATTTCCTGCCAGCTGTCGAAGTAGCCGAGAAGACGACCAACAAACTGACGACCTGTTTCTGAGTTCTGCGGCCTGGATTCCCTAAACTTGCACCGGCACCCTTCTTCGGTGTACCTAAACCTCTGTAAAAGGGTCTTCTTCAGTTTAGAGTAGTCTATTGCATCGTCGGACGACATGCGGCCAACGGCACTGAGCGCCTCACCTGTAAGGCACACGTGTAAGGAGAGCGCCCACTTGTCCGAAGGCCAACCTTGGCTTGTTGCCACTCTCTCGAGTGGTAACATAAGCTATAAGCTATAAGCTATAAGTTGCCACTCTCTCGAGTGGCTATATAAGCTTCGAGCTCGTCTCGTTCCTCATTAAAGGCGTGAATGAGCTTGTGAGTGCTGTGGAAGCTTTGTGTCGCATTAGTCGCGGTGTCACTTGCCATGGCATCCGAACTCGCGTTGGAACCCTGCGACCGTTCCTGAAGTTGTAGCCTCAGTTCTAGCATGGCGCCTTCAGCCTCAATTCTAGCTTGGGTCTCGGTCTCCTTCTGCTGTGCTAGCCTTGCGGGTTCTTTAGCCACCTCGCGTTCAGTCGCACGCTTCTCTCTTTCTTTCGCGCGTTCAGCGTCGATCCATTCTCTGAGATCCTGACCGAACAACCCTAATTCTTTGCCGATGAGCATCAACTTCACGAGATCCATCCTCGTTCGTCACACCCACTTGCCTGCTTAAGCTCTTCAGATGGAAGTAGAGCAATGTCCTGTCGCGGACGCCAAAAATTGTGATGACGTTGGGGTTAGGCAGATGGGTGTGTGACTCGCGGAGGAAGATCACAAGGAAATTGACGCCATGGTCTTGAACCGATAATCCAGCACTGAATATATTGCGGACGGAACGCGCACACAAGCGGAATAAAAAATATAAACAGGTCCGACCCACTAAAGTTCGGGATAGAAGCAGAAAAAAAATAGACAACGCCACGCTCACGGCTCTGTCCCACAGTGATGGCGCTCGGTCGCCACGGCGTCGACGTCCTCGCCGCAGGGTTTTGGAAGACGGCGGAGCGGCCGCGGTTGCGCTGAGTCACGTGCCGCTGGCTCCCCTTGCTAGGCCTTGCCTTGGAACTGCGGCTCCCAGGGACGTCGCCGCGATCGAACAGCGTTCCGAACGGTGACATCGGTCTTCCGTGTCACAGGCCCGGGGACATCACCCCGCTGGGGCGACCACGAACCTCGAACCTCGAAAGCCACGAAAGCCTCGAACCGCCTGCCCGTCGTTTTTGCCCAGCTGTCCTGCGGAACCTCTGCCGCTCGCTCCGCTTCCCAGGCCAGCCCTCCATGATGATGATCCTCCCCACGATGGCACACACCCTCTAAGGGAAATTGGCCCGGTCTCCATCTTCTTCTTTCTCTCGAGGCACCTGCTCTGCGCCGTCGTCCGGGTTTTTAAGTGCGAATGCACTTCTTAAGCGAGCCTGAATCGTCCGCCGCCGTAGTCCGCATAGCAACAGCTGCGGGTGCGTGCGCTCCTCGTCTTCCTCCTCGTCTTCCCTAGCAACGGGGGGAGATTGGCGCGCGCTACTCTCCTCCTCCTCTCTCCGCTCAGTGACTGCGGGTGTTGGGCGCCTCCTCTCCACTTCGGGCGGGAGAGCTCTCGCTCGCGTAGCGGGCGCTCCGCATTCCGACGCGTGAGGGCGCTCGTGTAGCCCTCGCCGTAACGGCGGGCGCTACTCTCCTCCTCCTCTCTCCGCTCAGTGACTGCGGGTGTTGGGCGCCTCCTCTCCACTCCAAGATCACGATATCCACCGTAATCGCGCAATCCACAACCGTGCATTCGCAATTACACACTCTCCCCCTCGGGGAAGTGCGAGGGAATTTTTCCCACTCGTGGGACGCCAGTCACCACACGCACCATATCCTCTATAATGGTTTGCACGATCTTTTTGAGTTTGTCTCTTTTATTCCTGCTCCACTTCTTCATTAGTTTCCTTTGATTCACTTGAAGGTTTATCAAGTGGCGTCTGGAACGGCCTCCTGGGATTCAGCAGGGCGAGTCGTAGTATGCTTTTCTTGAGCCTCTAAGACCATTTGGGTCCAGTCGCACACAGGAATGTTCACTGTCTGTGCGTTTCAAATGGCCTCTCGGAATTTATCGCAGTGAGTGTGTTTTATTTTGGCCGTATTCCTCTTTGCTGTCCTTCCAAGTTCTAAATCGGCAATAAGTACGTAGTGATCGCTGCCTAAAAGTTCTATAGGTGTTTCTCTATAGGATTTCTCCGTGTGCCTTGTATCAGGTAAGATCGGGATTAGTTTCTTTGTACATGATTCCCGTTTCTGGTGGGCAGCATTAGGTCAATCGCACGAGTCCTTTGCTGCTGTTCCATGGCATGTTCTAAGAGTGGCCCGAATTTTGATGTTCAGGTGTAGCCTACATTCGGGTTGTTAAAATCTCATGCAATGACTTCGTCTTTGTCTCTATGCTTCTGTAGCAACCCATAAAGCCAATTCCAAGGGCTTTGATGCCATCCTCATGGGAGCCAGTAAGCGTTAACTAGGATTACATGGCGATCTGAAAATCCCGGGTGTACTTCTACGGTGACATGTTCTTGTCTGTCACTGTTTCAATGTGTTGAATTATGTTGAATGGCTGCCAGTGATTTGTGGGCCAGCGTGACACACATTGTGGGGGTGCTTTTTTCTTCCCCATTGCCTTTCCTTGTCTTTTCTACGATACTCTTCTGGGAGAAGGTTTCGTAACCTGAGAGTCCAAATTCCCGCCGTGTTTCTTGCGGGAGTATAATCTGTGGTTTTTTCTTTAACGTATCCAAATATTTTGCCAGCAGATTCCTTTTACGCTTGAGGCCGCGACAGTTCCATTGCAGCATGGTCAGAGTTGCTCTAGGGAGGGGCTGTCGTGGTACTGCGAGATCATTCGGGAGGGAACCTTTGATTATGACCGTACGTGCTGCTGTCGTGGGCGTAGTTCCCTGAGCGCTTTGCTGTGTATTGGTGTCGCAGTCCTGGTCACTCATCATTGGGTGAGTCACCGGCTTCTGGCGCAGACGGTTCGTTGGCTCGTCTTTTAGGCATGATACTTATACGGGACTCAATGTCACTTATGCGTTTTTCGAAGCGTTCGGAGAGCCTGGCGACTACAGTATCTCTTACGCGCAGTGCAGTGGTGTCTACAATAGTACAATACAATAGTACAATACAATAGTACAACTACAATAATAGTCTCGATTAGGCGACGATGGGTTTCCTCTATAATTGCCTCAACTGTGCGTAACTTCTCCTCCTTGACAGCGTTCATTTCCGAGCATAGTCCTTGCAGCATGGTGAAAGCGTCGGAAATGGGGCTCCGCTCGCAGCATCAGTTTCCATTTGAATTGGTGGCGGTACACATTCGTTGGTTCCTTGGACTGGCTCATTCGTGAACAGGGGGTGCGAGTTTGTGTGTAGTCCTAATGCTTGCTTGTGAAAACGAGTAGCAGCACAATGTCAGTCGTTCGTGCCAACCCCGCTAGACGTGCTGTCCGCAACAATGTTCCCTGCGCGGTTCCTCCGGCAGCATCGACGGCGCGGAGCAGTGTCTGCGTGTTGTCAGGCGTTCAATTGTAGATGCGGTAGTTGTTAATCTGAAGACGACCTTCGTTTCAGACCAATAGCCTTGTCCTTGCTTAAATCAAGGCAGTCAATAAAATTAAATCTCTCAAACGCGTTGGGCTCGTGGTTTCCAAAAAGAACTCAAACCGCGGCAATTTTTGTCAGAATTTCTGGGACAATTCCTAAAGTGTAACACGGTAGGGCTATAAGCTTCCAATACCAGTGAATAAAAACTCGACAAACAGGACCATATATATTTCGAAGTCGAAAAAAACGAATAAACCAGGGTACTTTTGGCGTTACGCTTTGTTTTTCAGTACATTCGCTGCGCCACCCATTGTTCTTAAAAGTAAGATATTATAAGAATTTTGATAAAATATTTAGAACATTTAGCAGGCAGCTCAGTAAAGTGTTCAGTGCCTGTATTTGGGCATACCGTGGCACCAAGCTTACATAGTGGTAAGCCGCATTTTTTGGTAGGCACTTTTCGCCTTACAGGGGCCAAGTCACAGCCCAGATTTTATGGACTTACTCCTTACTTTTCTTTTGGCAGCAAATCTTATATTTCTACGGTCAAAGTATTTTGTGCTCCTTCGAACAGAAACCCCTACAGCCGCACGCGTCTCTGTGCGTGGGGCGCTCGAAAGCGCGAGTCATATAAAAAAGTCCCGCCCGCATCTTCCCACAGGGGGAACTCGAGTAAATGCGTCGCAGAGTGGTGGGGGTATCGCGTGAATGTTGCGTAATTGGGTATGGTTTGGGAATGCTTAATTGTTATTTCGTCTTTATTATTCTTATTTATTAAATGAAGGAGAAGCGAAGGCAAGGAGTGTAAAGTTAAAGTCTGCCTTTATTGCTTGGTGCCGTCAAGCAAAGCGTCAAGTCAAGCGAAAGCCAAGCAAAGACGCCCTTGACTGAATTCCGAACGCGCGCTCCGCCGCTTATATACACACCGCCCGCGTTCGAGGGAGAGGAGTACGGGGAGAGACGCGCATGCGCACACTTCCGTACACACTTCCGTACACTTTCCACGCACCCACCACGCCGTTATCACGTGTACACGCCCTGCCGCCGTTACTGTTGAGCGCGACGCAGCGCACGGGTAGCTACGACGCATGCGCGCACAGACGCGCTCCCCCCGCACCGCCGCAGCGGTTGTTGAGAGCAACGGAGCGCATGGGGTACACGCGCTCCTCCCGGACCGTTGCACCTGTTGTTGAGAGCGAGGAGGGTACGGGGGAGAGACGCGCACCTGCGCCTCGACGCGACGCACATGCGCAGTGAGCGTGTGGACGGTGCCGACAACATCGACGAGTGACATGGCGAGCCTAAGAAATGCTCCGCATTTAAACAAAAACGTCCCTGTGTGCGTCCCGTCGTGTTTCAGACGGCCTATGATTTCGATGGTTACCGCAAACCTACAGAACATGTTTGTTTTAGGGGCCAAGCGCCTTAAGGGCTCGGGCTGTCAACGTCTCCTGTGTTCTATTTTCATATGGTCACGGTACTAAAACACTGGAAGACTCGTTTTTCAACGCCCCCCGCTACAACAAACTCGTACTGAAATTGTATATCGGATGAAATCGGTTCAAAATAATCTAGCATCATGGTGAGATTTGTGTAACGCTCCCTGTTCGTTTCAGCAATCGTCAAGCACAAGCAGACGCTGTTTCTAGAAGTGCCACCGGCTCTTGACGCTAGTCCTTATCGGAGGTGGTCTGGCGAAGCAAGGGCAGGCGTACTTACCTGGTGTCGGGGCCTCGTTGATCACCGAGGACGAGCCTCCAGGTAGAGGCGCAGGCATTGCTAAGCGCTCGGGTGAACCTCTGCCACAACCCCAAAGTAGTGCCGATGGCGCATACAAATTCATAAAATACTGTTCAACGCAAGATAGGGCGCCACCGCTTCAGCAAGAGCGCGATTGCTCCTCTCACCAGCGCTCGTACGGCGCCCAATCAGCGCGCGCCATCTGGCAAGAGGGAAACTGGCAATCTTTAAATACACTTATACACCGCATGCGTCACCCGTCTCCATTTTTCACGTTAGCGATGATGGCCCGGGATTTCTTCTCTCTCACGTACCGGGGTAGGGATCCAGCGCGGCACACAGCCCGAACGCGTCGAGGGCACATTTTTTTCATTTAAACAACTTGGGAGAACGCGAACTCTACTGCGAATGCTCACAAGCTGAAGGCTGTAACTTGGTGTGTCTTCCTTAGGGACGAGCGCCGTCAACGCTCAAAAGAAATAAACTTTTCTCATGCCTTTCGCCTACATTTTGTGCCACAACTTTGTCGTGTACGCGAACGCTTCGCTTAGAATGCGATTTCACAGAATGGAATTGCTCATAATTTTTTAGGCCGACTTTATTGCTCTTTTATAAGAAGTTAGAAGTGAAACAATCTGGCACACATGCTTCTCCCTAAGTTGCTTTGGCTTTCTAACCGCGATCTTTTATGTTGCGATAAGGTTATCTTTTTACCATATGGGAAATGATACCCATCTCCCGCAGTACATTTTTCAAGGCGGTGTTCTCGTTACCCTGTATACCCCACCTACAAATAATGGACCATGGGTTTACTCAAACTGGTATCTTACGAGGCCTAGCTTACACCAAGGTGATGGGGTGGGCCTGTTGTAAACTCCTTGTCCCTTTGGCCTGTCTGCAGGCCTTTCGAAGGATACTGCACCAGTTTTTCAACTTTTTTTTAAATATGTAGATTTGCGTTAAAACGTGGTGAGTAAGCATAGTGAATAAGCTTGATGAATAAGCATGGTGATAAACCTTGAATAAATGGCAAATTTTTTATCAACCTCACAAGACTACCTGAGCTTTGTACGCAGTATGTTCACACCTTTAAGCATTATGAATTTATAGGAAGCTTCGTGCTTTTTTATTTCAGTTCTGTCAATTTTGGAGCAATCGGTTCAATCGTCGCACACGAAATGACGCATGGCTTTGACGCTCAAGGTGAATGCCCATCTGTAATAATACCAAATGCTATATTAGCTTATTAACGAGCACCCGGACAAATGACTGAGCAAAGATAGCCGCTAGCACGTTTACAAGAAGGATTTTTGCATTGATCGTGATCTTTATTTTGGCAATATACACCACATTTTGTTTGCTAATTGGTTCTTACTAATAAGTGTAATTTTTCTTACTAGAGCCTATTTAACATGCTACAACCTAATGGGCACAGCTTACAATGCCTTATTATTTGGTAAGGGCCAGTGGCGTTGTTCGGAGCTGTACAAATTTCGCTTAACTTAAATTTAGGCCCATGTATAGACATACAACGCGGCGTTTTCGTTCCTTGCTAGACTGCCTTGCAGCCCTGTATGGTTGATTGTACTGTCGCCACTAGCACACCAATATTTGAAAGCTCCGCGAGGGCAGCAAATGTCACATGAGTGTAAAATGTTTATGTTCAAGTTCATTTGAGGGATATTGGGGATAGTGTTTATAATGCTGGCGAGATTAAAAATTCTTGCTGCACACTTCTCTTATCTTAAGGAGGTGAGTTCGATGGCAATGGAACACTGCGAAACTGGTGGAGCAACCGCAGCCGCAAAGTCTTTGAGGAAAAAGCCATGTGCTTTGTACGGCAGTATGGAAAGATTGTCGACCCCGAAGCTAAAATGAAAGTAAGGTATATGTATTGCTTTCTTGGTCTTCAAATACATTTTTAATTATACAATGTGACTCGACAGAGTATCCCCATTACCGAACTATTTTGTATGACCTTCATTGCTGTCCCACTTGCATCTTGTAACCCTTCTTTCTTCTGCTTCATACCACAAAATAACTTCACAGTTTCACATTTTAAAACTGAGATATACTTAATCCCGCAAACTTCGAACTTTTAGTGCCTGAAGGTTTTCGCTATCATGCTCCTGGCCCTATCTGTATCCTTAGTTTTCTGTCAGCTTACGAAGCCTAGAAAACTATGCTTCAGAAAGAGGAACCGCCCGAAATAATGTTAGCATTCCTTGGACATGTTGCTACAGGTGAATTGCTGGCAACATCAAATGCTCTACGCTACGTGACATCGTTACGAGATGAAAACAGAATAGAAAACTGTATATACAATGGTCACATCAATCCACGAGTGCAGCCTACAGCAGCAGCTGAGCAGGCAACACGAGACGATCACGACGTCTTTCCAACGCCGCTCTGGGACATCGTCTTCTTGATCAACCCTGCGCCAAGAAGCAGCGCGACATCACCCTCCGTCTGAAACAACGCCGTCCCGGCCACGGTGTAAGATATATTATTAGGTGAGGACACATCTCACAAAACGAACGTGGCCTCTTCGTTGTGATAAAGTCGCCAAACTGGCGCCGCTGAGACCGTTGATTGCAGCGCCCTCCAGCGGCAGAGAAAAGAAGCTGCCCGAGCGCCGCCCACTCGGAGGTGTTCGGATCTCTTCGGCTCCTTGTCGGGCCTTCTCGGCAGCTTCCGTAACCGGTCGTGTGCTCGATTTCTGCTAGCCGCAGCTTGGCTGGCTCCGCCGGCCGGGGGTGCCGACGATAATTTGAAGAAAGCCGTGCGAAAGCCTTTGCGCTCGCCGCAGTGTTTCAACCTGTTCTAAGCTGGTGTTTTGAGTCGGTAACAATCAAAAGAAGTTATGAAACACTAAACCGAAGGGAATGTGCGCCGCGGTAGCCGTTGAGCGCTTACACAAATGAGATTTTATGCTGCGCTTTTTATGCTTGCGCAAAGAAAATATGGGGTGCAGATGTTTTATTGAGTACGTACTGTAACGGATGACAAGGAAACGTGACAGTATTTAACGTTACGTGCTATCCTAAACGAATGAATGCGTGCTCTGAAGCCATCCCCAGCAGAAAATGATGCTACTTGCGGTCAGCATTTTTTTTATAGAACTGTTGCGCGAAAGGGTTCGTTTTGGTGCTTTGAGGGGGTGTACTACTGAATGTCGAAGACGTGCGCGCTCGCAAACGATGCAGTGCCGTCGACTTACCGTTGGCTACAGCCCCTCAAGCTACTCCGTATAAGCAGCGGCAAAAGGAAGCGCCCGATGCCGGGACAACGCCCCGACATACAAAGAAAGTAGGCAGTTTGGGAAATGGATTAAACTGGCGGCTTCTACGCTGATGTTTCTTCGTCGTAAATGACGTCGCACAACTGGGGTAAGTCCATGCACGAAGCAGCGGACACGAATCAATGTTGTCAAAATCACTGCCGGTGTTCAATGTTCTGACGAGCTGCGCGCGCGTCTTAATGAACTTAGGATGCCTGAAATCTCGCAGCTGTTTAAACAATGCAATAAATTACGCGTTAAGATCACGTTGTGTGAGCTCACCCGGTGAGCTCAAACAATGTTGTTTTCCACGCATGCCGCTGGTGCCTGCGAACCACCTGGCTTCGGACAGTCGTTGTTCAATTCACTTGAAGCCTCGGTCGCTTCGAAGCTTAGTTAAGAGTTCTGCCACCAGATGTCCTTTTAATCAAAGGTCCACGCGCGGCGCCACGGCGCCACCAACTCTATTTGACAGACCTTTGGGCTGCTGTGTCCACACCTAAAAGCATATCTTACACCGTGGTCCCGGCACTCATAAAAGAGCATCCAGAGGAACGCTGTTGTTGGGATTGAAAGGGCACACATGTACAATGTCTGTGTGAAGCTGAGCTGCCGATGCGTCGACCGGGCTAATTTTATAGGCCACGTCAGTAGTCTGGCACAGTACCCTATATGGGATGTAATAGCGGTGCATAAGTTTAGCCGCTAAACCTATGCGGCGATAGAGTGTTCAAAGGAGGACCAACGTGCCTGGCTTGAACTGCACGAGGTGTGGGTGATGGTGGTGAAGGGGATAGTGGTCGTTGTTGCAAATGAAGAAGAGGGGAAAGCGGGCAGGGGCACGCGGCGCATTATCATCATGGGGAGTTGTTCGAGAACTGCGAATAAAGAAACACGTATCGCTCCGTCTAGGGCTTTGGGCCGTGACTCGCGGTAGGTTCCGCGACATCTTTGGTGCCGATCAACCCGGGAAATCGCCCTTCGGAGCATCTCCGCATGGCTTCGTCGATCGACCGCCTTCGAAAGACTCGTGGCGTTGTCAGGAGCGGCGTCACGCGAGCTCTCAACCAGCTGAACGACCTGCTGGAGCAGCCCTCTCCCGACGCGGCCACCCTTAGCTCCCACGTCGACTACATCGTGCAGCAAGACGCTGAGCTCACAGCGCTCAACGAGAAGATCGCCGAGGCAACGGATGATGAGGCGCTGGGGCAAGAGCTCGAGGGAGCGGCAGAGTACAACCGCAAGGTTTCGTACGCCGTCTCTCGAGCACGGTTTCTTCTCAGAAATGTCCAGCCGAACGCTCCCGTAGCCAGCGAAAGCGGGACAGCAGCTGCTTCAGCCCATGATCCGACGGGTACGTCATCACGCATCGCGCCTGCGTCACGGCATCGGACAGTCGCCCTTCCGAAACTTCAGATTCCAGCGTTTTCGGGAATTCTGCACGAGTGGCAACCCTTTTGGGATCACTACAGCGTGACCATTCATGACAACGTCGAGCTGACAAAAATGGAGAAATTCAAGTACCTGCTGACGTACTTTATCGGTCATTCCAGGCGAGCCATCGAGGGCATCCGACTCTCGGAAGCAAATTACGACGTTGCGGTGAGCGCCCTCGTTCAACGCTTTGGCCGTCCAGAGTTGCTCATTAACGAGCATATCGATCAACTGCTGGCATTCACACCGATACGTAGCTCGACGAATATCGACAGGCTCCGCGAGTTGTACGACAAGGTACAATTCCGCGTCAGCGCCCTGGAAGCCCTGGTAGTTCCGCAAGAGCAGTATTCCGTGGTTCTCAACCGCGTGCTCCTGCGATGCCTGCCGGATAACATAACCTTGATGTACCGGCAGAGGGCTAAGGAATTGGGCCAAGGGTCGACGGCTGGATCCACGACGGAATCTGCAATAAGTCAAGGACAAGGTTGCCAGGTGAAGCGACTACTGGAGTTCTTGAGGATCCAAATTGAAATTCGCGAGGAAGGGAAGCAAGGGAAGCCTCTATCAACCGCAGCTCGTCGGTCCGTCCAGAACGCCGACTTGAACCCCCCAGGACAATCGGAGACACCCGTTCCCTCAGCACTGGCATTGACCGCGGAGACCGAGTCGCCAGCCACACCGGCGTGTCCCTTATGCGACAGCCGCGGTCACAAGGTGGCGGACTGCCGGGTCAGCCAGTCGGCGGCCGAGAAGAGGGCACGATTGCGCAACGCTCGCTGCTGCTTCCGGTGCGGCAGACGCAACCATGTGGCTCGTCAATGCAGAGCGTCGCGCAACCTAACCTGCAGTACCTGCAACGGGCGTCACCTCACCGTGCTGTGTGACGTGCTCCGGCCGTCTGACCACACCACACCCAGACGAACGCCGCAGGTACAGGCTGGACAAGGTGCACCCCGAACTGTGGTGACGGCTTCGAGCGGGCACTCCGGAGCAACGTCAGTTCTGCTGCCGACGGCTCGAGCCTGGGCACAGGGTGCTCAACGACGTTTGGTGCGAGTACTTCTGGATACCGGAAGCCAGCGGACGTTCATTCGTCAGGATCTGTCCAAGGCCCTAAAATGCACTGTTCTCGACACAGAAGAGCTAGGGTTGGTAACGTTCGGCAGGACAAGGGCTCACCAGATATTAAGCTGCCGGCGAGTAGAGGTGACGCTGCGTGGACAAGCTCGTGGAGATCGGGTCACTTTGGAAGCCTTGGAGGTCCCTGACATTTGCTCCGTGACCAGTCCGCAGCTGGACAGCGCGTCTGCAACCATCCGGGATGAAAGGCGGTACGACATCGCCGACGCCTTCCAGCCTAACACATGGAAGGCAAATGAAATCGGCATACTGGTTGGATCGGACGCCTACTGAAGGTGGCCATAGGCAAAATAGACCGAATCAATGCAGATCTCACAGCTGCAGAAACGGCTCTAGGTTGGACAATTCAAGGAGCACTCAGATCTACGGCTTGTAGGTTTACTAGCGCCATGGTACTCTCGGGTGGCACACGACGGCATTTAAAATTTGGCGCACGTGTTGTGTGGCGTAGGCGGAACTGCTGTTCCAGTTCATCGCATGAACCCGAGTCGCCTCATGCCTACCCGAGCACTTGTAAAGGATTCAGCACCGAATGCAAAGTAATTGAAGACGTGATGATGGAGAAAGGGGCGGAAGGAACGGATAGCTCTGGCGAGCAAACACCGAAGGAAGAACCTGCCCAGAAGATGCCCACTTATCAATCCACACGAGGACTCAAGAAAAATCGATCCCCGGAAATGGCCCCGAAAGAATACGCACCTAAGAATCCGACGTCAAACCCGAGCGCGTTATCGAAAGAGGGCACCGTAAAGGCATGCTCGAGACGGGTCAGTTCTGGAAGTCCAGCAAAGGGCGAGACGAAGACAAACCGAACGCCCCATGCGTGTTCAGCCAAGCGTAAACATACGTATGTGGAGAAACGCCAGAAACGTAGCTTGGGCAGCAACAGCGAAGGAACCAACAGGCAGAGCGTAGAGCGCACCAGCCGTTTCTCAAAGCAAACCGAGCCCAAACAGTGTGCGCAGCCATTTGTGTCTGCGGAGCCGCAACGTCAGGTTTCGGGTGGCTGCAGGAACCCTCATACGCGGGCCTGTAACCGGAAGGCTTTCACGCTGTCGACTCCATCCCCAAGCGAAGGAAGTCACACGTCGAATGCCGACGATGGAGTTGGACGCCATCGCAATCGTGATCCTGGGCGACAAGGCTCATCAATTGCAATGGGGACTTCGCAAAGTGTTACCGCCACATGAGAAGTTTGATGTGCAATCTTCCTGTGTCATAACTGCACGTTTTTGAACTCGCCGACTGACCATCTTGGGCGTGCGGGAAGATGTTGCAAATGAAGAAGAGGGGAAAGCGGGCAGGGGCACGCGGCGCATTATCATCATGGGGAGTTTTTCGAGGACTGCGAATAAAGAAACACGTATCGCTCCGTCTAGGGCTCTGGGCCGTGACTCGCGGTAGGTTCCGCGACAGTCGTAACGCGAAGTTGGCGATAGTGCACGTAAGGTGATGGCGATGGTGGTGATGGTGACGGCGGTGAGTGAGTAGTTTATTGATACAGATATTGAAAACGAGGTGGACTAGGGATATGTTGAACTCATTTGGAGTCTACCAGCATACAACCCCGTCCGGGGGAAGTGGAGAAAAGGAATGAAAGAAGATTGGTGAGAACAAAGGGGAACAGAAAAAGAGGAAGAGAGTGAAACAAAGAGATCAGCAGGTGCATAAGGCTGGCCGTAGGCATTGAGCTACAGCCGTTATATGAGGTTCGTCTCCTCAAGGAAGGCCAGGACAACTCGCAATGCTTCCCGCCGAATGAAGTTAAGGCCCGTAGTGTGTGGCTGGGCAGCTCAAGGCGCTGGAGTGCGTCACTAATCTCTGCTCGCGGGGCATCGTGCTTGGGGCAGGAGCAGAGCAGGTAGTCTAGGGTCTCGGGCTCTGGGCAGTGAGCACATGTGGGCGATGACCGCCGGCCTCGTCGGTGCAAGCAGACTACCACGTTGCAGCAATCGAGCCGCATGCGGAGGAGTATGAAGCGGGCTTCCCTTCTGATGCGGTCAGGCAGGACCTGTGGAGCTTGGCCGCTGATGACTCTTGGGTCCAGGTGCATCATCTTCACCTCCCGTGCCAGATGGTTTGTGCAGCGTCGAAGGGCCTCAGGTCGCTGCAGGTGACCTGAGGTCCTGCAGCGACCTCAGTTTAGCTTGCTCCCAGTGATTTCTTACCCAAATCACAGGGAGCAAGTTTAGCTTGCTCCCTGTAATTTGGGTAAGCGTGGAGAGTTTGGTTCGGTGCTAAGTATCATTTTTTTCTCATCTACAAATTGGTTTCTACAAAAAAAAACATTTTTGGGCTATTGCTCCTTTTTTTTATTTTTTATTGGCTGTTAACCTGCCATAGCTTGGCTGGAGCGGGTTTCGTTCCCCGAATTTTTTTGTTTTTTTTTTATTATGGGGAACACGGAAATATTAAAGCAATATTAAATAAAGGCAGGGACCCTATCCTTACGAGAATCACCTCTTGCCAGGTCGTCAGCCACCTCATTGCCGGTGATTCCTACATAAGATGGCAACCATTGGAGCCACAGGCTGACAACCACGTGACTCCACCAGGTGAAGCTTCGCCGCCAGCGACCGCTCCACGTAGATGTAGAATCAACGGCTCCAGAAACACTTGCGCCGAAAGATAAAAGCCTGCAGAGCAGACGCCCTAGAATTCCTTTCGATGACACTCGCCTGTGCAAGTGACTTTGTTGACCGCTTCTTCGCCGCCTCTGTACACTTTTGAGTTGTTAGGGGAGCGCAAGTTCGCTACAATAAACTTGTTTCTCCTTCAAGACAACTACTGCGTCGTCCTTGGCTCCGTGACAATATTTAGTTATTTTACTTGTCATTTTTAGTTCGCTTTTCTTTAGTTTCTTTAGCTTAGTTACATTCGTTTAGCTAATTTACTTTAGTGTAGCTTAATCAGTTTAGTCTAGTTTAGTTACTCTGCTTTGGTCTAGTCTGGTTTATTCTTGTTTATTTAGGCTGCTTTAGTTCACTTTAGTCTATTTTATTTACTTAATTTTATTTCTTCTAGTTTTGTTCTTTACCTTAGTTTATTACTTTAATTGTCATGGTTATATCGCAGTGAATTTGTAAGCAATTAGCAATTCCCCCCTGCAGTCAATACGTCAACTCCAACCGAAGTCGTCACGTTACAGAAAAGGCAGAGGTGTTTTGTTGTAATTGAACAACTTTGGTGCTCAAAGGGCTGCATACCCATGGTAAGGATTATCTCTGTAGGAGTAATCGACTACTATTCGTCAGTTTCGTAACGCATATCAGGCGCTTGTAGTGGCGGCACCACCATTTGCATTTGGCCACACTATCATTATCTGCATCATCCCACAATCATCATCAGAGGAGCCTGGCCAGGTCAGCAGTTCCACGAGCAACAAGAGTTAGAACAAGACTGCGCTCCAGGGGCGGTCGCATGTATTTCTGCCGGGCCTTACGCATCTCGAATAAATTTAGGAGGCCGCAGCGCATCACCGAGTCCACGGTCCCTTTCCTACATGTGGTGACCCGGACGTGATCCCCGGCCTGCGGCACACCGACATAGAGACTTGGGGGGACCCGCCTATAGAGGTGGTCGACGCCCACCACCTCAGAGGTTCGTTTTTCAAGCTTGAGGCCACCTTCTCGTGGAACTACGTCACCATTCAGGCGCTCAAGCACTCCATCCTCTGGGAGACGCTTCCCCTCTAGTTCCGCTGCGTCCTCGCGCTACTTACGCCCAGCGAAACACCTACGTGCTGCCGTGTTTGCGCACTACGGCTTCGGGGACTACTGCTTTCGGCCTGTAGAAGGTAGAGTACCCGCGCGGTCCGCTCACGCTTCGCCGCCGCACATCGTAGCTTCTGCACCATCGGCGTCGTTTCCTGCCACGAGGGTCCCCATCGTAGACTCCACCTCCAGCGCGGCAGCCACACCTACACTGACAGAGCTCACAGCCGACAATATCGCGGACGCGCACCGACTACAGCCTGCCTCTTACACTTCTAACATACCGCGTGAAGGCGCGGGTAAGCCACAGAGCACCGACGCAGCCACCTCCCTTCCGGCTCGGTTAGGACTACTGCCATCTACACCCACTGCAAGCCTTCCCCTGACACCGCTCCACGACCAGTGCTTCACAACGTTTCCAGCTCGATGCCAGACTGTGCAGCAGGCTCGGTGCCCCCTTGACGAAGCGGTCATTGCCGCACCCGCCAGCTTCCGTCACGAAATTTCCGCTCTCGTTTTCGTGAATCCACATAAACACTGTGCCCTTACGCTGTGCGATGTCCTCAGCTGCAAAAAGACTGTGGACGCATCTCCCGTGACTCCGAGCTACCTGCTCGACAATCAGGAACCACGTCGACTAGTAGATTCTCTTAGAGCAAAGGTGGACATTCCCAAACTACCTGCGACCAGAATTTTGACGGGTCCAGTAAGTGAGAACAACGGAGACTGCAGTCGCCATACGGGCCATTCACCTCGCTCACTCTCGCCTGTTACTTCGCTTACATACGCCGCGTATTCTACGGCGAGTCGTCAAAGCCACATCCGAGCACGCAAACAGTGCACCTCTCTGACGACTCGTCGCTCCGCATCACCCAGCCACCTCCACAACAGTGCTAGCGTCGTTAGCTAAGCGCAGACAACTTCTCGCGCGCAATTATCGATACCTACCCTCGAGTGCGCAGGACATTCTCCACTTGTTCACCTGCTTCATGTTCCATAATACGTGGACGGATATGTCGCTTGAAGAAACCACCGTGAGTGTCAATGTCACGTCACGGGCCCGCGGCCTTATACGGACATGGAGTGATTTATGCCGCACACGTTGCCATGCCCTGGGCAGAAAGAGAGCTGCCTGCATGGCAGAAACGCCAAACCCTCACACGCCGTCTCCATTCAACCACGTTGTGATACTGACAGTGCTCTCGCCATCTGCGGGGCATCTTCTGCGCCTGCGGACACGCCTGTCAGCTTCCACATCGGTAGACGTCCGTTTCTGCGGGTGACCCCAGCGCCACTCGCAGCCAAGACCACCCGACGACATGAACTCTCACCGAACTCTCTCACGGGACTGACCAGGACAACCTAATTACCTTTAGTGAGGACGGAACCTGCTAATTACCTATTAGCTGCACATAGCTGTATATGGGTTTTTATTCGTGAGCCATAGCCACTCATCTTACGGCGCTCTGCTCTAGTGGGGAGCCCTGTAGTGGCGGCACCACCATTTGCATTTGGCCCCACTATCATCATCTGCATCATTCCACAATCATCATCAGCGGTGCCTGGCCAGGTCAGCAGTTCAACGCGCCACAAAAGTTAGAACTCGACTGCGCTCCAGGGACGGGCGCATGTCTACGCCGCTCTTTAAGTTCCGGCCGGGCCTTACGCACCTGAATAAATGTCGAAGGCCATAGCTTATCACCGAGTCCACGGTTCCTTTCCTACATGTTAGAAAGGCGGTCGTGCAGTTATAGGAAAGGCGCCGCGCTGGCCTAACACATGGCGAGCATGTTATGGGAACTCAATACATTGAGCTGGAATCAAAAATCGTAGGAAGTTATTGCACTTTATTTCAAACTTCCACCATTCTAATTTATGGACAATTTGAACTATACGGTTGGGTCCGTCCGAGTCTCCCTAGGAGTCTATGCATAAAAATCCGGTTAATTCCAACCCGATTACGTTCCACAACGGATAATTAGAACCACGCGCCACCGCACCTGCTCCGTGGTGCATTGCACACGGCCAGAGTAAACGCACCTTATTTCGACATATGAGGCTGCCTAGAACGCAGAACAAATAAGTTAAAGCCAATTCAAATCCCCCTCTGTGGACGTTTTGCAATACGCAATCTTGGCGAACTACTACGATAAAGACGGGAGTGCAGTGGCGCATGTCGTACGCAGACACATGAGGGCATCATGGGTCAGCATCGCAGCACCTGTCACTGCAAATGACAACAACGAGGATGAGAACGAAGCATAGTGAGGGTGTCCGCTCAGAAGTCGTGGTCGTTTGAAACGCTGCCCGTCGGTGCATTTCTAAAAAAGTCAAAGATGAAGCTGAGGCTACATTCACTTGTATGAGACAAAAGTTCTGACTTTCGTCTTAAGGAACAAACAGCATGCAGCAATCACGGGCATCTTCTAGCATCCAAGCCTTAGCATGCCCAAATGCTTCGAAGCTGCAACGCACTTTTGGTATGTTTCAGTTCCATTGCTTCGAGCTACCAGTAATTCCAACACAGATTGCGTCCCCATGTGGTTTAAATAAATGAGCGTTTACTGTACGATATTCCTCGTGTGAATTGCGACAGCAGAGGGTAGATGGGATAGTGGTAGTAATTATTACATATTAATCGTAAATAGAAAACTACAAACAATCGGCTCTTGTTTTTTGCGCAGGTTCGGTAGGAACTCCTTGAGGTGTGGAGGGGAGAGAGAAGCTGTAATGACGAAACAGAGAGGGCTTAAGCACCCTCTTTGACGATGGTTTCAGCGAAGCAAGATCTAGGGCCGATTCTATCCACCCCCTAGGTCTGTAGTTAACAATCGAGCTTCTTTGAGCCCCTTCCCGCTAATGAGAAAGTATTACCGAATATTCACGTCTGTATGTTAAGAATTTTATCCGGGGAGGTGATATGACAGCTTGGCCTACTTCACTTAATCAGTGATGTAATTTCAAAAATCCCCCTCACCCGTTTGAACATTCGTTAGTCAAAATCCTCAAAGTAGTGTAGAGCATTTCTGTAGATAATATATGCGAGAACAACCACTTGAATATAGAAACTTCCTGAACTGTTATCGCGAAATCCGAAAAACGACTAACTTATCCCAAATCCAAACTAGCGCTCATAGTGGTTGGTAAGGCAAAATCCTGCAACGAGATTAGTGTTTGTGTCGGTTGGTAGCAAACTTTTTATTAGATGTATAGATAAGGTGTCCTAATGTTTTCCTGCCTTCACAACGTGTTTTAATGTTTATTCACATGAATTGAACACAGCTGGACGGATATAACACGGTGAACGAGGACATTGCTGACAACGGAGGACTACGCACAGCGTTTAAGGTAAGCCGGGGAAACGGCTTCACGAGACATATTTTGCAACCATTCTGACGTCACTTTCTTGCAACCGCTTCTGGCCATATTTCTGTGCGTTAGAGAATACAATTGCTGTGCTCGGGCAATCGTAACAAGTGAACATCAGTTTGATGCAAGATGACAAGTCTACGATAAATCAGTTAGGACGCATTTTTATGCATTTTATTTCAAGACAACAGCACCCAAAACGTATTTAGACATTGCCGAGGTTCACCCGCACGTTTCAAAATAGTGAAGGCATCTCAAAATCATTTCATGGCGAAGTTGAACACCATGTCGTCCCAAAGGTAGACTCCAAATAACATTTTCTACGTGAGTGAGGTTTACTTTCAGTGTGGAGATGGCGTTCAGCACAAGTGCCTATCCAGTGGCATTTTCAATTGAGACAGAGAGGGGTAGAGAGAGATACAAGTATTTCTTACGGGGAGTCGGCTGACGCAACAGGTAACAGGGTTGGGAATCGCACCAGGAATCTTGGGCCGTAGTTTTGGTCAGGGGCTGTAACCCGAGTGAAGAGCCCTTATTCACATCCAGCCAAGCAGTAGGAAGGTGGTTTGGTAAGAGCAGCGGAGGTAAAAAGGCGCATTCCCACGTGGGGTGTAGCGTGATATCTGAGCACCACATCCCAGTCAGTCTGGCATGTAGTAGAGGACGTGTATAGTGGTGGAAAGAATGCGTTTGTAATGGTCGCCTTAATCTGGCTAGGTGTGGAGGGAAAGAAATTTGAGAGGGGGATGGTAGTTACTCGCGTTGTAGCCAGTAGTGTTTGGTGACTTTATTGTAAATCATCCTAGATTTGTATGTTGAAGTTTAAAGAAATTCGGAGGGTATTGTTGGGGTATACTTTTAACACAATTTCCGCTTTTTTCTTGGTTGGATTCTTCTGAATGAATAATTCTTCGAAATTCTGAGTTTTATTTTGCAGCATCTGAAATACCCCAAAATCATCGAAGAAGTGATATCTGAGCACAAAATCACACAGAACAAAGGAGGCGAAACCGAAGTGCCCGGAAAGTCTGAATGATGAAACGCATACTTACCAGCACAAATTCTCGAATGCAAAACCTGCGCGTTAGTTCGTGTGTAGTAGCAATTCTGAGCTTGTGGTAATAGACGCAACAATTTTTTGCAGGTTTTGATCACTATTAGAAGAGCGTGCTTTAGAGTGATGAATTTGTGCATTCACAATGCGTTTTGAACGTTTCTATTAGAGCAGCTATAGCGGAACACCTCAGAGAACAGGGAGACAGCACTCGACAATGTGAAACCTCGAAACAGCGAAGGTTTACACATTTAGGTATTCCATAGCTCTCATTATTTGCGATATCAATAAGAAACACTCTAATGCCGTCTATTTCAACAAACAAAAATCTGAAATTAACGCATGGGTTTCAAACGCGCGGGAAGCCTAGTAAGAGCTTTTGCATGCGCAATTTCCACACTACACCAACACAGGGTACAGAGGGTAGACAACTCTCCATTTGTCTAGCGTGCAAGTTTCGAATGAGCTGGCAGCTGGCACTTTGGACATCTGAGCTTCGCCAATCAATCGTTTAGTCGCCGTCACTATAAAAATGGGGGTTTTTCTAATAAATTCAGATACTAGAAACTTTCACCGTTTTCTTCGTACTTTGTCTGGTTTCTCTGGAAATGCGGAGCCCAAGGTGAAGTTGAGCAAGGGTTCTCAGGCGTTTCATGCGCAGTGCACCCATACATGTACGGTTGGTTCTGTGCTTCCGCAGGTGAGCCATTTCCACAACACGTCAACCTAAGTTTACACAGATTCAATGTAGGGTGGTAGTTTAGTTAGAAAAAGAGCAGAAAAGGAACCTTTGGCAGTAAGAGAAGGAGATGGCCGCCGTTGAGAAATATTTTACGGGTGAAAGGCTGCGTTATCGCCAGCGCTTTTGCCTCTTCCTCCTCGTGGTGGTAAGCTGTGTAAGATTCTCGAGGGTGGACTGTGGCAAACGTACAGACATCAGCACCAAAACCTCAAAGGAGATTGCAGCTCTGTGAATGAATGCAGTGTCGTTCAGGGTTTTCTTGCACCGGATGAGGCTAAGAATGGTGCTCGTAGTTTCTGAGTCCAGATAGAAGTGCCGGTAAAAATTTGCGATCACATAAGGTGGACTCCAGTGATGCTATGCTCTAGTTGTTTGAAGCGTGCTTGTGATTCTTATTTGAATGTAGAAAGGCCGATTGTGTGAGTACGCGCCTTATTCTACATGCATCATTTTGTTTTCATAGTGAGGCTCTTTGGGGCCCAGTTCTCGGAGGGAAATATTTCGGCGAAGCTTCTGGTTGTAGGGTTGAGTTTTCCGCTTGTTTGAAGAGGCGTTGTGTGGTTGAAGTAGGTTCGCTGATATAGGGAATAGAGGAACGCAGATCATTGAAGCTGGGAGCGTACAGCTGTGCTTCTTGATGTCGGTGTGTATATGTATTCTGCATGTCCAATCGGTTAGGTTGAAAGGGTGACGTGCTGATAGTTCTTGTGCGGGTAGTTCAAATATATATTCCACTTGAGCAGTGCGTGCGGGTGGCCTTTTTTTGATACGAGGCGGGTGGTTGTTGAGTAATTTGAGGATAATATATTCGCTCCCAAGGGCATGGGCCGAACGTTGCTATGCGGTGCAGTGGGTTTAATGGTACTGGAGAGCACCGGTGTCTTTTCACGCTATGTACTGATGCCATCCCGGGTGGGGATGCAGGCTTGGTTCTCAAGGGTGAGGCGTTATTGATTCGCATAATAGTCTGCCATTTTTTACTCTCAGTGGGGTTACCCCACACTAGGTGGGTGGCATTTAAATTTCTATGATACGGAAGCTTTGTTCACCCGCGTTATTTCTACTTTAATAAAAAAAGTTCGTCGACAGTGTATTCCAGTCGATGATGGCTATGTGCATATATTTAGTGCGTAGGTGGGCTCTGTGGTGTGGGTATTTATTATTGGAATAAGATGTGGTGTGGATAACGGCGTGATCGTGCCGCAGTATGGGGTTTAGTGTTTTTAGATTTTTATCGATCACTACGCCGTTGTATCATTCTTTTGAACTGTGAGAGAGCGAGCCCATTTAGAGACTGCTCCCGGTTTTTGGAGGGTTATGATTTCACTGTGTTTGGTTGTACCACAGACGAGGGCTATAGCGCTGCGTGTTTACTGCGTAACCCCGGACATGTTAATTGACATTTCCAGGTACTTTTTACTCCTCTTCTCTTATTCCACTTTTCGTTCCAGTCATCATCTCTTGTTTTCATCTCTCCCACGTATATTATGTTTGTCCACATGTATTTGCACACTTCCTCTCCATATTCTTCCGAGCAACATGCCCCTCTCATTCCTATCTGACTGTTTGTCTGTCGCTGCAATTCGTTTCAGTCCTTTACCTTCCCGCTTTCCCTACACCATCCTGCGTGCTCCTTTGACTCTCCACTGCGCTCCCCATTTCGTTTTTTTCTCTATCCTTCCCCCTCCCTCTCGCTATACCACTCTTCTCCCCTTTCTTGTCCTCTTTCCTATTCCGATCCGGTATCCTCCCACGAGACGCAACAGTAACCGTGGCCGATAGTTTAGCTATGTTAGGTTTAGTTGGTAACCGCCTAATGGGGTGTAGGGAGAGAATAACTTCGTCACGGGTTACTGGGCTGGGAAACACCTGTGTGTCACTGCCCAGAAAGCTGTAATTGACAGTGAGACAGTGAGACAACCACCAGCGTGCAGACTCATTAGTGGCACTTTTCGTACTGATTTGAATGACATACATGCTTTACCTAGTTCATGAAACACTTTATCCTTTAAGGATTCATGAACCAATGACTCGACTAACGTGGAGTAAGAACATGTAGGGCGATGCTGAGTGTCTATACAAATACCATTTGTACCATTGTTTGAACGAAAAATAAACTTTATTTAAGCAGTCAGCGTAGGCTCTCAGGAAGATATGCACTAACAAAGTGGGCATTGTTTCTAAAGGCCGGACGCCTCCCGTGTCAAGGTATAACAATTAGCTCACAGGATCTACGGTTTCGAGGGATTCTGTGGCAATCGTCTTGAATTGTTGGGCCTTTACTACAGCTCTTGTGGTAGTGAGTTGTATCCACAAACTTCAGTTACTGTCTTACCTGTGGCGGACAGGGATTGTTATCTCCCAACATTTTTTATCAAAATTACCAATGTGATTCCAGGATTCCTTCTAAATTTCTCCATTTATTCATGAAGACCCAGTGTTATGTGGATTATAAGTTATTTACTGAATGTTTGGGTGCAACTTTAAGTACATCCAAACGTTTTATTTGCTCTAGTCCACTTCTCCTATTACCAACTTCTGTGTCGGCGAATGCACGAACGCGGAACAACATACGGGAGGGACCCTACAGATATGTCAGCTGCTTAGACAGGTAACACACTTAGCGGAACTGATAACCGTTGCAAGTGTGTTTTTAGTTCAGGGGTGTCTAATGCATCGTTAACCGAATACATATTGCGGTGAAGAATGCATGCGTCACCTTTGGCACATGTTAGTTTGATGGTACAAGTGGGTGGAACCCTCTCATGATCTTATGTCTGCTCAGGTTGTTGTTGTCAGCGCAGTATTCGTAGTAATGATGCCTAGTTGATAATTTTGAGCGCGCAATCTGGTAACACAAGTAAGGAGCGAAGGTAAACGCACCGCTAAACACAGGCACATCTTTAAGATATGAAATCGCCGTGTGGGAAGTAAATGCTTATATTTTCAGGCCTACCACAAATTCCTCAGACACGAGCGTGGTGGCGTAGACACCCGGCTGCCAGGACTACAAGATTTCACGGGGAAGCAGTTATTCTTCATAGCCAATGCAATGGTAGGCTTACCTTACTAAATGAAGATCTTCATTGTTTGCACTGAGTTTAAACTGTATCACAACATAATGGTCTAAATGGGTCCGCTAAACTCTGTTGTAGATATGGTGCAGTGTAAGCACGAAGGAAGAGTTGCAATGGAGAATTCAGTACGACACGCACAGCCCAAACCGATACAGGTAAGTTAATTGCCTTAGTTAATCGAAACAATGCCACCTGGTTGTAATGAATCAGTGAATGCACTAGAATTGCATTCCACATTTAAGTCGAATAGGACACAATAACTTCGTGCTAGCCAACTCGACAAAGGCAAAATAACCTGCTGTATTTTTTGAAATCCTAAATATAATTTGTTTTTGGTATTTACGAAGAGTAACATCCAAATTCCACAATTGCCGAACCACCAAAATACTTCCATTGAGCTACGTGCTTTCATGTAAAATGCAGCATAATTTAGGAGAACCGCACCACTGCAAGACTCTATTTGTTACCGTACTGGGGTTACCGTACTGGGGTGAACTACAAGAAGAAATAGAGAAATGGACGCAATGGTCATCTTTTACCGCAAGTTATTTACACGGTTGTGTTTTCGGTGATCGTAAAAACACATGTTTAGTAACTAATGTTGTTGTATCGACAATGATGCCAGTTCCAAAAAATCTATTGGTATGCTCAAAAACACATTTTACAGCTGTTACATGTTTAGGTAAATATGTCACCTGTCTAAGCAGCTAACATATCTTTAGAGTCCCGTATGTTGCTCTATGGTCATACTTTAGCACAAACTGAAGGAATCATGTGAGAAACATTCAACAGCTTTTCAGCATTTCCAGGTGGTTGCTGTAAGCGATGAAGGGATGACAAATTTATAAAACTACTAGAATTTGACTGTTCAAAGAAACAGAGAAGTTCAAAAGAAAGCGAGACGTGTAAAGCAACCTTCTTTACATATATACACTTTTCCTAAGCTACGGCGTATCCTCGTCTACTGTTTTTAAGCCAAGGCGTTTACGCGCTTTTTTAAAACCTGCTGTTTCACTGCGTGGCTGTCTGAGTACACCGCACCCATTCAATAGTGTGCTGCACAGGCATCATGAGCGGTGATATCACGGTGTAACCGACACAAAGATCGGAAAATGCTTTCTTGCGAGCTTCGCAGTACTATTTCATTTTCAACCTAGAGTCGACCGCCTCTTCTATCACAAAACGTTTGTTGAGCGAGCCACCCTTCATGGTTTTGAATGGCGGATAATTTTTTTTGCCCCGTTGTGAACTCAGGCTTCCCAACATGGATGGGATTAGGTACCTGAATGCTGGATGCTTTTAAGAAACGCCAACGAAGACGCGACGTTTAAGGTCTACCAATGTCGTTGAATTCCTTCAACACTGAACAGCCATCACATTAAATTATGATTGCGCAGACTTCCGAATTATTCATTTTTACAAACGTTATTATATAACAAAACTTTGCTACACTTGTAAAAAATTATTCGGTGTGTTTCTCGAAAGAAACTTTCATTGGCATTATTTCCCTCAATTCCATACCGTGTAGAAGCAACTGGGGAAAAACATCCCACAGTCTAAGCATCATAGTTTATGTTTGAGTGAGGACATTGCCCACGTATAAGTCTCTCTATCAGCAGTAGTACTGGCGTAACTTTGTTCGAGTTGTTACGAATGTCATAATGTATCTCATCGATGAACAAAGATCTATGACATTCAATATTTTAGACACGATATAGATGTATATATAAATATAAATACATACATACATACATACATATATATATATATATATATATATATATATATATATATATATATATATATATATATATATATATATATATATATATATATATATATATATATATAGCGTTGTATAAGTTCCGGGATTCGGCTTCACAAATACACGAGAGGGTAGACACACGTATGAAAACGATGATTGAACTAACGTTTCGACCGGGGTCCGGTCTTCGTCAGAGTAAACTGCGGTAATTTAGCGCGCTGCATATATAGCCACGACATGATAAAAGCTGACGAATAGTCTTGCCACTTTGCAGATACAAATAAACAATAATAATATAAGAAGAGCACACGTGGTGTTTGTGCACGTGTGAATTAACATGACGTTTTCAAATACAGAACTTGTACGGAATATCAGAACGGATCAGGGAGGATCAACAACTACTCTTTAGAAAGAAAATGATAACGTTCGGGGATTACAGCTTAGCACTTAATACGCAAACACATCAGGAGCAGTATGTAGATATAAAAAAGAAAAGATGTCATCGTTTCTGGAAACATTTCATATCGCTTCCGTTCGCTTAATCAAACAAATTAATCGGTAAAGCCGCATTGAAAATGGTGGCTCTGCTTCTACGGTTCCAATAGGGATAATGCAATGACGCCAGCATATCAGGGCAGGAGGCACGTTAACGTTCCTACACTTTCATTGATACCGCGTTTGACTGCGTTAAAATTATGAATTAAAAAATACTCACGCACTTCCCTTTCGTGATGTGAACGGAAACCTGATTCCAGTATAGTAGCCCTAATTTTTTCGAAAGAGTGACCGCGAATATTTACATGCTTAGACAAAGGAAGCCCAGGAGAGGAACGTGCGTGCGCCCGGTGGTTATTAAAACGGAGACCGAAAGACGTCTCGGCCTGGCCGATATCCGTAAGGACGGCGGCAAAGCCACGGCATCGAAGTGACTAGCCGCGCCACATCCTGTTAACACTTTGTCTTCAGTATTATCTAGCCATTTTTACGAATACGGAAGGTTCTCGAGAAGCGAACTCGTTACGAAATCGATGCGTCAAGTCTCAAGACGTACATAGACAATGGTATAGTTCCGAAAGGTTTATTGATTTACGTATATCCCGCTACTTCCCAAATGTCCGCTAACAACACTTCTAGGTGGGAGCAGATACTAAAGGATGCTTCTCTCGGACTAGCAGCTGTCCTTATTAATCACTACCAATCAAACAGTAAAGACTTGCTTAACAAAGAGAACCAATTACGACGCGCATCTGAGCTAACGCCATTCGAATGCGACGCGTTGGAAACATAGGCAGAAAAAATTGCACGAAATCAATGAAACTCAGGTAAACAAGTTATCGCGCGATGGTACATCCCCTTTAAATATTAAGTACCCCCTGCATCTGCCCCGATTAATCGTCAACCTTATTTCAGCGCAAAACCTGATCGCCTATCTAGTGGAAACATTGTCAACTTGTCGAGTGTAGATTTATCCGACGCAGAAACTAGTGTCTTGTCGCGCGGGTTATGTTTTTGCCCGGCCACTGGCGGTTATAACGAGTTCCAGTTACTCAAAAATTTAGATAACTTCGCACGGAGCATGCGCCTGCGAGAATTTTTTCACGACCGTCCCGCTTCAATTCCTGAACCTTCGTTACTCCCTTCCTGCAAACATTGGACCCCACCAACCCAACGGGATAAGTTCCTTGATATTTACAATAAAGCAGTGCAGCAGGATGTTATCGAAAGCTACCAAGGCCTCAGATCTTTCCGCAGAAATCTTTCTAGTAATGAAACCGCAGCTATTGATAAACTGAGAGAGCGTTGTGATATTATTATTAAGCCTGCCGATAATGGAGGCGCTATTGTTATAATGAATACCAGTGACTATGTCAATGAAGCCCACAGGCAACTTGCTGATAATTCTTTCTACAGGCGCCTTGATTGCGACTCAACGCCCGAATTCAAAGCCACAATCGAAAATATTCTTAAGAGCCTCTTATAGACAGGAAATATAACTTCTAATCTTGCTAAATCACTCCTCCCACTCAGCCCTGTTGGTGGTGGTTTTTATCTGTTACACAAAATTCATAAAAAAGACAACCCGGGGCGTCCCATTATTTCTGGAATAGGCACTGTGACAGAGAATCTTTCGCGCTTTGTTGATATCCTCATTAACAAAATACCTAAAACTCTGGCGTCTTTTATTAAAGACACGAATCACTTCCTATCTGATATAGCCGATCTTAAAATTCCGCATGGTTCGCTTCTTGTAACTCTTGATGTGGCATCGCTTTACACTAACATCCCGTACGCAGACGGTATAAAGGCTGTTCTTAACTTATATGAACGCTCAGATGATGACAAACCGATTGACAGGTCCGGGCTAGCAACCATGCTCAAATTATTACTTGAACTAAACAATTTTCAATTTTCCGATGAACACTGCCTTCAAGTAAGTGGAACTTCTATGGCACAAGAATAGGCCCTAATTATGCAGGTATCTTTATGGGTGTCCTGGAAGACAAATTTCTTGCCGACCGCTGCCTTCAACCCTTTTTCTACAGGCGTTTTATCTATGATACCTTCTTAATTTGGCAACATTGGGAATCTGAGCTTTATTCCTTTATAGCTGATTACCGCAGTTTACTCTGACGAAGACCGGACCCCGGTCGAAACGTTAGTGCAATCATCGTTTTCACACGTGTGTCTACCCTCTCGTATATGTATATATATATATATATATATATATATATATATATACACCACACCCTCCAAGGCTCAATCCAGGAGGTTCTATTGTGTATTGTCAGTAGTGCTAACAGTGCTACAAACTTCCAGTTACCCCAGTGGGAGAGCCATAAATCGTGGTTCTTGGAATCGCCAAACAATTGAAATGTCATGTTAACTTCATGCATATGTCCTGCAAGACTCAAGCACTAGCAAAACCGGGCTATCTCCCCAAACATCAAACCAGAAGAGGTATTAAAGGTACTAAAAGTTTGTAAGTCTCTCTCTTGCTACATGGCACGCGATGACATATGCGAACTTCCAATTACAAAGACAGAGGAGAAGTGAAATTCAAAACGCCGAACTAGAAATTTTAAAGTTAAAGCTAGTACGAAGCGAAATACAAACGAGCAAGCTAGGGCAAACGAACGAGTGTTCCTGTGTGCTCTTTCATACGTGTTTTTGCCTACGGAGACTAACGTTCTAGCTAGATGTGGTGGTAAACGACTGTCCCGTTATTTTAGTACAATTATAACATTACAATACGACGACAAACGACGACGGCAACCTGAGATGCCAACAGCCGGCGCCCCTAAGGTGCTTCGCCCACAAATAGCGCAGCTTCAACTATGGTTCACAAACTCTGGAATGTTGCTACCTTACCGAAACTGCCGCAGTTGTGTTTTCCGGGTTACCTACAGTAGGACAAGCCATTGTCAGGTATGGCGTAGACATATTTTTGTTCGACGGGTTTCGGAAACTTGTGGACGTTTAGCGAAGGCCAGTCCAGAAGGGCAATATTATTAGGCTGGAATGAGAACGAAACATCTTTGCAATCTCGTGTGATGCCATTTGTGTATGGCATGTAATATAACACCATACAGTTCTATGAACGGTAGTTTAAGCGATTTCTCAAGTTCAGTTTCCGAATGTAGTATGAATCAGACGTTTAGAACTACCCTTAGGTGTCAGCGCAAGACAAGACAGCAGAAATCCACATGGCCTCCGCGGTTCACATGACGGTTTTGCGAAATCATTTAATTCTGATTTTGTGCCGCCAGGTCTCCTGCTTTTTAAAAGGGTAGCTGAACGTTCATCTTAAGCGCAGGAAAAAACAGGGACACAGTAGACAAGGACAATCGCTACTTGCAACTGAGTTTTATTGAATCAGGCTGAAATATATTGAAGCAAAAATACGAGATACAGAAAAGTTTACGATTATACACAGATTAAAATAACAGAATTCCTTGCCGCTGTCTCACACGTGCCAGTCATTGCCACGACCAGTTCTATTTTGAGAACGCTGCCTCTTACTCGGACAAGGCTGCTGATGTTTTGCTGACACTCTCAAAATCACCTAGTTGCATTTCAGATGCCTCTACTATCTCACGCGTGCGCTGATCATAGTCGTGAAACAATATCACAGAGTTTTTAAAGTGTGGCTCACACTTCGTGCATTCCCCGCAGTCTGTCGACAGGTTACCATTCTTTATTTTGTGTACGTTATTTTGATGCTCACGTAACCTGGAGTTGACGCACCGTGCCGCATGCCCTACATATACACTTCCGAAAGGCTAACGGAACACGGTACACAACCCCTCTATTGCATTTCACGTACTCGTTTTGGTTCCCAACGTTACAGCCAGTATATGTTTGTTTAAAATGGTATGGATCTCTGCAGAGCCTCTCCAGTTTGATTGGTGCGGACATTACAACGCGAACCCTTGCCCTCTCCCCATTTTCTTTAGCCGATGTGCGATACCGTGCAAATACGGTATAACCACCATCTTACGGCACTCGTTGCAGTCATGCTCACTTGTTTCGGCCGCTTTTATTACCTTTTTCTCAAGCCTGCGGACAGCCTCAATAACTGCCACAATGACGTCTTCAGGATACCCTGACCGTTTCGGCCGAGAGACCTGCATCTCCACAGCGCTCTGCACGTGATGGACACATGATTTCTTTAGAACATTTCTTTAGACAGGAACGCCTGTACCGGGATTGCCTCTACAATAATGTGCACCGCCAGCATGTTCCCACGTTCGTGAAGAAGAAACGGTGGCGTGAATTTTGTGCACAGATCGACCGGGCTTAGGAAAGCCTCTGGATAACGTATCGTCTCTCGCCTTACTCCGCATCAATCGCCCTCAGAAGATGCAGGCCTCAAGCAGTGCCATCCACACTTCAGAGGACATTACGCTACCTGACCATGTTCGACGCACGCTCAGCCTCGGACGAAAGTGTGCGGTGGAACCTTTGTTGTCCGGACCTAAGCTGCTATCCCTAGGGCGGAGAGTGGCTAGTCCGGCATTGCAAAGTGAGAGGGACCGGTGTATCTCGGAAGGCATCGACGTTCTGTTACGTCGAGTACCTGTTCGTCATCGGTTACCGGTTAGAAGCGTCGTGTCGTGTCTGAAACACCACAACTTGTGCGTCGTCCCGTCCGACAAAGAAGGTGGGTTTGGGGTATTTTCGCATGGCTTGTTCTTTGAGAAGGGAATGACAGCGATTGGTGATGTAATGTTCGCGCGATCTGATGTATCGCTACAAGCTGTTAAAGGGAAGCTGAAGCACTTTCCAAAAAATTTGAGTTAGATTAACAGTTATATAGTTTCTTGCGCGTTGATTCCGAATATCACATTGAAATTTATCGTACATGAGTCCAAGTGGCATGTATCTTGCAAAAAGCGCGGCCCCGTTTGAAAGACGCGCGCGTTTCGTCTTTTGACGCCCCTGATTGGTTGCGCCCGTCATGACGTCAAAGGAGGACACCGTTCGGCCGCGCGGGTTGTCGGAAGCATTGCGAACGATCGCACGGTTGCCTTTGGGGCAATTTAGCTTGCAGTTTAATTTTCGCACATGACTGGATGTTTGTTTTATAATTTCCCGTGCTGTTGGTTCAATTATCTTGGAGCTTAAATTTGCTTTACACGACAGAGAACCCCAAAGCAGTGACTGTAAACGTCGACTAGTGGGTTCCATCAAAATATTTTTGAATTAGGCAACCAGCATAGGGGGATTTTATACCTTATGTTAATATTAGGTACTGCCTTAACTGTTTATTATTATACATAAAACCATTTATGCCGAAGATTAATGGGCGTTTTATAAACAATCTACCAGCGAAAGCACGTACGTGCACTGCGCGAAAAAATAGCGTTCATGCGCTGTAAACGTATATGCGAGACACATCTTGCCGGTACAAGCATAAACCAACAAGCAGACTCTGCTTCCGCATTTTCTTTGTTCGTTGTCGCCCACCCCAGCCCCGTTACTCATCCCCGTACACAGACCCACAGGCGCGCGCCATTTCGGCAGCGGCGCTACAGCGCCTCCGCGATTGCTAGCTGCACTTCGATGAGTGCCGTCTTACTGCTTCGCATGCATTTATACTGAAAACACTGCAGCATACTAGTGCCTGCTCAGCATTATTGGCTGTAGTAGGGCTTGATTTTCGCTTGTGCGTTGCGCATTCTGCTACAATATTACGGCCACCTCGTTATAATTAACAGACCAGTCGGACAAGGCAGTTGCGTTGTAGTTACGTTACTTTAGGTAACAATCACCAAACGTTTGGGATAATGAATCGTTGGCCTGTTTCAGCATTTCTAGATTTAAGCATTTACCGCGCTACTCGGACAGAGGCCGTATATTTACTCTTCGCTCCTAAATTTTTTTAGTATCATCATTATATATATCACCGACTATCATTGGAGCACACTTGAGGTTCAGTGACAACAAGTGCTTGCCAGGTTATAATATGCAGCCACAAGGAATCTTGGGCAAAAAATTAGGCCCCCGCAGTCAACACAACTTATGGCACGGTGGTGGTTTGGAGTGGAGTTTTTTTTTTATTCCAGACAAACATCACCTTATCGTGACATGTATACTTGCACAATAAGTAATCTGGTTGTCTTGGTTCTTTTACTTTGTAGGAATACTGTTTACCACTTAGCCGGGACAGAACTTCTATCAGGATTGGCCCCTTGTTTTAGTTTCGCCAAAAAAAATGTTTTTTGAACAGTGTCCTGACCCCATAGGGAAAGAAAACCGACGCGTTTAACGAAACAAGTAGTTCCTGAACAAATGTGACTTGGTTTCTGGAATGGAACGAAACATCCCCGGCCAAAGTACAGCAGTATTCCCCATCCTTCCTAAATCTAGAATCTGATATGAACATTCACGTCCGTCGCATCAAAAAAAAAACCGCATTGGAGCGGTTTACAAAGTATTTAACGTAGTGTAGTATATTCTCTGTCATCAAGCACAGCCACCTCGGCTGTCGCTTCCGTATGTTATCAAGCATCCCGGCGTGGCATTATTCTGCTTCGGAATACGGCATGATAACGTATGCCTCGTTTGGCGTTCGTGCATACTTTTTGAACACGAAAATTGTACAAATGAGTGCTATCAACCACAACAACAAGTATCATTCACAAGGAAACACGGCGAAAAGAGCATAGCCGAGGCGGCAGAATCCGGCCGGAAGTCCAGGTATGACGTTTTTCAGCCGGTTTTCGCCCGCGCTCTTCGGTCTTCCGGCATCGCGCGGCGAGATGGGGGCGGGGCATCGGGCCACTTTTGTTTGCTCATTGCGCCGCTTCTATTGCATGTATTGCGAAAATATTTCGTACACATTAACTATTCAATGTGTACTTGCTGCTAGTCAACTTTTCTTTTAATTCTAAAACCGCTTCACCTTCCCTTTAAGGCGAAGGCTCTCAAGCTATGTGAACAAATGAACTTGTCAGGGTTGTCTAAACATATTGAAAAATGCCCCAAACTGGGGCTAGACATGTTTTTTGCGGTGAATACCCATAAGGAGGGGATGCCTTTTCGAGTGATAGTGTCAGAACGGCACACCTGGCAGAAAGCCGCAAGTCTGTTTCTACAGAAGCACCTTCACGTGCTGGACGTTGGGGATCCCTTTCACACCAGAAACTCCGAAGAGGTATGTAATGGACCTCGAGGTCCTCCGGCTGCGAAGCCCTCGAGAGAGAGCGGAGAGCGCACGTCTGAGGATAATGAGGACTTTAATCGAACTGGGTCGCGTGGAACGCGAGCGCGTGCCACCGCTCAGTCCGTGCTGGTGAAGAAGATGATGGTCAGCGTCTTCTGCTGTGTAGGAAGACGAATACGTTCCTACATTCTCCACCGCCGACAGATGACGCTAGTTGGCTTCCAAGGGCTATAAGAGTTGAACGGGCCGATCGACTGTCTTTCCACAATAAGTCTACGTTTTTCTTGGTTCCAGGGAAAATTTCCAAACATCGACCCTCCAACATCCATAAAGCGCCTTCCCCGCCATCGGTGTTGATACCGTCGAACTTGTTGCTCCTTAGGATGAGTTCCCAGAGTATTGCAATCCAGGCTCACCTCATGGAGTTCGGAGCGACAAGGGTTTCTGGACCAAGGAAGTTCTCTTTAAACGCAAACTTTCGTTTGCAGGTGTGGAATCTTCAGTAAATGTGGGGTTTTGCAGCCTGCGGTTTGGGTTTTCCTTCGTGAATTTGGTGTTTCAACTGGTGTTCTCGTGGTCCGAGTCTGCAGGCCGAAAATCTTTTCTCCGGCCTCGTTAGGATGTCTGCTGACTTGTGCTCTCTTCGTTTTGCGTTCGTGTCTTTTGGCCTCCGTTGAGTTTATACAAACACACTCACGAAGATTTCCAGTTTTCTTTAACTCCTCGAGCGGGTGCCGGAGGTTCTGGGGCTTGGACGAAAAGATATCCAAGTGTGTGTTACAACGAGGTCCCAGCAGTCTTAGGGTTCCGGGAGGCGAGCAGAAGGTTCTTCCGGAAAAGTCATTCCGTGTTCTAAGGTGGCAGCTAAAACAGGGTCATTACTGGCCGGTTCACAAAAGTTCGTGGAAGCTTCTTGGATGGTGTTTCTTTCTTTTTTCTTCTGTATTGTTTCTTCATTAGTGTCGGCTTCTATGAGCGGATCGTTCATACACAGAGGATCTTGCGATATTCGGTCTGCCCGTGGGTAGCGGTTTTCCGCGGATTGAAAGGGGTGCTTCAAAGTCACTGTTATAAGGAAAGGACTCGACGTAGCTCGAAAAGGTATTCCATTAATTTTCGATTGTGGTTGGTGTGCTTGAGCCGATGTTCGGTTGACTTTAATCGGGGCGCTTCACTCTGACTTTGGCCGCACCGAATCGCTATCTGTCACTCGTCCGTCTTGGGTCTTGACTATGATGCCCTCAAGGCCCCTAAAATTATTCACAAGTTTCGGTACCCCTTGATTTTTCCCGCACTATCGAAGAACGGCAACGTTAGCACAGTGCGTGACATTAGCTCCTCATCGCAGCGGGCCTTGAACAGTCCATCCTAGCAACGTTTACACTGCCTTGAGCTTCATCGTCACTGGCTTCACGTTGCCGGTTTCCAGATCCTAGTAGTGTTCCAAGCCAATCAGATTCGTTATTTTCGTTTCTTCGAAACTTCGTGTGCAGAATGCGCGTGTGTCCAAACGCATTGCTTCCATCGTCTTGATGACTTGGTCATCTGGTACGGGGATATGCTCGTTGGATATGGCATCTATTTCAAGTGCCTCGATGTGCACGGGCCTTTCGGTGTTTTTGGAATCGATGAGGAGACGTACTTTTTTCATTGTTTTTGTCGTTTTCTAGCCTCCAATCACACCCACAGTTAGTCTCCTCATCCAGGAATTCGCACTCTAGTTTCTGCGACACATCGATAGTAATAAAACTGCGTTGACTTCCGCCGTCAAAGAGGTTCCGGTAGCGTCCTGATGACGCAGAACCTTTGACTGTCGCGGTCTAAGTCTGAAGCAAGACCATGGGGCCAGTTTGACGACAAACCAGGCTAACGGGTGTAGAGGTCACTTTGCTTCTGCTCGAGGCGTCTGGCGCCCACGTGGTAGTGGCATGCCTTCAGGGGCACTTGTCGCACCGCAATCGGCCTCGGCAGTCTTTCGACATGTGCCATTTCTTGAGGCACCGGAAGCATCGACCTTCCTTGATGAGCAGGTGCTTCTTCCGTTTTAGGCTCCATTCGTCGCTGTCGCAAACCTCGGAACGATGCTTCACGGACTGGCAGAACAAGCACCGTTGAGGTTTGTTCGCAGAGCTCTGCAGAGCCAATACGGTGTTTAAGTTTCGGAGTCTCTGTTGTCTAGGTGGCTCTTGTGGTGTCACGGCGACGTCCGGCGTTGTCACAGCTGTTTGACGCTCCACGGCTTCTCGACACCGAACTTGATGGTCGAAAAACTCGACAAGCTGCTGGAATTCTTGTTCGGGTTGTGCCGTCTCGTTCTGTTGGCCAACTGCGGCTTGAGTCGAGCTGGATGTCGTTGAAGTACACGTCGGTGACTTGAAGAGTTCGTGGTACTCCAAGACTATGTCAGGCGGTAGCGTTCTAAAAAAAACCTCCCGTAGCATAAAGCAGTAATTAGCGGGACTGGTGCCAAGGGCCTTCAGTCTTCATACATGCACCTGTATCTGATCATAGAGACATCGAAGTTCCTCTGTGTTGCTCGACGACGAAACCGGTTTCAGGTCCAGAAGGCTTCTGAGATGGTCTTGGACAATGATTCTTTCGTCTCTGAAGCGCTTTTTCAGTATGTCAACTGCGTCCTTGTAGCACTCCTCGCTGGCACCTAGTGAAGCCATACCTATCTGAATGGAAAAGTTGCAGACACAGAAATCGTTTTTATGAGGTTATTTTATGCCGACTGCGAATAGGTCACACTGTGCTCACACACGGCTTCCTGGTCCAGAAAGAACAGAAACCCATGTGTGACCACTGTGGAGAACCTCTTACTGTACTTCATGTTTTAATAAGCTGCCCACACCTTGAAGCAGCACGCATCAGACATTCTAATCAATTTTCGTAGTGTAGGAAAATACCCTCGAACGTTTTATTTGCATCAAATTTTCTTGCCGTGTACCCAAGCAATATCTTTCCGTAATTCATGTGTAATCCCTTCTACCTGCAAAAAATGCGCATCCCTTTACACCCTGCGCTTTTACTTAGTGATGAACCGTTGGTGGATTTTAGGAACGTTTTCCAATTTTTTGAGGACGCCGGCCTTCTACACCGGTTTTAGCTATGTGCCTCTTTGAGTCCTTTTAAAATGTTTTTAATCCTCACAACACCCTGAGTAACATCGTTTAATCGTCGCTTAACTATTCTACCCTGCGTCTGGCGCATTATAACCGAAAGGTTGCTGTGCCAAAAAACCACAACTTACTTACTTACTCCTCGCTGGCCTGAAGAACACAGATGGCTGACGCGGCTGCTCCAGTCACGAGGGTGTTCAAATCGTTGAATTTCTCCGCAGTGCTCAGTTCGCTGTTGTTGTGCACAGGCCATGAAAACTGCATCCAGAAGCGGTGCCAGTTCTTCCGGTTCAAATCAAACTTGACTAAGTCAAGCTGAGGCAGCTTAGACTTGCTGGTGGCCGGAGTCGGGCAGCTCATCGGTCGTGTGGGTAGTCCGGATGCAAGGGCGTTCTGCAGCTCGAAACGCAGGGTCGCTGTCGCAGGGTTGCTGTTCACGACCTTATCGCCGTATTTTGCAGCGTCCGACGTCTTATTATCCAGCAGGTCGCCTGGCGTCTCGTCGAAAATCCGGTAGTCGAGATTCCTTATCTGCTGGTGGAACGCTTCGATTCGTTCAAGCAGAATGCTCACCTTGGACGCCAAAAGTCCAGGTTGCCCTCGCAATGCTGCTTCCGCTTCGATAATTACGCCGTCCAGAGAGCGGAGGCTCGGGCGACGTCGGAATAGCTGTTCCATGGCGGTCATCTGGCGGCCGGGGATTTTGGGGCCAAGGTCGTTGGCGCCGCGTCGGTTCAAAGGGCTTGCGCGGCTCCGGGCGTCGATGACGTAGGCCTTTTCGCGCGATCCCGGGTTTCCGGCACCATGTAATGGACCTCGAGGTCTTTGGGCTGCCAAGCCGTAGAGAAAGAGCGAAGAGCCACGTCTGATGATAATCACCATCATCATCATCACCACCAGCCTATCTACTCTCACTGCAGGGCAAAGGCCTCTCCCATTATTCTCCAATTACCTCGGTCCTGTGCCAACTGTGACCAATTTATCCCCGCAAACTTCTTGATCTCATCTGCCCATCTAACTTTCTGCCGCCCCCTGCAACGCTTACCTTCTCTAGGGATCCACTCTGTTACCCTTAATGACCAGCGGTTATCTTGCTTTCGTTATCCTGCCTTCGGATGCAGCGATGGCGTAGAGGTAGAACACCCGCCTCGCGTGCAGAAGGACCGTGGTTCGAATCCCGCTGCCGGACAATTCCCACCGGATTAAAAAAAAATCCGCGTATTGATGGAATTGCACAAAGGGGTTTGGGGTGCGGCCTGACCCCGGCAACCATTGCCGGCACTGCACTCCCTCACCAGAGCAGGATTGGCCACCCTGGTGTAGGAATGGCCACAACCTCCCATGAATACGCCAATTAACCCACGGCCCTCAATCCCCAGCGGCTGCAAAGCAACTGACCACGGCGGCGGTCAGACCTGTGACGCATCAGAGGGTGCTAAGAATCCCTGAACCCGGACAGGCCGCCAATGGAATCTGAACCTGGCAACGTTTAACGCGCGAACCTTATCTAGCGAAGCAAGTCTCGAGGTGTTGTTAGAGGAATTACAGGGCATTAAATGGGATGTAATAGGGCTTAGCGAGGTTAGGAGGGCAGGCGAAGCCTTTACGGTGCTGAAAAATGGACACGTCCTATGTTACCGTGTTCTAGAGGACAGAAGAGAACTGGGAGTGGATTTCTAGTCAATAAAAGCATAGCTGGCAAAATAGATGAATACTATAGCATTAACGAAAGGGCAGCAGGTCTTGTAATTAGGCTCAATAAGAGGTACAAGCTCAAGGTGGTGCAGGGCTACGCACCCACATCCAGCCACGACGACCAAGTAGTGGAACCCTTCTATGAAGATGTGGAATCGGCAATGTTTAAAGTAAAAACACAGTATACCGTAGTTCTGGGGGACTTCAATGCTAAAGTAGGCAAGAATCAGGCTGGAGACAAGGCAGTTGGGAACTATGGTCTGGGCTGTAGAAATAGCAGGGGGGACCTACTAGTTTAGTTTGCAGAACGGAATAACCTACACATACTGAATATCTTCTTCTGTAAACGGGAGAGTCGGAAGTGGACCTGGAGGAGCCCGAATGGGGGGCACAAAAATGAAATAGACTTCATATTATGCGATAACCCTGGCGTCGTGCAAGATGTGGAAGTGCTCGGAAGGGTAAGGTGTAGTGACCACCGTATGGTAAGATCTCAACTTAGGGTAGATTTGAGGAGGGACCGCCACAAGCTAGTACGAAAGAAGCCGATAAATGAGCTAACAGTAAGACGTAAAGTAGAAGAATTCGGGATCACGCTGCAGAACCGATATTCCGCTCCTTACGAGGAAGCCGAGCTTACGACACAGGAAGCCAGCGACAACTTTAAACGCATTATGACGGACTGTGCCGTAGAAGTCGGGGGCACTATGGCTAGACAGGATACTGGTAAACCTTCACAGGAGACGAAAGGTCTAATCAGGAAACGGCAAACCATGAGAATCTCTACCGCAGCTGACAGAATAGAACTAGCGGAGCTCTCGAAGTTAATCAATAAGCGCAAGACAGCTGACATACGGAAGTATAATATGGAGAGGATCGAATACGCTGTAAAGAATAGAGGTAGCCTGAAAGCAGTGAAGAGACGTCTTGGCGTGGGGAAAAATCAGATGTATGCAATTAAGGATAAGCAAGGCAATGTCATGACAAATAGGGATAAAATAGTCACAGTGGCCGAGGAGTTCTATAGGGATCTGTACAGTAGACGTGACATACAGGATAATGCCGAACGAGACAGTGGCTCAGAGGAGATAGACATCCCACCAGTAACGACCGAAGAAGTAAGGAAGGCTTTGAAAGAAATGAAAGGGGGCAAAGCACCTGGTGAGGATCAGATAACAGCAGACCTCTTGAAGGATGGCGGAAAAATTGTTCTTGAAAAACTGGCAAACCTGTATACGCAATGCCTAATGACCGCAATGGTACCGGAATCTTGGAAGAACGCGGACATCATCCTAATCCATAAGAAAGGTGACATGAAGGACTTGAAAAGTTACAGGCCGATCAGCTTACTGTCAGTCGTATACAAGGTATTTGCCAAGGTAATCGTTAACAGAATTTCTGCAACCTTAGATTTCAGTCAACCTAAAGGACAATCAGGGTTCCGTCTGATGATAATGAGGGCTTTAATCGAACTGGGTCGCGTGGAGCGCGAGCGCGTGCCACCGCTCGGTCCGTGCTGGTGATGATGATGATGACCCGCGTCTTCTGCTATGTAGGAAGATGTAGAAGTTCCTACAAGGTCTGTGACCCCTTGACACAGCACTCCCGCTGTACATTTATTGGTTTTTCTATAGACATCAAAGACAGTTATTACTCCCTGCCACATAACGAGTCCCGGAATGTGTCGAACAATGCATTTTAGAGTTTGGTGTAATAGCCTTTCAAAATGAAAGTGGAGTAACAATGCAAGCGTTTCCCGACCTGTTTTCGTATCTGCAGTCCGCCTAGGTTTCCCGGAACGGCAAAACCTTCATACAAAAAAGGGTGTCGGTATAGGGTGTTGTGTTGCTCCAGTGCTGAGCGATCTTTTTTTGAGCCTGATCAACCGGGTTCTGGAGGGTAGAGTGATGTCAACAAATGTCGTCAAAGTGTACAGGTACGTGGGTAATTGTTGGTTGTCCTTCGTAGGGGTGCATCCAGCTTTGACAATGACGTGAGATCAACACTGGCAGTGTTTGAAGATTGCCTGAAACCACTTCAGACATGTCATGAAGTACCATAAGGTAACGCGCTGAAGTTCTTGGGCATGAGCCTCATGTTTTCGCACAGCCAGGTTTGCTGGAGTTACGCACCCCGCAGCCAAAAGCCCCTCATGGCATTTAGCTCTACACACACCAAACTGGTGAAACGCTCAGTAGCAACGATGTGCTTCAGCAATGCTCTAAAGAAATCCTGTGTCCATCAAGTGCAGAGCGCTGTGAATGCGCAGGTCTCTCGGCTGAGACGGTCAGGGTATCCTGAACTCGCCATTGTGGCAGTCGTTGAAGCTGTCCGCAGGCTTGAGAAACAGGTTATAAAAGCGGCCGAAGCAAGTGAGCATGACTGCAACGACCACCGTAAGACGGCAGTTATACCGTATTTGCATGGTATCGCACATCGGCTAAAGAAAACAGGGCAGAGGGCTGGGATTCTCGTTGTAATGTCCGCACCAATCAAGCTCGAGAGGCTTTGCAGAGATACATACCCTGTACAAAAAGAACATGCAGGCTGTAACGTTGGACACCAAAACGAGTACGTGAAATGCGATAGAGGGGTTGTGTACCGTGTTCCGTTAGCCTGCCGAAGGGTTATGTAGGGCAGACGGCACGATGCGTCAACTCCAGGTTACGTGAGCATCAAAATAACGTACACAAAAGAAAGGATGGTAACCTGTCGACTCACTGCGGTGAATGCTCCAAGTGAGAGCCATACTTTAAAAACTCCGTGGTATTGTTTGACGACTCTGATCAGCGCACGTGTGAGATAGTCGACGCAGCTGAAATGCAACTAGGCGATCTTGAGTGTGTCAGCAAGATATCACTAGCCTTGTCCGAGAAGAAGGCAGCGTTCTTAAAAAAGAACAGGTCGTGGTAATGACTGGCACGTGTGGGACAGCGGCAAGTGATTCCTTTATTTTAATGTGTGTGTAATCGTTCCCTTTTCTGTATCTCTTTTATTTTCGCTGCTGTATATTTCCCCCTGATTAAAAAAAAATTCAGTTGGCAGTAGCGCGTGTCCTTGTCTACTGTGTCATTGTTTTTTTCTGCGCTTAAGAGGAAAGTTACCGGAATGCCAACTAGCCCGAAAGCAAGCCCTTCTTCGGGTAGCTGAAGAATGTCAGATACGTATTAGTTAGTCTTGCACGAGCACCCGACAGCGATTCGGATTTTTTGTTCCCGCATCACGTAAATATGTGCCTACATACGCTCTTCGGCAGCGTCCTCCCCCGTCGCACGCTATGTAGGAAAAATGCATGTATTATTGTGAATAGAAAAAAATTGGTTATAAATTTTTGTGGCTACCCACCCCATTCGCAATGGCAGAAATATACACCGAATGCAAGATGCCGCGCCTGCTCACCGCCGTAGTCGGCCTATATCAAACCATTTCCCCTATAACAAATCTTTATAAACCTTAACAATAACAAAAGTATACAGTACTGTAAAAGAACCAAGCTGCACGAAGACAGCTTCACGCAAAACGTATTACCACTACATCTTGGCTACACATTGCTGTAAGCATATATTAACTGCGTCTTCAAGGGTCAAACGAAACCCCCATGCTTTCCGGAATATGATTACTCTCTCACGTATACTTTTAGTGGCATACTGCCAAGAACTTGCTGTTCACAAATAAACACAAATTCACAAACCCAAACTTCGCAAGCAGTGTGTACTGCATATTGATTGCTTTGTGAACGCATGAACAGAAAAGCATTTGCTTATTTCATTAAATAACATCTTTCTATTTTATCTCAGAGTGAACACGCCGATGAAAAACATGAAAGAGTTCTCTGATGTATTCAAATGCCAACCCGGGAAGCCAATGCACCCAATTCGCAAGGACACGTGTGTTTTATGGTGAATTGCCTATGTGAATAATCAGGAAAACATTCCACCCAAATCCCTGGGCACTGAAAGGTTTGGCCAGAAGCGGTAAAAAACGTGTACGCACCGGAAAATCGGAATAAACCTGACATATTGAAGTAAAACGTGTGGTCTTCTGCTTTTGTAAGCCTATTCTATGCTGCCGGGCGTCTTTTGAATAAGTAGCAAGGCTCTGGACCGGCATCGTACTATAATTGTCATTTAACAAGGTGGTAAGCCAGTTAGAAGTACGAACATATGTTCTATGCTTCCTAACACTCACCTGACCTAACCCTAGAAGTTATAAACCACAAAACCCCTCAATAATTACTGTAGCTTTGTTTTAAAAGTTTCTACAATCAAGATCTCTGTTCCGAGACACGACACGGTAGCGAACACACAAGCTCACATATCACTGTCAGTTGTAAAAGTGAAAAACACCATCACCAGTTTTTACTACAGCGCCTGGTTTTTCTTAAGGCTGACTGGACATTACTTACATCCCGGTGGAAGCATTTCCATGGCATTCCTCTACTTTACCGCCATTTTAAGTGCACTCTCTACTTCCATGTGTTAGCTTGCAGTTGGCCCTTTTAACTAGTCCTTTTGGGCGCTTCTTAAGCCTTGCAAGTATAAATAGTACTATAGACTCTAAACGTTTTTAATGGTTTGTAGTGCTGGAGAGACATGGTTGTACTGCACGCACTAAATCCCTGTAAACATAGAGAACGACCATGCCGGTTTCTTTCTTGTCCAGGAAGTTATGAACAAGCCGTTGCAGCTGTTTCATTCCTGCCGGAGTTCCATTCCACCAAACGTATCGGTATTTTGGAAGAAGAGACAATTACTAAGAAGTGCAAATTTTGTTTGTATCTGGCCAGAATAATATACTGAGGGCAGTGAAAACTCGTATTGGTAGAACCATCTTGTCCTCAACAATTAGCGACCGTGTATGGTAACGTAGTGGCTGGTAATCTAACTTTCTGATCGCAAAATGCTCCATGCCTCTACTCGAAGCTGCGTGGTCGGTATGAAGGTTTTAATTTTCCTTCTCATGAGGTTTGAGCCAAATTAGTTATTATATGTGTGTGCCGGACTGAGCTGAGCCCAGGAGGAGTGTGCACAACATTATTTAGTTCCAAAATGATTATGCAGAGCTAAGATTACAACCGAAATTTTTGAAGTAAATAAATGCAATATTTTCCAATATTTTCGTTTTCATTTCCTCTTATTTCATCAGTTGGGAATATGCCACTGACATACGGAGGTACGTGACCAAACCAGCCTTCAGTTCCTAACTGCAGCCACAAGCCTTTGCGCTTGCAATTTTTTTTTCATGATCGGCTGGTTTGATTTCTCTAACCTTTCGTGGCGTTGCTTCGGCGAAAAGCCTCAACCCAATGCCTCATGCTCTGTTCTCTGAACGCGAAGGCGAATTGTGAGCAAACCAAGAAGGAGATGGTGACGGTCATGCAACCTGCAGAAAGCAAATGGCGGGGGCAGGTGCAGCCGCTTGTGTAGGAAGTTGCACATTCCAATTTGTTTTGTTGTAACGAAGCGGTGCGAACCTCAAATAACATAATTTCGCGAGCAAGACTGCCGTATATTTGTAAAAAAGACTGCTCCAAAAAGTGATTCTCTGTTACGAGTCGACATTCTGCACATGACAAGTTTGCGAGCTCCCAGCACGAACCATGGTCACAAGGCAATTGTCACTGGCATCTCTACTCAACGTGGTTTGAGTCATACTCCAATTTTATGGACACATTTCGTAATTTTAAAAATACCTATATTAATAACTTCAGCTTGCATTGCTTCGTCAAAAAAAAAAGAGAAGAAAACACGGAATCTGCCCTGCGAACGAATGCTTGCAGGAAACAATCGTCGGAGCAAATGTCGAAGAATCGTGTCACAAAGTTTGATACCGACTATGTTTCGCTATACAAAGCAGCATGCCATTCCCGGGAAAGTTTGAACACATCAGTTTTCTCTTGAGCTATATTATGCTTGCAATCATTCGCTGGGCACAGAAGTGCAGCAGAGATATCGGTGGACTATGGTGGTATGTTAGTCACGTTTCCGGAGTAGTCAGTGTCCCTTCATTGTACACGGGGCTTGCATTAGTCATCATCGCTTTCTGTATTTCCAAATGTTTTCTAATAGGAGTTGGTGAGCTAGTATGTGAAACTGCGGTTTGCGTTTTTACGCAACTATGTTTGTTTGGGCATGCATTACGATTTCCGTACGCCGACGTTCTGCTGTTTTGGCGTGCTCACGCAGAGTAGTTGTCCGCTGACGAATTGAGGACTTAAATTTACGTTACCTCATCCATATAAAGTCGCTTCATATAAAGCAAGGAAAATAAACGATATGACACTGTGAGTATTCATGGACGGACTCAGCATTCCTTGAGCTGTAGCTAGAGCCCACTGATTCTTCTAAACCCAATTGGCAGAACTTGGTGGCATTTATAGCTTGATTGGGCTTACGTTTTAGCGTTTAAAGGCATAGGGTTTAAGCCTATTGGAAGTGCAGACTGTACCGAGACGCCACTTCGGGAGAGTGGCTATATTAGTTCTCCTGCACTTTCCGAATGAAAAATCGTCCATATTAAAAAGAACCCGTAGGCGGCAGGAGGTATATAAAGAAAGCACCTGTTTTTTGCCCTTGGGAAAATGGCCAACCTCGCCAATAGGAAAAATTCCTGCAAAGATGAACAGCGTACAAGGAAAAGGTGTTTCATTCGATGTCATAAACATGCAGCTTCGTTTCTCCACCAAAACTTAAAAACAAGCTGGAAGTCAAAATCAGTCCTTCGGTTAAGGTTTTCGTAAAAGAACACGAGGAAAGTACTGTGAGTGAGTGAGTAAAATGACTTTATTTGACCATCCGGCGGACGACTATCCTAGAACCACGAGGGGAGGGTCATCGCGATGCGGCCACACATCATTTCGGACTGGCGTCCTTTACTTGGAGAGCAGCCGTCGCTACTGCCGCCTTCTTCTTGCACCCGCGCCTGCCGCTGGGCTTGGATGGTAGCGAACACCAGCCGCTTTCGCTCAGGCCCTGCTTTTTGAGGGCAGCCGAAATCTACTAGACGGCCCGTATCCGCTCTTCCATTTGGTCGCTTCCGGCGGCGGCAGCAAGCCATGACGGGATCGTCGTCGCTGTCCTTGCCACCCTCACATTCTGTTCACAATCCCACAAAATGTGAGCCGCAGTAGCCCTTTCCGATCCACAAACGTGGCAAAAGTCACGCTAGAACACACGTGTTTCATGAGCACCGGCGTGGGTAGCGACCCAGTCTGCAGTTGCCGGAATGTCACCGCCTCGCTTCAGGTCAGGCGCGGGTGATGCGGGTCATAGCCCTAGTATGTACCATTTCAACATTTCACTGTAATTTGTCATGCTGTCTTTGGTCTCGCACCACCAATCCTTCGCCGAGTCGGCCGGTTGGGCGGCATGTTATGTGAAACCTCGCGCCGCCTCGTTGGCCGTCTCGATGTGGTTTGCGTTGCCTCCGTCCGACGCGTCCCTTCCCATGTGGGCCGGGAACCACTTGATTGCACCGCTCTGTCTGTTAGGTTCACCGCGCGCAGCACCCGCGCTGCTGCCACACACACTCTGCGTCAGGCGTAGTTCCGCCCCGTGGTCCTAGAATCACTCAGCACGGTCGTGCATGCGCGGTCGCCAAGAGCCAGGGCGATGGCTATCTGCTTGGCCCGATGTCGCGGCCTTCCCCACACGCTCGCAGCCGCTTTCGGCTCGCCGGTGACCGCACTGACCACCACCGCGGCGAAAGGTCCTCTCCTGTCGTGGTACTCCACCGCGTCCACATATACGGCACTGCTGTCTCTGGCGTGGAGGTCACCCAAGGCCCTGGTCCTTGCCGCCCTCCGCTCCCGGTTGTACTGAGCATTCACGTTCTTCGGTATCGAACACATTTGCACGTGTCTCCGCACACACCTTGGTACCTCCGCTCCTTCCGCAATCTCCTCGTCCGCACTCCTCGGCTCCAGGCCTAGGTTACGGAGCACCTGCAGCCGGTTCTGGTGCCCGAGAGCCGCGCCAGCAGGGCGGTTCTCTGCGCTTCTGCAATCTCCTCGAGAGTGTTGTGCACCCCCCAGGAACCGTAGCTTATCTGTGCTTGCACAATCTAAACGACCGAGTGCTGCCTTGTAGGCCCTTCGTATGAGCACGTTGATCCTGTTTTGCTCGTGTACCTTCCAATTGTGGAAGGGCGCCTCATCAGCAATATGGCTCACGGCAAAGGACTGGACCAGCCGCGTGAGGCTGGCCTCCTTCATGCCTCCGGCCCTTCTGCTCGATATCATCTTTATGAGGCGTACGGCCGTGTTCACTTTGGCCGTTAGGCGGTTAATGGTGTCGCTATTGGCTCTGCTTCGCTCTGGGTGCATGCCCAGCTCCCCCATCTTTTCGACGTGCGGAGTCACATGGCCGCCGCTCGTTCGTATCGTGATTTTCTCGCGGTCCCTTCTAGGGTCTCGCTTCTTCTGTCTCACTCCCTTAGGTGGCACTATTAGCAACTCCGACTTGCTCGATGAACACACCAGCGCCGAGCCGTCCAGTTGCTCCTCGATGGCGTCCACCCCCGCCTGTACCGTGTATTCAATGTGGCCGTCGGTGCCTCCCTTGACCCAGAGCGTGATATCGTCGGCGTAGATTGTGTGCCTGACCCTGCTGACACGCGTGAGCCGTTCGGCCACTCCGATCATCAATAGGTTAAACAGCAGCGGCGAGATGACCCCGTGTGGGTCCCCACGCTGCCCAGCTTCTTCTCCAGTAGCTGAAGGTCGCCGGCATAGATTTCAATCGTGCTACCCGACAGAAAATCGCTTATATATCTGTATGACCACTCGCCCATGTTAAGCATCGACACCTGCGCCAGGATCGCAGAGTGCGTCAACTTGTCAAAGGTGCTCTGCAGGTCCAGGCCGAACACGGCACGGTTATCTCTCGGCGTGGTGTTGTCGTCTACAATCTCGCTCTTAAACTGGATCATAGCATCCTGGGTACCTAGTTGGCTCCAGTATCCGATGACTGTGTCCGGGTAGAGCCCCGACTCCTGAAGGTACCGCTGCCACCAGTTCATCAGGACGTGCTCCAGCGCCTTGCGCACGCAGGATGTCAGCAAGGTGGTCCCGTGGTTCCTAATATCCGGCGGCTTGCCGGCTTGGGGATCAGGATTGTCTTGAACACCTCACATTGCCGGGGGAGAGGCCCAGCCCGCCAGCACCGGTTGTAGTAGTCCATCAGGCTCGCGATCGCCGACTCGCTGAGATTCTTAAACACCTTGTTCGTCACTCGATCTGGGCCTACCACCGATCTGGTACTGAAGTTTTGCAGGGATGCTCGGACCTGCCATACCTCAATGTCTCTGTCCAGACTCAAGTTGGCCGCACCCTGGTAGTCCTGGTGATGCACTGCCTGGGTGGCCGGCAGATACTTGGCGTTCAGGCGTCTTCGCACCTCGTGCTCCGGCATTCCTGGACCGCTTCGTGCATGATCCTGGTTAGCCGGTCTCCCTGGGGCGACTTGGTCTTGGTTTCGTCCAGGAGATGCCACAGCAGGGTCCACGTCCTGCTGCACTGCAGATCGCATGCCATCGCTGTGCGCACAGCGTTCTGCAGTGGGCCTCGATCACTCAGTTTAGCTCCGCGATATTCTCGCGGAGCTTCCTGTTGGTACGTTGAGCTTTCCACCTCACCAGGAGGGCTTTCTTGGCCTCGATGAAGTGGGCCGCGGGGGTCAAGCTCCCGGACTACAAGGCGAGAAAATTACAGTGTGGTATTTATCCAACTTCACCAGCCTCAAGCTTCTAATATTGCCGTCAAAGAAGGAAGCTAGGCATTTAACTCAATCGGTAGTGGTGCGGTTTTAAGGGTAAATGCGGTTAGCGCACATCACACAATAACCAAAATCAAAGGCGATCGACTAAAAACGAAAAATGAGAAAATTGGGTGCAATCCACGCTGGGAAGGTTTTTGGAAAGCAGAGCTGTGAACGCCCCCAGAACAATTTACATGCGATGTCACTTGAAATCACACGCGTGGCTCTAGAAAGAGTGAAAATAGAGATTCTGCCAGCTGTTACCTGGGATTCGCGGGGCCGCCTTCCCGAAAGCACCAGCGTTGGCCACAGCCGGGCTCGAGCGGGGGACAATGCCGCTGTAGCCCGGCCGTGCGTCAGAACAAAGAAAACGGAGAGGAGCGTGTTTTGAAGGGTGAGACAGCGGAACCTAGCCATCCTGATGTGCTAGCTCGGGGCTACACCACCGCGCGACACAAGCGCAGACACCCAAACAATCCGGCCTGTGAGCTTAGCGATTCCCATTTATACTAAATAGTTTCGTAAGTATGAGAATTGCGAGAAAGCTTACGGAACTTTTATAATAGCTCTTTATCAGAACCAGTTTCCATTCGTCTTTTGTTATACCTGTTAAAGCACCAGCGAACTGATATTTAGCAATTTAGAAAACGCCGTCCCAATCGTGACCATCGGCGCAAAAAAATGGCGTTTCTCTAGCGGCCAGATGTCTGTATCTGGTCTCTACATTTTGTTTTCCCGCCCTGCAAGCCAATCCTTAACGTATCTTTGCCGTACGACAAGTTACTTCCGCTGGTCCAGGTTACCCACGAGGTGTCGAAAGTTAATCAAGCCGAGCAAAGTAAGCGTGCCATGGACGCGAAGCTGCGCCAAAACAGGCCCAACACCGTCGATAAAGCAGGCGACAAATCCGACTGAAGTGTCCCCCCGACGCACCCGCCGGGGTGAGCAGGAGGAACGCTGGGTAATAGCGCCCTATCGCCGTGCCATCCACACTGTGCACCGCGAGTGAAAAGCGCCCTCCGCATCCGCACCCGCGTTGGGAGTATTTGTCTTTCCCGCCACGAGAGAACCATTAGCCGGTAGAGGTAGAAAGCTGTGCTTTAAAACAACCATGCCTGACAGTGCCCTTGGAGAAAGCGTCACCACAAATCTACACACAACTTTTTAAATTTTAGTAGCTATTGGATTTGAATTCAGATAAAGAAAGACAGATTGTAGATGGCTTTAAAAAAGTCTTGATTCACGACTTGTGCAAAACGACAGAGCGATGACTTCACAAACGACAAGCACTGCGATTGAATTTCATTGAGGAAAGCTAGAAAAACATGGTGCTGTGTAGCCCTTTCGCATCTTTGATTTGATTGATTGAGGGGTTTAACGCGCCGACGCAACGCAGGCGATGAGGCGCGCCGTAGTGGAGGGCTCCGGATTAATTTTGACCACCTGGGGATCTTTATCGTGCGCCGAAATCTCGTACACACGGGCGTTTTTGCTTTTCGCCTCCATCAGAAAAGCGGCCGCCGCGGCCGGGAATCGAACCCGCGACCTCGTGCTCAGCAGCGCAACGCCTTAGCCACTGAGCCACCGCGGCGGGTCGCATCTTTTTCCACTTTAGAATAAAGATCAGTCGCCCAGAAACTGGGCCAATGCCGGCTTCTGGTTTGGTTTGAGCATATATTGTCTTCTGGGACGTACGGATATCAGCATGAATAGGACAATTCTATTCTAAAAGGTTCTGTCCCTTGCAGTAGTGCGTTTTCTGTGGCCGTACAAAGTAAACAAGGAGCACTTATAAAAGAAAAGAATTTCAATGCAGCATTTTTTGAAACAGCTTTCTTTATTCCGGAAGACACTGTAAATGTCATCAAAATGTTTATACTCCTCATCGGGAAAACTGTGTTTTTTTCGCGCAATAAAAAGAAGGGCGCGGGTAAATAGCCGCTCTGGTGCAAGTCATTCACGAATGTGTGAGGCCCTGATTCACTGTACACGGATTTTTTCCCTTATTTCATGTTTTGTTTTATCGCTTTGTCCGAACGAAAATGAACGCGGTTCATAAAAAGCGTTGTTAGCCCACCCTTCTGCGGGAAGAAAATTAAACAGTCGTAATTTTTGGATATATTCGAATGCCTGCCACTTGGCATTTTGCTTTTAGTTTTTGGGTGAACATTCACTCTGCAGTCGTTCAGTGGAAGTTGAGTTGTTACGTGTGTTGACCAGCATAGCGAAATGCAAGATGAAAAAAATACCAGAATTTTGCTATATTGCGCGCGTAAGGCTTGCGCTTTCTTAACGCAGAGTGGTATGCAAATCATTGAGGGTCATGTGTCTTAAAAGTTACCGGTAAACCAGGTGCATCCCGAATACCATCTACGCCCGATGAGAGAAAAAAAGCCGCCTGGACAACACCGGCGCCCATATGGACAACTAAGACTGTTCGGTTTAAAATAAATATATAATTCATTTAAAATATGCACTGTAGATCACATGAACAGAGGGAATTAAGGACGCTAGTCGTCCTTGGGCCACATAAACGCGGAAATTTCGGCACCGAGATTCAGCCGCCCGGCAAAAGATAAAGCAGATGTGGAACAAGACGTTTATAGTCACAACCATTTTAAACGTCTAAATCTGGTGTCGATGTTCTTACTTGTCAACATTGTTGAGAAAAAAACCAAACATTGGGCATATCTGAGGCAAAACGTGATACAAAGATGGTACTTGGAGTGTTCTTTTATAAAAATTTCGTTTTGCTTGACTGTTGTGATATAAAATGAAATATTAGCACTGCCGAAATGCACACAGTGAGGGCTTCATCCGGGGATATTGTGGCGCCATCTGGAGGTGCACCATGATGCGCAACTCCGTGCGTTTTCCAATGCCACTTCCGGGTTACACCAGCAGTGTCGCCGGCGTGGTTCGCTCCGACGTTTGTATACGAGACTCGCCTTGGAACGACTCTCGACCACGTGTTTCAACGCGGCCTAAACAAGTTCGAAGTACTCAACTGCTTATAGTTCAGCGTGCACATGCCGATTCTCTGCATCGTTGGAAATGCGTCCCACGACAAGAATTATGATGGTGACACTCACAGTGCCAGTACTTCCAGTGCGAGTGTGCAACATCTTCATGGCGTACACCACGGCGTCACCGGCGACGGCAGGGCAACTACTTTGGCGCATAGCCAGAGACATTGGTACAGCCAGAGCTCATTCCACACAATAAATACATTCATGCTTCACAACCAATTTTTTTAAACAATAATTGTATACAGTACCATGCGCGATCCAAACGCTGCGATGTCCTGGAGTTACGAGTACATGGCCCGCTAAAAGAGCGACGCGGAAAAAATAAAATCTCCTTCAACAAAACTACATTACATTTATTTTGCCACAACGGAAACAGTAGGAAAAGAGCATCACAGGTGGGCGGGGAAAAGACGAGGACTTCTGTCGCGGGTGGCAAAACAGTATCGTATTTGGACGACATTTGCAGAGAAGCAAACAGATTCACGGCCCGTTTTTTTTACTTCTTTCAAAATCTTTGGGACCTGGTTCTAAACAAGGAAGCCAAGCATGTGACCTGACATTGTCGAGGAACAAAAAAGGCTACCGATGCCATCGGTGCATTCCGAATTTCATGTGAGCCGCGACGTTATAGTAGTGGTTAACATCAGTATTGCAGAGAGAGATAAGCCACGGTTTTAGTTAATGGTACGACCACTGAATACACCTAGGCCGTTGAGTTTCCAGCATATCATTTGCAGGGGGGTCCCAAAAAAGCAAAGCATAAAATAAAAAAGTGTTTATTCTGGAAGCCAAGACATGGAGTTTAAACAAACTAAATGCTGTCGTACTTCACAAAGCTTTCGGATTGTTCATTATTATCCCCTTGAAATTGCAAAATGGCCTAATGTGTGATCAGGTAGAGAGAAAGAGAGAGAGAGAATGGTGTTAATTCGTGATGGTGAGGTTAGCGGGGCAAAGACGCTTCGCATGCTACACCATACTAGAAGAGAAACAATAAAATTGGTAAAGTTACGATGATGACAAAGACGCGCATGCTTGAGTAACCCTGTTTAGAGACACTGATGAAGTGCTGTACGCTGCTGGAAAGGGCACGAAAAAACATGTATCGTAGCCACATGTGAACACGGCAGAGCTTATCCGCACTAAAACAATTATTCATAGTCATTATTTGTTGACAGGCTCAGTAATTTTGCGCGGTTCGCCATTTTCCGCATTTCTTGTATATTTTTTCTGTTTTTTCAATGCTTCAAAATGGCTTTGAAACAATTAATCTCATTTACGCTAATATAACAATTACAGGTGGAACTTCCGCAAGATCTGCAATATTGTGGAAATACAGGGCGTTATAATGTTTGTCATCTGCCGTATTTTTTTCATATTTTTCTTGTTTATTATTCTTCATAATTTCGTTCGGCGAATTATATCAATTTACGCTATTATAACGATTCCATGTGCAACTTCCGCAAAATGTGCCATAGTGTAGGAACACAGGGCGTTACATGGTTCGCATTTCCCTTATTTTTTTTACTTTTTTAAATTTTTTTAGTTTTTGAAAATTTGTTTGACGAATTATCTCCAGTACGCCATTATAGAGCTTACAGGGGAAACTTCCGCGAAATCTGCGTTATTATTATGCAGGGTGTTACAGGTTCCGCTGTTTCGTGTATTGTCTCATATTTTTGTTACTTTTTAGTATTTCAAAATTTTGTGTGACCATTATCTTCATTTACGCTATTATTACGATTGCAGGTAGAACTTCCGTGATATCTCCGTTTTTGTGGAGATGCATGGTGTTACACGGTCCTGGCCGGGGGGGTACTGGGCAAAGAATGCTACGAATTAAAATTTCTTCAGTTGCAGAGCAGCGCACAAGCACGAAAGCCGAGAAAACGCGCGGGCAAGCGGGCTCACTGAGATGGAGGGACAAGGGAGTTGCCAAGACGCGCAACAAAACCACCACAGCGGCCGTGGTAGGAAGCACGTAGGAAGCAACATCGGGTAGCCGCTTTTCTGCTGACAGAATGTAATTGAAAACTGAAACGGTGCTTCAATTAAGCTTAATAGGTTCTCAAGTCTTGAAGCTTGGACAGAGTTTGTAAGTTTCCCATGTACAATAAATCGCATTGCATGTAAGAAAATTTACATGGCGTATTTTTTTAACATAAATTCAATGTTCTGTAGTTTAAACAAGACTCCTGATTATTTCCTGATTCCTTCCATGCCTTATTCCGTTTATACTTTTTATTCTGTTACAACAATGACAAGTATGTCGATGCTGCCCGCGCTGCCATTAGCTATAATAGTCGCGTGTTGCTGAAACAGGTCGCGATGTATGGAAACCAAGGAAAGGCATGAATTGTGTTTGCTTATTCAAGCGATAGCTCCATCAAAAGTTCCAAAACATAACACTTTTGAGCCACAGGCGGCATTCCTTTGTGGTAGCTAACGTAGGGAAACGCGGCTTTAATAGAACAATTTGCGTCCTTCAGACAAAACGCGTAGTGTACCGTTCCCTGTTGTGCACATTGCAAACATGGTAAACCCATCATCTAGTTTGTTATTGCTTAATGATAGAGCAGTGAACATACATCATGAAAAATGCAGACAAACACGTTGCTACACAACAGTAAAAATACAGAAATCAGCCATGACAATCATATGCTTTTTGTTTATCAAAGCGAATCACTGGCCAGTGATAAATAACTTTTACGTCGTCGTGTGTTGCGGCCACCGCCGCAGTTAAGGCATCCGTAAATCCAGTAGACGGCCGCGTTGCTTGAATGAAATTCTGACCACTTTACACCATGGCCACTACACAAGGCGTAGGGAAAAAAGTGCTTGTGAATGCGCAGTTTTATACCGCCAAATAAAACAAAAACAAAAGCAGGTACTTCTTAGCAGGAATCTCCTTTTTACTCTTCCCAGATCCCGCTATTCTTCTTGAAAGTTTTTTGCCTCTTCCTAAAGCCGACCTTTTCGTTAAAATTCCGTCTATTCTGAGAATTACATCACTGCTATCATTTATAGTAAACTTGTGTCGTGCCGCCTTAAGCCGTGTTTCTTATTCTCATCCGAGCTTCTGAGAAATGACCGCTACCGCTAGGCTAGCATCACTAAACGCAGCTGCACATAGCGAGGGCGGTATATTCTTCAAACTTCAGCGAGGAATCAAATTACTTAAGCCTCCTGGGAAACTTTTGGAAGAAACGGCGTTCGCTGTTGCCAATTTCGCCTTTTTACGAACCATTGTGAACACAAGAGTCATTATCTGACGGCTGTTCTGTGGTGTTCAGGTTACGTATTGTGTACTCGGGGAGTCCAGAAGGTAGAATGAAGTCGTGAAAAGAACGGTAACGCACAGTCGCGGTCCCCGAAGAAGTTACGTTTACACAAAGAATCGAGCTGCCCAATTTAAAATTGCAGTGTCTCCCGACGATCTGTCCAATATTCTGAGAGTGCCGCTGAGCGTGAAAGCATAGGCTGCTGACACAAAGCCTATGCGCGCTTTCCACATCTCGGATGTGCGAAAGAATGTGCGGGGTTTAAATTGACTGGTTCCCCCATGCTTCCAATATACTATCGCTACTGAAACTGCTGCGAGCTTATCCTGGTGCGCCTTGTGCTTCCCGTGTAAATATTCCTTACGGTAACAGTTTTTTTGTCGGCGCCCAGCTCTGTCATTGTGCGTGCTGGAGCTTGTAAGAGACAGCTGAATTCGCAGAATTGATTATTCTGGCCTGAAAAGAACGTGAACTTCCACCTCTTCTAAGGTGTTGCGGCCTGGAACCCTTCCCTGCGCGCCCTCGCATTTTTTTCGGCTTCCTACGCCGCTTGAGGGCATGCGCGTGTTCGTTGGTTCAAATAAGCAATTTTCCAGTGTCCGCACGACGATCTAGTAAACCTCAAGCCGTTAAGCGCTCACCAACGTACGAGTTTTTTCGGACGCCGCTGTGCGGGGAGTTCGGGCGAGAATTATTTAGAATACGCACCTCCCAAAGAAACCTCTGCTTCGTAGCAAGACTGTGTAATTGGCTCCGAGGGTATCACCTCCAAAATTGGTCGAACGGCTGTGAACGTCTCACGGCAGTTGCCATGGTTTTCATTGTCATCGTCAAAGCCGCTGTCGACTGGCGTGATGAAGGTGTACCAAGAGCAACACTCGAAATGTTTCAGTGGGAGATTAAGCTAGAATGTCACATTGTATTGAACGGACGGTTTAGAAGGTCCACCCCTTGCCCTTGCAATTACTTCACAAGTGTCTCTTACTTCACGCCCCTCAGCTATTCACGTCTTGAAAATGCGTCACCCCATCACAAAATTAACATATCCTTCGGTACAAGTGATGAGCCTAAATATACAAGTACACATTGATCGCCCGTAAAGTTGGATTTTATTTAAGATTCATATGAGAACGTGTTCTCTAAACACATACAGTTCCCTCTGCTTTGCTTAAAACGTGTTTTTTCGCAATCGAGAGCAATAGCCTTCTGCGAAAAGCAAGGTGTTCCTTGTTTTTGCAGTGTTTTGTAGAAGTCTACTTTCAATTTGCTTTCTCGAACCTGAGCAGAACTAGAGCAGACTTGCGAAACGATAACAAGCGCACTGCGTAGGTGCGTCCATGTTTTATCGAAGAGGCACCTCACGTTTGACTTGAAGACTCGTTGAATCAGAAAAGCAGACAAGTACCTTGTCCTTGCCCGAACGTTTTCGTACTATATCATATCGGGCTACATTTGTTTTATTCCGAACAAACCCATTGAACTAAACTAAGAATGTCATAGAAGGACAAACAAAGTATTTTAGAAGTGCTCGAGCCCTTCCGTCCTCATTGCGTTCGAGTACAAACTTGCTGTTCCCAACTAGCGCACTGCTATATGAAAATTTATAACGAAAGACTTCCCTTATCTGGCGCAAGCAAACTAGCCTCGTTTCAAGAGGACCTTACTGTACCAGTAGTCGCGTCTTTTTGCAATTCGATCACCTCGTATGAGTGGAAGCAACAAAATGCCCTTCGTGCACTTGTAATTTTGTACACCGCCAGTCATGCGCGCAAAATGCCAGCCGATATGAACTCCTTCATTGTGGAATGAGGTCAACGTCCTTATCATCGTAGCCACCCTTTCCGACACAAAGATTGCAAAATAAGCTAGTTGTAGTAAAAGACTAGGGCGATAAACAAAGACGAAGGTATACCAACTGATTCATTCATTCATTCAGTCATTTAGCCATTTATGCCCTATTCATGCCCTATGCCCCATTCAGAAATAAACTAAGCAGATGAAAAAGCTCTCCTATCTCAAGGCGAATGATGGTAACTTTTATCAATCCCAGCGTCCACGCCGAAACAGTAACCACAACTGCTTGTGGTTGATGACGACGATTCAGAGCTTTATGGTGCAAGCAGACAAATACGGTGGGGGTCAACATGATGATTCTATATAGCTACGAGATGTTGTAGGATATTGTATAATATATATTTCAAAAGTTTATTTTCCACGAAGATGTCAGAATTAGGATAATGGATCATCTGGTCAAGAAGGCTTGAGGTGATAACCCAGGCCCCACAGAAAGTCTGTCTAGAGTACCGCCCGTCTATGGCCACTTTCTGGCATGTCCAGCCAGCATCCCGGTTCTGGCAGCCACTGACTGTACGTTGAACAGCCAACATTCGGCCACCAGCACTTTAGAGTTTCTCCGGCTCCCCGTGTTCAGCCACTCAGCGGCAGGTTCAGCCACGCAACGGCTGTCAGATATACAGTTTACTTTAGGCAGCCGATGCTCAGAAAAAGAATGGCCGACGTACGGGCTTAGGGCATCTATTTTTCCTTCGGGTAGCGGTGTTCCACCGGAACTCGGCAAGCGACCGGCCACAGAATATTCGTATGGTTGTGGCAGTTGGTGTTCTCAAAGAGACCGGCCGGGGTGCGGCTGCGTGCATTCGCTCTTTCTCGGTGAACCGCGTGGCCGGTGCCACAGTATTCGGTTTCTGCGGGAGACCGGTGTAATAAACGAGACCGGCAGACGTACTACACTAGAATATACGTTTTTTTTTGTTCGGTCAGCGGTCCTCAGCCGTATTACGGCAAACAGACGGTCTCAGAATATCTTGCAAGCAGTGTTCATGAAGAGACCAGCCGACGAAAGGTATCAGGTTATCCGTCATTCCTTCGGTAAGCTGTTTACAGCCTAACAAAGGCACGCGTCTCGTCGCCGAGAAACCACGCACTTCTGGAAACTGGTGTTTCGAAGGAAACCAGACGGTGAACGTCGGGTTTTTCCTTCGGCGAGGAAAACGCTGTAAGGGAGCCGAGCGTTGCAGGCGCGTTTTTAATTCGGTCGGTGTTTATATGCTTTAAGTGAACAAACTTCATTTTTCAAGCAGTAATGGGTGGTACCAGCTGAACCCGCAAGGGGCTAGGACCCACTGGACATTATCAGTTAACCTTTTAGGCCATCACAATGGCATTTATTGCCACAAGAAGACTGTTCCACACCGACGGGTGAGCTAAGCCTCGCCAGTCGTAGCGCGACCACGCTTGACCCGCTGGCCTCGTCGGCGCATCAGCTCGAGGCTATTCGCCCCCTCAAGAAATGAAGACCATTGGAGACATCGACCCAGCATTGATGTCCGACGCGAGATGGCCGAGTTTCACCAAAGTAAGTGGCCTACAATTGCGTTGAGCAAGCGGCCACCACGCAGGAGCTCAACTCGGGTCATGTGACGGACCCCCACAAACGAAAGGTAAATCCGCGCGAAAGTAGGTTTCCTGAAATTCTTCTGACAAAAATACCGTGAAAAACAATGTCGCATTACTTTGTACGTACCAAACATATCATAGGCTAAGCTCGCGCATTTCTAGGCTCAACTTCGTGTCTGCACTGTTTCTTCATGTGATTTTATACCTCCCCATTAAAAACAATCGTTATTTTATTTTCTGATAACAACACAGCCTTGTCAACGACGAAGCAAGGATTTTAATTTAGTCGCGCTTTTTGAAGGCGAGCTCAGCTTCACTTGGGATGTGACACGTTTTGCTAAACACAATTTCCCGAAATCCTGCTTGGCTCCATTAGGTGGGTGTCAAAAAAATGCTGAGGACAGTGTTTAGATACCGGAGTAAGTTACCCATCTCGACACAAACCAGTTCAATAGCTCAAATGGCGCGCGATAAAAAAATTATTATCTGACAAACTATTTCCCCGCTTTTCCCCCTCTATATGGTGCAATTTTTAAACATTTCAGCAATATTAAACCTCAAACACCGAAATAACAATGTGCTCATAAAATTTGAAGTCGCTTGAAAAAACAGTTTGGCTAGTCGTAGACATTACTTATTTGGGTTTTTCGGGTCGTCAGCCGTGTCATTTGTAAAAAAACATTTGCCCTTTTACCAGCGTCGCAGCGCGAAATCCTTACATTTGGTTTTCTGCATTTGTATGAGAAACATATGTTAGCAAATACAGAAGAGATATTTGCAGCAATCCTTCATACAAAAACGTACATGTCTGATTTTGGCGAGTATAAATACTTCATCAACTGAAGAAATGGGAAAAGTTGCACATCATTGTTGTTTTAGGCGGGAACAAGTTCCTAAATACCTCGTTTCATCTCACGTGCAGTTAAAATTGTGTTGCCGTGAGTCTCACTGTCATGTTTGCCAGCATTCGTTTGGGGGGATTCGTATGGCTGGTAGATCTAAAAATTCTTATTTAAAAAAAAATCAGGCGTAGACGTACTATGAGCTGGAGAGCCTTCGGTAACCACTCTGAAGTAATCGACACGAGGTTACCTTTGTCACTTACGAAACATCCCCCTCGCGAGGGGCACGATCAAATGCAGAGCATTTCCGGGGGCGCACTACGTTAAGTAGTTTGCGTTACGTTAATGTTGTTGCACTTGTAGCAACTGCTGACGAGAGAGCGCTCGTCAGCAGAAATTTGAATGAGTCAACGATATAAGGCACGTTCGTAGTCTCCCATTCTGTGTCGGCTTTGTGGCGGAGTGGGTAGAGCACCATGTACATTGCGTTCTGCTCGCAGGGTCGAGGGATCGAAACCAGGCACCGGAGAGTATTTTTTTAAATGCGAATGCATTTCTTAGTCGGGAGTTGTTGTTCGTTGGCCGGCGTGCGCCTAGCAACAGCTGTGGCGTGCCTAGCAACCGGAGCACGTAGTAGCTCGGGCGGGAGTAGCGGAGGGCAAGGGGGGAGGAGGAGCGCTCTCGGCGTGTGAGGGCGCTCGCATCGCGGAGCTCGGGCGGAGTACCGGAGAGTGAGTGGACAGGAGGAGCGCGCTCGGGCGTGTGAGGGCGCTCGCATCGCGGAGCTCGGCGGAGAGAGCTCGCGCGCGGGGCGGGCGTGTTGCGCGGGTCTCGCTCTCCTCTCCGCGTACACTCTCTCCGCTCGCTGCGCTCGGAAAAATATATATAAATGCAGTGGAGCGCGCGCCTCTCTCCGTGACTGCTTGCCGCAGCGCACTCATCGGTGCACCCAATGCATTCGCATTTCCGCACGATCCCCTTCGGGGAGGTGTGGGAGTTTTTTTATATAGTGTAGGGGGAGGGGTGCGGACTATGACTACGGACGTCAACGCGGGTGACATCGTGAGTTACTGAAATGCTCTGCATTTAAAACAGCACGTGAGAGGCAGGAGGATGGTGAAACCTGAAACGTGCCGTGAACCCCCTGCCGCAGCTATGACGCAACATGGCGCGGCTATGACGCAACACAATCCAATTTAATCCAATCCAATCCAAATCCAAACCAATCCAAGCCAAGCCAAGCCAAGCCAAGCCAATCCATTCGAATCCAATCCAATGACAGACCGACGGGGAGCGATGTGGACTACGACTACGCACGTCAACGCGGGTGACATCGTGAGTTACTTAAATGCTCTGCATTTAAAAAATATCACTCCGCCGTCGCCTGCTGTCGCCCGCGCCATATAGCTTACGGCGGCATTTGAAGAAATCAAGTGCTAAAGGTTCTGCTAGATAGATTCCACGTTCTACTTGGAACGTACGTGGACTAGCGAAACGCGGCTCTATAAACGTGGAAGCAGGGCGCCTCGATTCACGCGCGTCTGCGCCGTACGGCAGCGTTGGCATCGAGACACACGGTTTGGAGCAGTGGAACGCGGGAAATTTAAAATGATTTAAGCAATCCTTTGGCGTCTTTACCTTGGGAGGAGTGTGACGCAAGAGGAACAACATGAGAGGTGAGCGGGAAAGCGAAGGGAGGCATTTACTTGGCAAAAGTCGATAAAGACTATCGTCTTTTGACGACATTTGCAACAAAAGGAGCAGATACGCGGCCAATTTTTTTGGATACCCAATCTCGTGTACATTTCGGAACCTCCGAGATGCTTCGCATCAACTCAGGGTTCCCTCGCGGGAAGGTGGTGTCATTTTTTTTCCGCAGTTTTGGCAAGTAAGCTCACAGTTGACAAAAAGAGATAGTTAAGTGCACTTAAAAATCGTGCTTCAGGAATGTTGGAAGAAAAGCACTGGAATTTTGGGGGAAAAGTGCTTTCAGGCTTAGATTTGCTCATCTCTCAAAGCAATGCAATTCTGATCGAGTATACGCGGGCGTTTCCGACTGTATGGTAATTTCTCCATTCCTGAAATGCTCTTTCGCAGCAGCCATGGCAATTGTGATTCCGGGAACACCAATATATGCTTTAGCGGGCTATTTCACGTTTTGCAGATCGTTATGCGCTATAATATAATGACGGCCTGCTTGAGTGTCATTTTACGACACTGGGGAAAATGCCTGCGCAGGGAAAATTTGGTTGCGACGTCATAGTTACGGCTCGCGTTTTTATTTCCACTGTTTGAATTTTCGCCTACTGGGGAAAACTCAAAGAATCGTAGTACAAGTAGCCAATGAGTTTGCTTTTGTCTTGATTGTACGTGTCAGTGAATTTTACTCACACTTTATTTGGTTTGAGAACCGCCACTTCTTCCCTTTCCCTTATTATTATTTCCTTCTGTTCGCGAATTTTGTGAATGCAAATTTGTAGTTGGGTCTATGCAAATTCAAATGCCACAAAAAGGCTGTGATGCAAACGGTCTCGAGCTTGAGGTACCAATTCACAAATATGTAAAGGTTATAAATCCACAAACATTAGCGGGCACAGCCACCTTCCTCACTTATGGTGGAGCCACGAGTGTGGATTCAAGTGATGTCGCATGGGCAATTGTTGTGGGGGTCGTTTAAAGCTTCAAACATTTTTTTAAAGAGCATAAACCAACGTGTCCTTCCTATTTACCCACTCTAAGCTTTTACCCTGCACAGATTGTGGACTCTGCCCTTATTCAGTTATGCTCTTCTACGGCATCAATAGTCAGTTTCAAACTTGAAAAACGAGTAAAATAGAGTTCAGCTGTTGTGTCACAGGCAAGCAATGCTGTCGATAGATTTTTCAACTTGCAGTAATGATAAACAAGGTTAATCAAAGGGAGAAAGGTCTCCTGGGGGCTATTAAATCAAACTACCACAATGAGCCGTAGGTTCGGTTTGGTGCCATCTGTATTCAATTCGAAACTCGTGGTTTAGCACAAATCTGTACAACGTTATTACTCTTGACCTGCTGTTGTTTAGAAACATCAAAAACAGTTTACAAACAAAAACAATAGCTTGAATTTGATAGTCAACTTCTGTGCTTCAGCTGTTATTGCATAAAACAAAAGATCAAATGCTTTGTTTTTACACTGCGCCTTCCTTAAGTTTTTAGTGCATTCAACTTACAATAGTTTAATGAAAAGGAGAAAGAACTACGCCTTGCTCAAAAAACAATTAGATCTATTTTGGTGCAATCTTGTGTATAAAATCTCCACGAAACATTAGACGAAACCACCCGTAGCTAAAATCGAAAAACGCAACTAGACATGGTGCCTTTCAATGCACCCCGTCATATTGTCGTATCGTAACACACATTGTGTAGGAAACAGAGCTCGCAAGTATAAATTTGGCATGTACGAATGCTGACGAAGTCGTACAAGAGAAAAACGATGCAGACAAATGCATGGATGACTCAAACTTCGGTAAGCCAACTGTCGTAAAACAATGTAATGACAAACTCATGCCGGACATCTGTTGACAATATGCATGTTGTCCAAGATATCAACAACAATCAACTGTCAAAGTTTTTATTCGTATGATTCTGGAACTTTAAACACTTTGTATGCTGCTATTTTATGGCGAATTGAATACAGTACAAAAACGCTGACCTAGGGACGTCGTTTGCATAATTGGTGTTGTCTCTTGCGCACTGTCATGCACGAGTCCAATGGACGCGCTAGAATCTACAGGAATAAGTTGGTTTCGACATATCCGCGAAAAAACGTGCTTGCGTAGGGTAAGCATGGTTCTCTGACAGTTTCCCTAAGCACGATTTCTTAACGTATCAAATCAAAAAATTCCGCTTAATAGGGTGAAGTCCGGACGGTATACTGCGCAGTTAGTTTTGAATATTTTTTAAATTAAAAGCCTACTTCTGCGCTATTTAACGCAGCAGATGACTAGGGAAATCATTTGTTTAAAAAGTTCCGTTTGGCAGGACCACGAAAGATTGAAACCGTTGAAATTCGCAATTTCTTCACTGACTTCATAACAATTGGTGTCATTTCTAATAAGCCTACAAAGTGCGAGTTCCAGCCAGCGCTTTCAGCGGTACTTTGAGAGCCGGGTGCACTCCAAATATTAGCAACATTTGCAAATTCGTGGTACACCAGCCTCTACTCCAAAATTGCTTCTGCTCTGAAGCGTTAAAGTAAAAGTTGGCAACGTTTGTTTTATGGCGTGTACGTTAAGCTACTTAAGTTTTTTTTCTCTTTACACCCTTGCTATACTAAGCTTCCGCATTTGATATAAACATGCAAGGGCGTGGAGCACTGTCGCTGGAAAACAATAGTACATACAATTTAACGAGACGTTTACCCGTTAGAGAGAGGCCTCTGAAAATGAAATTCAATTGAGGATACTTTCAACAGATTCTGATGACAACTCATGTTTTGTGTCTTGTGTTATTAGAGCAGCGTGCGGTGCTTTGCTCGGCAGCGTGACTTTGGCACAGTTAGCATATGTATGTACCACTATATTTACACATCATCATCATCATCACAGGCGTGCTCGGGTCCACTGCAGGAGGAATGCCTTTCGCATTGCCCTCCATCCCTCCTGACCTATGCTGCTCCGGTACACAGTTTACCACCGAAGTTCCGTATTTCATGCCTGCATGGTGTTATTGGCCTTTTACTTCTATGCCCATCTCTTGGTATCTACGCTGTTACCCTAATTGTCCACCTGGTGTCCGTTCTTCTCACTACATAGTCAGACCACGTCCATTTCTTTTTAACAAGAAAGGTCGGCAGCGTGACTTTGGCACGTAGTGGTTTATATAGTTAGCATATATATGTACCCCTATATTTACACATCATCATCATCATCACAGGCCTGGTCGGGTCCAATGCAGGACGAATGCCTTTCGTACTGCCCTCTAACCCGTTCTTACCTATGCTGCTCCTATACGCAGTTTACCCCAGAAGTTGCGTATTTCATCCCTGCATGGTGTTATTGGTCTTTTATGTCTATACCCACCTCTTGGTATCTACCCTGTTACCCTAATTGTCCACCCATTGTCCGTTCTTCTCACTACATGGTCAGCCCAAGTTCATTTGTTTTTAACATGAAAGTGTTCTTTTTCTGGATACACAAATATTTCACTCAAGTGATACCCGTCACGGAAGTGACGCCAGTACAACGAAACAAGCGGCATGTAAAAGGTGCACCCCTGCCCACAGGGTCTTTTTGCGGGGAAGCGACCTTTTGTACTAAACAGTATGTTATACTTAGGGCTGTTCGTTTTTAGGTTGCTTTAACACGACAGTTTTTTATTCCCGGATACAGAAAGATTTCGGTGATGTCATTTCCATCACGAAAGTGACGCCAGTACAACGAAGCATGCACCCTCTAAAGGGTGCACCCCGGCACACAGGCTCTTCTCGCGGGGAAGCAACTTTTAGTACTATAGAGCACGTTTTACTTATCGTCGTGTGTTTTCGGATTTTATATTTTAACACCACAGTTTTTTATGCCGGCATACACCAAGATTTAACTGACGTCATACCTGTCACGGAAATGACACCAGTACAGCTTTGCGGAAGCGAGCCGCCAGCATGACGTCGCTCACCGAGCACACCTAAAAGACAGCCGCTGACCCGCCAATCATGCTCAGCTGCAAATTTCGATGCACATTTCACTTCGTGTTTTACTGATTCCTATGACAGAACAATCAACCACAGTTTTTTTATTTGAACTATGCTATCGTCAACTGAAACTTGTTCGCTGATACAGATAGCTCGTTTCTTGTTCGTGATTCTTATTTCGGACTTAATTAGTCCCATGGCCCGTTCAACCGACCTAGGTTTTCTTTCTAGGTGCTTACAAGGGCGCCACGTTTCAGCTCCGTATGTCATCACGGGCAGTATACAATCGCTGTAGATTTTTTTTGAGTGAGAGAGGTAGCTTACCTTTCATTATTCGGGAGTGCTTGCCGAGTGCCCCCAAACCAACACCTATTCTGCGCCGAATTTCTCTCTCCTGGTTGGCGTGAGCACCTACCATTTGTCCGAGGTAGTCATATTCTTTTACTTCTAGCGTTTCGTTTCCTAATCTGAAGCAGAAGTTCTTGCTATGCGTATTCCTGATTACTTTACATTTATTCATATTTATTTTTATCTCCACGGCCGTGCTTTCTGATCGTACTTCATGAAGAGAGAGAGAGAGAGAGAGAGAGAGAGAGAGAGAGAACTCTTTATAGTGGGCAGGAGAGGTCAGCTCTGCTAAGCATTGTTTGAATGTTTTCTGCAGTGGCTCTCAGCCAGACTATCTCGTCCGCAAGCAGCATCAAATGGCTCAAGTATTCTCCGTTTATCCTTAATCCTATGTTTTCCTAGTCACCCTTTTCAAATATCCATCGAGACATGCTGGAATAGTTTCGGACAGATGGTGTCTCCATGTCTAACTCCATTTCAGATCGGGAATTTATTGCTTTGATTGTGGAGGGTTATCCTACCCGAGCATTACCTTATATATTTCTTCTGGAAGTCTGAAGTAGGTTTCGTCTTTTCTCTGGTCTTTTAGTGTTTATAAAAGAGCCGAGGTGAGTACGAAATCGAACGCTTTCTGGGAATCTATACAAGCGATGTAAAGGGGTTTAGTGTACTCTGCGGGCTTTTAAATCACTTGGTTTGCGACGTGGATGTCATCTATGATTACGTACCCTTTCCTGTACCTGGCCAGCTCTCGGGGTTGATGGAAATCTAGGCTGTGACCTATGCGGCTAACTGTAACTTTGGTAAACAGCTTGTAAACAATTTAGAAAAGCTGATGGGTACGTAGTTTTTGATGTCCTTAAGATCTAACGAGAGGGAAGGAAATACACACGTTACCACGCTTTAAAAAGAGAGTTGCCAGGTAACTATTATAGAGCCGCAAAAAGCTACCGCGTATATTTTGTATGAAGTAGAGAATACATTGAAAGCCAGTGAACCCGCCCACGGATAGCCAATTAGTGCGGACACTGGGCCGTCAACATGAGTGAACAAACTACGGGGTGACGCAATAATATGGCGTTTTCACAATGTGTGTTTTAAACACAAACCTTTATAGGTTAAAAAACACCACCGTTAGAAAAATAACATGACCTTGCACTTAAAGAAACAGAAGTACGTTCGACGTGTTAATAGAGTTTGATGGTCGAGCTTTTGCAAGTATAATAATGAAGTTTGAATGTTATAAGTGAAGGTTTGAAGGTTTGAAGGTTTATTGAAAAAATATAGTTGTTACATTGAAATACAATAATGGATACATACAGAAGGAGGTCCCAGAGTGAAACACTGTCGGGGGGACCTCCTGTAACAACGTTATATGGTGCGAAATTCCCAAAGGTGAAGCAGCATGTGATTGCGGTAGTGCAATCAAATTATACAATAGAAAGCGAAAACATAGCACAGAAAAAAAAAGGCATGGTACAGGATTTGTTGTGCGAGTTGTTTAGGCGGTGTACAACACACTGATGCGTTAAGTGCCGAGATCCGAATAGCTCTGAAAGAAAAAGCTTTTTAATCAACAGTGAAAAGAACTTAGGGAACGAGACAATTTAATTTCAACCGCTAGTGTGTTCCAGAATGAAATTCCTCAATGAACAAGGCCGCGGCCCAGAATCCCTTGTCAATAAATGTTTTCATCGCGTCAGTAAATGTTATCAGAGCTAATTCCGTAGAGTAGTTAGCACGAAAACCGAATTGTTTAGATGTGAGCAAGTCAAACTTGTTAAGGTAGCTGATCAGGCGGTTAACAATGAGTTTTTCTAGGAGTTTGCTAAAAAACGGCAAGATAGTGATTGGACGATAAATGGACAACATAACACGCTCTCCCTTTTTAAACAGAGGAACAATTTTGCCCTGTTTCAGCTGGCTGGGAAAAATACCACTCTTAAATATTTTGTTCACAATGTTATCAAGTACACCACTTAGCTCACGGGATACAAGTTTAATTTTGGATGGCATGATTGCGTCTAGCCCAGCTCCGGTGTTTTTCAAGCTACTCAGTACGACGTAAACTTCATCCGGCGATGTGGGGCGTAAGAAGAAACTATGGGGGCAGCGGGGAAGGTGAACTGCATCAGCGTCCTGAATCGGAATACCCGTTGAGAAAAAAGCATTGAACGCATTTGCTATATCGTAGGGATTAGTCCAGCACCGAGTACCATCAGTAATTTCATTGATTCCAGGTTCTGGGTTAGCCAAGTTTAGAAATTCCTTAATTAGTTTCCAATTCTTGTAATTATTTTTACCGTTTTTTATGATTTCATTTTGGTAGTAGGTTTGTTTGGCTTCTTTTAACAATTTGGTGAGTGTGCGAGAGTATTTCTTTAGGCGGGCTTGGAGAGCTACGTTAAAGGGACGTGATCTCACTTTTTTCTGCAGGTTATCTCGTTTGCGCATGGACTGCAATAAGCCACGTGTAACCCAGGAATTTCTTGGTGTGTTAGAACGCTTGTAGGTCTCTGATCGTGATGTGCATGAGGTAATAGCTGTTTTTAGTTTATCAGAAAACATGTCATATGCCTTTTCAGCATTTGTTTCCTGAATTATATCCTCCCAATTCGTATTAGAAATGGTTTGAATAAACTGAGCCGAGTTAAATTAAGCTTTATGCAGAATATTACGTTTTGTAGGGTTCTGATTTTCGATAAGTAAAAAGACGGAGTAGTGATCCGTAATATTGAAATTGACAACACCAGCAATCTGAGATGAGATGAGGTTTGATAGGACGTGATCGATCAGGGTACACGGGCCAAGTGGCATGCATCTTGTAGGCGAGGTAATCAAAGAATCCAGACCATGACCTTGAAAGCAGTTCACATAATCTGAGCACGAGGCATCATTTATGTCGCTGATATCGATGTTTATATCACCAACGATAATAACATTTTTGTTTTCACGGTTAAGACGATGCAGTATGTTGTCGAGTTCGGCACAGAAGTCCTGATAAGATGAGGATGGCGATCGGTAAATTGAGGCCACTACAGTGTTCTTATGAGCGGAAAACAAGGTACGGTCAAATTCTAGCCATACGGACTCTACTTTATCTGTTCGGAAAGAAAGATCGACGCGGCGTTTGTAGGGAATTGTCTGGGAGATGAACATGGCTGAACCACCGTGGCGATCATTCTGTCTGTGGTCAAATTCACAGTTATAGCTTGGCAAGGAAAACAGCCTGTCATCGCATGACGACAACCAAGTTTCAGAAAGACAGATAATAGAAAAATTGTGGCTCAAGAGGGTTTGGAAATAGGTTATGTCATCGTAATGTTTGGATAAGCTTCGAATGTTGAAATGAATTATGGAAGTGTGGCACGGCGGCTGTTTCCTTATTATTTTTTTAAACTGATCAACAGAGTAACTCATGACAGGAATGGTTATTCCGAGCGTTCACTAGTTGATAAAGGCCAGATCAGCGGCTCTCGAGATCCGATAAACAGTGCTGTCAGTTGTTTTGCGGGCTTTAATGCGGCAGTTGTCGACCCAGAGAAACTTCCATTGTTTTTCTTTTTTCAAATCTAAGGCCTGAGCGAAGAGACGTTTATTTTCCGGGGTCAAGTGGTCGTTGATGTACACGGGTGTGTCAGCATCTGTTGGCGCAGTGAAACCAATTGCGGAGCCCGTGAGGCGCGCTTTCCTGGCCACCGATGCAAATTCAGCCTTTTTTGCTCGTGAGCAGAACCGGGCAATTATGTTCTGTCCCTCTTTTGCGGGGACACGATGAACGACATCGAAATCGGCTTCCGACACAGGGCAGCCTACTTTTTCAGAAATAGCTTTGACTATTTCGACACAGCTCTCACCCTTCGTCACTGGCACGCCCTTGATTTCTACGTTGTTAAGCCGAGAATATTGTTCTAGTTCACTAACGTGACGGGACAACTGCTCATTCGCGCGACTGAGATCTTTATTTTCTTTTGTGAGAGTGGCCTGCTCGGTTTTCATTTTTTCGTATAGGTCATTAAACATGCTTAGACTTTTTTTTAGTTCCGCTACTTCGGATTGCAAAGCATCGACAGACTTCGCAAGCTCAGCGTTCGTTGGCATCATAAAGACACAGAACAGTAGCAAGGGCACCAAAAAGGCAGCAAAGGGTGCGGCAGTATGCGATGAACAAAACAAGCTCTGAAGACAGCGCAACAAACCTGCGCAGCAAACGGCGATTAGTTGTGGTCCAGCCGCAACCCTTGCTGCCAAATGCTGGAGCCCAGATGCGTCCTTCCTTTTGTAGCTGTCCGGGAGTGGTGGCGCTGGGTTGAAGTCACGTGGGTCCAGACGAAGCGAAGCCTCGGTAACCGCTGCGTCAGGTTCGCCTTTCTTTATCGCACGTGGCTAGCAGCGCTCGATGAGGCCCCACGCAAACCCTGCGCAGCAAACGGCGATTAGTTGTGGTCCAGCCGCAACCCTTGCTGCCAAATGCTGGAGCCCAGATGCGTCCTTCCTTTTGTAGCTGTCCGGGAGTGGTGGCGCTGGGTTGCAGTCACGTGGGTCCAGCCGAAGCGAAGCCTCGGTAACCGCTGCGTCAGGTTCGCCTTTCTTTATCGCACGTGGCTAGCAGCGCTCGATGAGGCCCCACGCAAACCCTGCGCAGCAAACGGCGATTAGTTGTGGTCCAGCCGCAATCCTTGCTGCCAAATCTGTCTGTAGAGTTTGTAGAGTTCTTTTCTGTAGAGTTCTTTTAAGTGGGAGGCCAACTAGGGCAAAGAGCGCCAAGAAAGTGTTTTGATGAATAGGTGACTACTAAAATTGGTTGGAGAGAACAGCAACAAAATGAAATAAAGACGATGAGGATGGCTGGTGTGCAGGGCCAAGATGAAGACCAAGAGTGGTTAAAAGATAAATAATGTGGCTGGTGCACACTACTAGGGGTAATACTAGGCATAGTATGAGATGAGCTGTAAGAAGTGGGCCTGTGACAGAAACCTAAACGTGCGCTGAACATAAAACATGGCATTATCTCCTAAAAAGGGTGATGGATGTAATGAAATATGTTGTCTGTAGAGTTCTTTTAAGTGTTTGCGTCATGAAATATTGAGTGCATTACATTGAATGCGGGTGTGTATCACGGATAGGCCCTCCCAACACCTGCTACACAGGGGTCCTGGAGATCTGGTGAGCGGGTGTGAGTGTGTTACAGGTGTGTGGCCTATCCGTAACCTGGTTAAGGCACTTTCGATGTGTCTGTTGTGTGGGTCGGTAGCGTATTGTCCACAGTGTGGTTTTATACGTGCAGTTGGCTGTCTGTCTTTAGCTGAAATATGCTTGCCATGTTTTACCGATTTGATGCCAAATATGTGGCTTGAGGTCTGTGTTGTTAGTTTTGTTAAGTTGATCGTGTTTTGTAGTGCAATGATGGCAGCCATTTCATGTGCCAGCTCATTTCCGCCGATGCCGTAGTGGCCTATAACTCAACACACTGTCACCTCAAGGTTTGGAGAATAGGCTAACATAATCAATTTGAAAACAAGATTAACGATGTGCTTTTCGATTATTTTCGGATGACAATGCATGACAACGGTCACCGCATCTGTAAATATGATGGACTTAGGAATGGGATGTTGAACTATGTGGCTTACAAAAAAAATACCGTGTGATTCTGCCGTAACAATATTTGTGTTTGCTTCCATGGCTCTACCTGCTTTAAAATTGGGTGCGTCCGCAGCACACAACACTGCAGTGAAATTTTTTGATGCATCACTAAAAATGTCTGCAGCTCCATATCCGTCCTATAGATACATAAAATGCTGGAAAACCATAGCTCTTTATGTCCTGTTTTTATGGAATTGTGGGACAGACAAGTCACACAGTACGGGGCGAAGGTGCCATGGTGCCATAGGATCAGTACGACATGATTTGAAAGTGTCTAAAAAGGAGACCTCATGAATAGTCACTTTGTCCCTTCCTCTCTGCGAGAAAGAAAAAGAAATTTATGGGTGTTTTAAAGAGAGTTGAGTTACTGATGTATTATAAAAACCGGTGTAAAGGGATGGCTATTCATTCATAAGATTTTAGAGGCATATAGAATGTCAACATAAGTTTGCTAGTGCGCTGAGCACCATCTGTTGCACTCTGCGTAAAGACTCTGAACCAAACTAGCACAGAATGCGCCACAGGAGAGGCGAAGCCCCAAGTGCAGCACCGCGACGAGCATTTTAAGCGCGGTTTTCGTGGCTGACCCATACACAACACTTCGGTATTCCAACGAAGACACCACCACCACGGCATAGAGGCGAAACAATTGTTTATCTGCACCATAGGATTGATGAGATAGAACTTTTATAATATTCATTGTTTTTAGGCATTTTTGTGTGAGTCATTTGATGTGAGGGGTGAATGTGAGTTCCCTTTTTACAGCAATCGCGTCAGCATTGACTTTGATGTCAGGATCGGGCCGGTTTCCGCGCCTGTTTCAAAACACAACACAACACAACATAGAGGCGAAACAATTGTTTATCTGCACCATAGGATTGATGAGATAGAACTTTTATAATATTCATTGTTTTTAGGCATTTTTGTGTGAGTCATTTGATGTGAGGGGTAAATGTGAGTTCCCTTTTTACAGCAATCGCGTCCGGATTGACTTTGATGTCAGGATCGGGCCGGTTTCCGCGCCTGTTTCAAAACACAACACAGGTAATTTTTGCAGGATTAAGTTTGAAACAATTTTCTTCTGCCCAGCGAGAAAGTTTGTTTACCCCAAGCTGGACCTGACGTTAACATATGGGCATGTTGCATGATTTAAAATATTGTAAGCTATGACTAAGGCAGACATTAGCAGCCGTATGTGGACATTCTCCTCAGTGGCTATGCGCCAGATGCTATGTGCCCCCAGCCTCGCTGGCCGTGCACATCGTCGTCCACACTATCATCATCGGTATGTTCTGGAATCTCTGTGCTCGACTTGAGCTCGTTAGCCTGTCGCTCTCTGCTGGATTGCTTTCATAAACCGGTGCCCGATGACTCCTGGCCTGTGCCTCACATGTGGCAGAGGTAAAGCGGTCTGATCCTTTGTACCTCGACCCCCGACTCCCCCCTGGAGCTCCGTTCAGGTCGTCGCCTACCACAAGAGGCCATGCCGATGACAGCTGAACCAGCCAGCGCAGCGGGTTCTGCCGTTCCACCGTGCTTCCTAACCAGCCACGAGCGGGACCCTCCCTTGTTCGCTGGGCTTCCCGGCAATGACGTCGAGGATTGGCTGGATGAATACAACCGAACCAGTTCCTTCAATCGGTGGGACAATGCCTTCAAGCTCCGTAACGTCTCCCTTTCCCTCAGAAAAGTAGCGAAGACGTGGTTCTACAACCACGAGCGCGGCTTCACTTACTGGCAGCGATTTACTTCCGAGCTGCGCCTATTCTTCGGCACGTCGTTTACGCGTACCGATGCCGCCAAAAAAAATTGGACGAGTGCATACAAAGACATGGTGAGTCGTGCACATCCTACATTGATGACGTTCTCGCATTGTGTCACCGTGCCAACAAAGACATGACGGAGGACAGCCGAGTGCGCCATATCCTGAAAGGAATTTCTCCCTTCGCATTTAACGCGCTGGTCGCACAGAACCTCACTAGCGTTAACCAGGTCGTAACGATGTGTCAGCGCCTCGACGACCTGCAGTCCATCCGTGTGCAGCCAACCCAGCGGGACACCCGCGCTTCCACGGATGAAGCGGACTTGCGCTCCTTGATAAGATCAATTATCCGCGAGGAACTGGGAATGCAGACACCGCTCGGCTTTTCAGAATCACGACGCGAGACATCTCCTCCGGATCTGTGGGAGATGATCAAACAAAAGCTGGCCTACCTTATGCCGGGCTCCCCATCAGCAACAGATATTCATCCTAGCTCAACTCAAGCCGCATTGGCTTCGCTGCCTCATGCATCCAATGCCCCGATTTCGACACCTCTCTCCGACTCGGTATGTTCGCTTTTGGCACCTGTGTCTACACCTGTCCCTCGACCGCCCATGCTCACCCGGTCTGACCATGTGCATCCTCACCAAGTGGCACCTGCTGGTCCCGTTCAGTTTCTGTCAGGTCCTCCTCAGTTCGCGTATGGCTACCCTGCTTGGCGTCTGTCCGGCCCAACCTGCTTCTATTGTGGCATCCGGGGGCGTATCTCTCTCGTTTCCCTCGAAGACGCCAACAAGACGAAAGGCTCGCGTACTCCCCCTTTCCACAAAGCCGGAGTCAACCGTCTTATGACGACTATTCGCAAAGGTTCCCGTACGTACAACATTCGCCGCCACCCGCAGACTACCAGGACCAGCACCGCAGCTCCCGCCCGCCGAGTCGATCTTCCTCAACGCCCTTCCGCCGCCGCTCTACCTCGCCCCTTTGTCATGCCTCCCAGATCACGGAAAACTAAAGGCGGCAGTTTCTGGGGGCGAAACTGCGTTACTTCGGAATTCTGGAAGTCCTCCTCATCGACCGTCGAACACGTTATCAGTTTTAGTTGAAGGAATAGTGTTGCAGCTCTTGTGGACACTGGTGCGAGCATTTCGATAATTCATGAAAGTTTATGTTCTCCACTGCGAAAAGTAAAAACTTCGTATTCTGGCCCGGCTGTACGAGGTGCGAACTCCGCTACTATTCAACCATCTGGACTGTGTACAGCTCGTGTTTTTATCGACCGCATTCGACACCACATTCAGTTCGCAGTACTGGCATCATGCGTTTACCAAATAATATCAGGCTGGGATTTTTTAAATCGGCATCTGCTGTGATTTCTTGTGGTGAACCAATTGTTCATATGAATGATACAGACCGGGCCAGTGTTTCGGATACTGCAGACTTGCGATTGGTGGGGTCCTGCGACTTAATTCTTCCCCCTGCTCAAGAAACTATACTCTCGGTTAATTTCGACAAAGTTCTCGACGGTTATGTCCTCATTGCTCCGACAGGAAAACTCCCCCTTCATGGCGTAGTCATATCCCATTGCCTCGTCCGTTTTTCTGCGGGAACTGCTCTTCTGGCCGCAGCAAATACTACAGCCGAAGCGGCTTTCTTGCCCCGAGGGACCACCGTTGCTTGTGCTCCGCGCGACGATCCAGTGAATGTCGTATCATTGGGATCTGTTACGTCGGACGATCAATCGGTGTGCACTAAGCCTTCATCCTTTCCCATTAGTGCAACAATCATTTCGGATCTCGACCCAGAGCTACAGGAAATGCTATTGGCTCTTCTGGGGAAACACGAAATTTTATTTGATTCTTCTTCTACCATCTTACGGCAGACCTCCACAGCCACCCACCGAATCGACACCGATGGCTCGTGTATCATTCGACGTCGCCCGTATCGCATCTCACTGGAGGAGCGTCAAATCGTTCAGGAACATGTCAACGCCATGCTGACGAAAAACATAGTTCGTCATTCAACCAGCTCCTGTTCATCACCCGTTGTTCTAGTCTAGAAGAAGTACGGATCTGTACGATTTTATGTGGATTACCGGTCGCTTAACAACATAACTCGGAAAGATTCCTATCCGATGCCTAGAATTGATGATGCTTTGGACACCTTGCAACGAGCCGAATACTTCTCCAGTCTGGATTTGAGATCGGGATGCTGGCAAATGCCCATGCACGAGCAATACAAAGAAAAAACAGCTTTCACCACGCCTCACGGTCTTTACGAATTTACCGTAATGCCGTTCGGGTTGTGTAACGCTCCGGCCACATTTGAACACATGATCGATACGGTTTTACGCGGCCTAAAGTGGAAGACGTGCCTATGTTACCTTGACGACATAGTCGTATTTTCTTGTACTTTTCCCGAACATCTCCGTCGGCTTAACGAAGTGTTAATTTGCCTTTCAAACGCCGGCCTGACCCTTAACCCAAAGAAATTCCACTTTGCAAGCAAGTCAATCAAGGTATTAGGTCACATGGTGAGCAAACAAGGAATCCGGCCCGACCCTGACAAAATCAATGCACTACTAATTTTTTTCTCGCCGAAACCGTCAAAAAGAACTTCGCAGCTTCTTAGGATTGGCCTCCTCCTTCCGCCGCTTCATTCGAAACTTCGCTTCATTCGCTTCCCCTCTACATAAACTGCCGTCTTCTGCCACACGATTTCCGTGGTCTGCCTTTCATAAGCTGAAGTGTGCCCTAACCTCAGCGCAGGACATCTTCTGTTGAGCAGGTAATTGCCTACGCCAGCCGGACGTTGACACCTGCCGAGAAAAATTACAGAATAACCGAGCAGGAGTGCCTCGCTGTAGTTTGGGCAGTTCAAAAGTTTCGTCCATATCTGTACGGGCGTCACTGTGGTCACGGACCATCACGCGGTTTGTTGGATATCTTCCCTAAAGAACTTGACCGGGCGGCTAGGCCGTTGGGTACTCCGTTTACAAGAGTACAGCTTCACCGTCGTCTACAAGACTGGAGAAAAAGCACGAAGATGCAGATGCTCTTTCACGCTGCCCGTTATCCCCCGCTCAAGATGACATTCAAGCGCTTTCTGAATCAACGACAGCCTTACGGACTGCCGCTGTGGACACGTGCACGGAACCACTTCCTTAATTGGCCTCTCAGCAAAGGTCCGACACTTACTGCCGCAACCTCATTGACCTGTTAGACTGTTCCGCTCAACCACGCCATAGTCGTTCACGCCGCCATGTCCGCCAATTTCAACTCAGTAATGGAACCATTTATCGGTACAACAACCACCCAACAGGCGACAGATGGGTGCCCGTCATTACCCTTGCCCTCCAACGCAAAATTTCAGACATTTCACGACGACGCTACCGCGGGCCGTCTTGCCTTCCACAAAACTTATGATCGTATCAAGAGCCGCTTCTTCTGGCCCGGCCTATCCAACTCTGTTGCCAAACACGTTGCATCGTGCGTATTGTGTCAGCACCGCAAACGTCAACCTTCGGGACCTGCAGGAACACTCAAACCACTCCGTGCCCCTCCTCTCCTTTCGAAGTCGTTGGCATCGATCTATACGGTCCTCTACCCGTCACTTCGGCTGGACATCGGTGGATCATTACCGCAGTGGACCACTTGACACGATACGCGGAAACAGCCCCTATTCGCACGGGCTGCGCTTTAGAGGTGGCAGCATTCTTTTTGAAGGCGATATTTCTGTGACACGGACCACCCAAAGTGGTTCTTAGTGACCGAGGCCGGGTATTTCTTTCGGCCGTGCTTGCAGAAGTTCTTCGCGCCACCAAACCTGTACATAGAACCACGTCCAGCTACCACCCTCAAACTAATGGCTTGACCAAACGTTTTCATCGCACGCTCTCGGAGATGATTACCTGTTACATTCAGCCTGACTATAAAAATGGGGACGTGATTCTCCCCTTCGTCAGCTACGTCTATATTACAGGGGTTCAACGTACCGCGGGATTTTCGCCATTTTTCCTTGTCCATGGGCGCCCGCCTTCAACTGTTCTCGATAATTCTTTCTTGACTAAGCCTGTGGCCTCTGCATCCAACAGTATCGATGACTTTATTTCTCGCCTGTCTTATAGCCGCCATCTCGCTCGCCTCAGGACGACAGCCTCACAGGAAGACCGCAAGTCAATCTACGACGCTTCACACCGCGTTGTCTCGTTTAGAGCCGGCGATCAGGTAATACTTTCCACTCCGCTCCGGGCCCCAGGACTATGCGAGAAGTTCCTTCCCCGCTTCGTAGGCCCTGACACTATCCAGAAACAGACTTCACCGGTAAATTGCCGCGTAACGCCCACCTCTACTGTCACCGACCGCCGTTGTCGCGGCACTGAAGTTGTACATGTTTCCCGACTGAAGCCTTTCAACTCCTGGAATCCGCCTTATGCGCCCGAGTCGGCCACTTCAGCCCCGAGAGAAATGTTGTAAGCTATGAATAAGGCAGACATTACAGCCGTATGTGGACATTCTCTTCAATGGCTATGCGCCTGATGCTATGTGCCACCAGCTTCGCTCGCCGCGCACATCATCGTTCACGCTATCCTCATCGGTATGTTTTGGAACCTCTGCGCTCATCCTGGGCTAGCGGACGTGTTGCTCGTGTGCTCCCGACGAATCCGCTGGAATCGAGCGAAATCTCACTCTTCCAAGCGAAATATATGGGTTGGCGACCTCAAGAGGACCTCAGGACCACGTCCAACGAAATAGTTTGAAACCATAGAAGCTTTTTTGGCGGTTTTCGGAAGAAAGAAGAACACGCCACAACCTGCTTCCAGACCGAACGCCTCAGCCCGGCCGTCGCCCACGTGCGCTGGCACCCCGCCGCGCAACGCTGGCGAGCTCGGTGCTCCGATGAAGCCTGCCTACAAGAACAAGAATTCAGCACATCCCGCCTCGGCTACGGAAGCGATGGAAGTGGAAGAAATTAGAGCCAAAGATTTGGACAAGACGAACGACACGACAAGAACCCCAATACAGAGAACCGACGATAAAGAGCAGGACTTTAAAATCGTCATTAGACCTAAGGGAATACCAATACGTTCGTTCACGGTGCCCCAAATCACCCAAGCTATAGCGAGAGCATGCCCCAGTGGGGTGAAGAACCTTCAAGAGGCCATAGTAAGACCGAAGTGGACTTCCAACATCATCTTGGTTAGCACACCGAACCAAGAAGCCGCTAACGAATTTAGAACCATAGAAACCCTGACCATCGGAGAAAAAAAGCATGATGTAAACTTGTACGTGGCTTACTCCGAACAAGAAGTTAAAGGTGTCGTTCACGGCTTTGCTCCTGGCACTACCTCAGATGAACTTCTGGACGGCCTGCGCATGGACCATCGACACCAAGATCGTGTTCGCTCGCATGCTGGGCAAATCGACCACCGCTCTTGTCGCCTTCGAGGGCAACACGGTTCCCCGCGCCGTCTACTTTTACGGAGGGGAAATGACGTGCCACCTATACAAGGCTACAAGGCTGGTCTGCCAAATATGCAGAAAAACGGGGCACAGAGCCGACGTATGCCCAGAACCCAACGCCAACATCTGCTCATCATGTGGAGAAGAAAACCCTGCGAAAGACCACAAGTGCACGCCCAAATGTGCGCTGCGCAAAAAGGAACACCACATGGGCTCCAAAGAATGCGAGCTGAAATTCCGTAGCCCCAGAATCCCACCAGGCAACAGAAGCAACATTTCAACGAAGCAAAGCAGACCAAGATGGTTCAATGACGAGTGGCCAGAGATAGAACACCACCCGGAGCCAGAAGACCGAGAGGACCAACGAGCCCAAGGGAAACCCAAGGGTTCTGAGACCAAGGCCCTCAAGAAGAAGAGAAGCAAAGAAGACGACAGAACTAAGGTGAGCTGGGCAGATGCAGCTTCCCAGGACTATATTTGTCATAAACGCAAAATGCCCAAGCAAAACAAATATAAGGATGAAATTGCAGCTCTCAAGGAACTTATATTAGACATTAAGGCCGAAAATGTAATGCTAGGGAAGAAATTGGAGAACTACGAGAGATCAGAAGGAAGAAACCCAACCCAAACAGAAACTGAACCCTCCACATCGGGCGCTCGAACCACAGCAGTACTGGACGACAATCTAATTAGTCGAATGAACAGGAAAATTCAAGAATTTAAAATAGAAATAGAAGTTCAGTTTTAAAACATCCTCTTGAATTAGAACAAAGCCATAGGAGAAGAGAATGTACAAATCCCAATGGAGCAGGCGAAGAAGCAATTAGAACAGGCTAATAAGCGGAAGCTCGATGACACACGAGCGAGCAAAAATCCAAAACAAATAATCATTGAAAACGACCCAAGCCAAATGGACGCGGAAACCAGATGACACAGACTCAGAAGATGACCTATAGACGGCAGCAAATCCAAGAACAATTTTTAATATGGCAATGGAATTGTAGAAGCCTACGTAATAAGAAATACTCGTTAGAAACGTACATAAGCACCATAGAACTGAAACCGGACGTCATATGCCTGCAAGAAGTAAAGGTGCAAACTAGTCTCAGAGTATAACAATAACATCATAATCTTGGGAGACATGAACGCTCCACATACTGAATGGAAGTACAACTACAACTCCGTAAAAGGAAGAAATTTAATTGATACTATGGAATATCTAAATATCCAAACGATCAATGATACGGCATACCCCACCAGAACGGGTACCCACAGATGCAAAGATACATGCCCTGACTTGACCATTGTGCCCACCAAGGACAGACTCACGGCCTGGACAAATACGGGTGAGAATCTCGGCAGCGATCACGATATCGTAGAGATCAGGATGAAATCAGACAACTTTAGAAGCAAGGCAAGAAAACAAAAGATCACTATTTGGGACGTTTTTCGAAAAAAGCTAAGAGAAAAAGAAGAAATAGAAGACAGACATCTGGTGTCATACCATAAGAGAAGCTCTTAAAGAGTCCACCAAGAAATTTGGACAAGAGAACGAATACCTGTGTGTCGACAACTATCTGATCAGTCTATGGAACAAGAAACAAAAGCTAACTAAGCGATGGAAAAAGAAAAGACACAACAAGAAGCTAACAGCAAGAATTAAAAAGATCACGAATCTAGCTAGGAAGTACGCGATACAACTCGCGAATCAGAATTGGCAAGACTTCTGTGACACACTCAAGAATACCCTAAATACCTCGAAGACACGGGCAATAATTAATGGTATGCTCAATCCGGAGACAACAAGAAGGGAGACCGGACACAACATCAACAGAGTAGCCAAAGGTTTCGAAGGCACGAACGAGGAACTAATTAGAGGCCTAAAAGACAGATTTGAACTGAACGCGAAAATTCCACTCACTACAAGAGAATACGGAGGTTCCCAAAATGCAAAGCTCGACAGTGACATCACAAAAGAAGAATTATATCAAGCCATCCTTGCCAGCAAACGAAAGAGTGCGCCAGGAGAAGATGGAATTGACAATAACATACTCAGGAACCTAAATGACTCACAACTGGAAGCATTAGCTGCATACATAAATGAAAAGCTAGGGAAGCCGAACCGATTACCTATGCAATGGAAACACTCGAGAATTACGACAATACCCAAACCAGGGAAGCCACCGGCTATTGAAAATCTACGACCCATATCACTAACCTCTTGCGTAGGAAAGGTGTACGAAAGAATTATCACGACAAGGCTTCAAAAGCACTTGGAGGAAAACAACATGTTTCCGCACTGTATGATTGGTTTCTGCAGTGGACTATCTACTCAAGATGCCTTTCTACAGCTGGGACACGACATCCTCAATCGCAATGACGACTACGATCAAATTGTATTAGCCCTGGACCTGAAAGGGGCATTTGACTACGTATCGCATGAGGCAATATTGAAGGCAGCTGAAAAGGCAGGATGTGGCAAGAAAGTTTATGATTACATCAGAAACTTCCTGTCAAACAGAACAGTCACGATTGGCATTGGAAACACTAGATCCGAACCACGTGATCCGCACCTTTCAAAATGCCTAACAGGGGAACTCCACAAGGGGCCATCATCTGCCCAGTGCTGTTCAACCTGACAATGATGGAAATAGCCAAGAAATAAAAAGAGAAAGAACACATCGCCAAATCAATCTACGCAGATGACATCACCATCTGGACCAAAAGTGGAACCCTCTCAGAAAAACTGATCCTACAAGAAACAATCAACGAGCTACAAGAGCCAATACGAAGAAATGGCCTAAAATGTTCCCCGGAAAAACTGAACTCTTTAGAATAAGACCCTCCAAAGAGGAAATGCTCTCTGGAAGCGTAGTAATTGACAACCAAAACATTCTCTTCAAACCGACGATAGGAATATTAGGCATGCACATACAAAACGACAACAAGGCCACCACCACCTCGGACAAGCTAAAGAAAACAACACAACAGTGGCTAGAGCCATCCGAAGAATCACAAGAACAAGAAAAGGCATGAGAGAAGAAGACACTCTCAAGCTGGTGCAAGCATTAATCATGAGTAGAATTACTTACAGCTTACCGTACCACCACATTGACGCAAATCAACATGAGAGGGTCGACGCACTCATCAGAACTGCCTAGAAGGAGCTCTAGGTCTTCCCATATACACCTCAAATGAGAAATTCTACAAGTTGGGAGTATGCAACACCTTTTGGGAGGTCACAGAGACTCTCCTAGAAGCCCAGAAAGAACGACTACTGAATACCAAGACTGGAAGAGAAATACTGAGAAGAGCCGGGTACTCAGTCCAGTTAGAGTACATACAGAGAACGACAGAACTTTCTCCTCAACATAGAGCAAGCCTCAAAATTGCACCGATTCTCCGAAAAACGAATCCCACATACAACAAAGGAAGAAGACTAGCCCGAACAAGATACATAAGGAAGACATACGGCAAAGACCCGGACGCGGTCTACACCGATGCGGCAACTAACAGCCGTGGCAACGCCTCAGCGGTGGTAGTCAACTGCGACGGGAAAGCTCTAGACTTCTTAATGAGCAACAAACAGAACATACAAGAAGCCGAAACCACCGCCATCCTAATGGCCATAAGGGGGGGCGAGCACAAAAAGAAAAATCTCACCATAATTACTGACTCCACGAGAGCAATTAGAAACCTAATTTGCGGAATAATTCCTAAAACAGCAAAGAATATAATGCCTCTGACACCGAAAAGCAAACACAAAATATTATGGACCCCGGCCCATCAGGGACGGGAAGGAAATGAAAAAGCGGACTCCCTCGCGAGGCAAATCATGGACCACGGGGAGACTGAGCATTTATACGCCCTTCCTCCATACAGTGCGGCTACCGACCGACTCCGGTTATGCCGACTAAGCAGAAAAACAATGCCGACACCTCATCTTCTACTAGACGCAGAGGAGGCCAGAAATCTTAGAAAAATTCAGACAAATACCTACCCACATAAGTCTAGATTAGCGCTCATGTTTCCGGATAAGTATAACGAAGAATGCCAGAAATGCCATCAGAAGGCAGGCCTCTTCCACACTACATGGAACTGCCCGACCATACGGCAACAGAACTACGAGACATCAATAGAGTCCTGGGAAGCGGCACTGTCCAGCAGAAATGCCATAAGAAGGCAGACCTCTTCCACACTATATGGAACTGCCCGACCATATGGCAACAGAACAACTACAAGACATCAATAGAGTCCTGGGAAGCGGCCCTGTCCAGCTCAGACCTCTCCAGTCAGCGAGAACTGCTGGAAAGAGCCAAGCTAGGGGCTTTCGCCACTGGAGTCCTGGAAATGGGATTCCACCCTTGACTCCACCCCCTCCTCTTCTACCTTTGTGAATAAAGTTTACCACCACTACCTGAACTCGCTAGCCTGTCGCTCTCTGCGGGATTAGTTTAATAAACCGGTGCCCGACGACTCCTGGCCTGTGCCTCACAACATATTTGAACGTCATCTACCTAACCCTGGCAAGATATAGAGGGTTGCGGTTCCTTTCGGAGCGAGGTGCCCTTAACAATAAAATATGTGCAGCTCAAAACGCCACATTACCCTGCACGTGAACGTTTGATAGTGCCCAAATAACTCTCACTAGTTATTTTCGTGTAGACATGTAAGTAGAGAGGGTGTTCAGCATGTTACCGGAAATGCCAAAAGTTTTTAGTCCCTTAGAATGTCGTAGCGCAATGTGGTAGCATATGCCTTTCCGGTATCACAAAATACCGTCATGCAGTATTGCTTATGTTGGTATGCATCCTTAATATAGGCCTCTTAAGAAACTGGGTGATCATTTGTGGATCGCCCCACCCGGAAGCCTGCCTGGCGGCTCTCGACGAGACCATTGCACTCTATAAAGTACAGGAGTGTCCTATTGATCATCTTCTCGAGCACCTTGCACAGGCAATTTTTCATAGCGATGGGGCAGTAACTAGCAGGAGAAGACGAATCCTTTCCCTCCTTCGGAAAAGATGGCCTCCCTACAAGACCCTAGAATGCGACACAAAAGCCATATTTTGTCGTAGAGGTGTAAGTGTTGTATGATAGTGTATGTTTTTCTCCACCTGCAACTGAAGGCTTACAACTACGGAGAGCCAGCTTCAGCTCATGAAGTGAACAGAGGGAGTTATAAGAGTTGTTTGAATTATTATTATCCCACAAGCATTTCTTTTCATTAGATAATTTGTATTTCATGAAATTGTGGTGTGTGGAGAAGTGGACACATGTTGGAAGGGTTGTGCAGGTGTGTTAATCTGATAATTGACCATGTCCGCTGTTGTGCTCACCAGGGGCAGGCTGTGTGTCTGTTGTCCCGTGAGTTTACATATACGCGTCTATACTTTGGGTGTGTCTGTGTACAAGTTTATGGATGTGAGGAAGCCATGCCAAATCTCCCTGTTTGCATCACGGCGCACGCGCTACCCTGACGCTTTTGCCTGTTTGAAGGATACAAGTTTATCGGACGTGGGTTACTGGTGAAAGACACCCCACGCCTTGTTCTGGGCCTCTCCTGCCCGCCTACCGTCCTCATACAACCATCCTCCTTGGGTGGCACGGGGTACCGGAGGCCTGTGGAATGGACTTTTCCGCGGCATCGAGGATAAGCGCCGTGAGCAGTTTGGTCGCCTGTTTTATATGTAGATGTTTTATGGATGTGTAGTGTAGTTTGGATATTTCTGTAAATGTACTCGAGTTCGCTCTTCCCTCACTGAAACTTTTATGAGACGGGGGTGTTTCTGCCTTTGCCTATGTATGTATTCTTGGTAAGGAAGGGGTCACTACTATATCAATATCAGTTTGTGTCCACGTATCACTCAAGAAATGGGAAAACAACTGCAGAGCCAATAGCCAAGTCAAGATGTGAATAACTGTTTTGTCCTGTATTAAATTATGTAGCTTGGTTTTGGTTAAAAAGGCATGCTCCCGATTACGTTAAAAATTTCTCAATTCGACGACCACGGGCACCTGTGCGGGAGGAGCCCCAGAGTGAATTATGTTAATTGAGGTCACCTAAGACTAATGTACCGTTGAAGTAGTTGGTCAATCAGGGCATCAAAATCAGTGCTCGATAGTTGGTAATCAGAAGGGATGTTATTAACCTATTGTAAATTATCGAATCACGACAGCTTACATCAAGGTGTTTAGTTGGATGGTGTGACACGCTAAGGATTTTCGGGCCACTAGTGCTACACCGCCTGAAGAATAAGTGCAACTGTGCCTGTCTTTTCTAAATACCATGTTGCTATTCAAGAAGTTAGTAAGTTTACCATTTAGGTGTGTTTTCTGAAGGCACATGAGACTTGGCTGACGTGAATGAAGTATCTCGCACACATCATCTAGATTGTAATTAAGCCCTTTAAAGTTCGATTTAATTATGTTTTCTATTCCCATTATTTACATTTAAGAATGACGTGTGCGTGCACGCGCGCGCGTGTGTATGTGTGTGTGTGTGTGTGCGTGTGTGTGTGTGTGTGTGTGTGTGTGTGTGAGTGAGTGAGTGAGTGAGTGAGTGAGTGAGTGAGTGAGTGAGTGAGTGAGTGAGTGAGTGAGTCTGTGAGTGAGTGTGTGCGTGTGTGTGCGTGCGTGCGCGTGCGCGTGCGCGTGTGCGTGTGCGTGTGTGTGTTTTTATGTGTTGTCTTTCGGGGCTGTTATTCTGGGATTGGGCTTTTTGGGCTTTTCTGTTGGTTTGGATGCCGGAGTCGTTCCATGCGGAACAATCCAGGCAGGTACGGCGCGACGTCCCCCCTGTAATTGGCACCCCTTCGGGTGTCTTTGTCGAAGCCTCAACCGCCAAGGGCGTCAGGAGCTCCACAGGTGGCACGGGGCCTGCGGCGGGGGTGGGAGCCGATGCGGTGCACCAGGTGTCCATCCCCTCGGCACCTTCCAATGTACTGGAGGACGGAGAGGCAGGGGTGAGAGCGGCATCGGTCCCATTAGAGACGGTTGACACCACATCCGCTGCTGCCTCAGCAAGCGGTGTGGCGTCGGGTGGGGCTGCCTGAGGCAACCATTGGGGGGTGCCGGAGGCAGGAGAAGGTCATACTTGCAGAACTAGATCCCTGTGGAAACCAGACGCCGGTCTTCCACCCGCTGTGCTGTGTCGGCGTACCTTCCCAGAAAAAAAGCAGCAAACCTCTTTCGTGCCTCGGGAAGGAGATATTCTCTGTTTGTTACCTTTACGTTAATTATTTTCTTGTCTTGTTGGAATTTCTTGCAAGTCCGGTAGTATTCGGCGTATGGCCCCGGCAATTAGGGCAAGTAAGTGTGGTGGAGCTACAGTTGTCAGTGGTGCGGTCCTGTGCGGTGCATTTCGCATAGGTCCTTTTGCCGCGGCAAGAATTTGTATCGTGTCTGAAGGGCTGGAAATTGAAGCAGCGGCTCGGGTTCGGAATGTACTTACGAATGGAGCAGCGGATGAATCCTACACTTACATGATCTGGGAGTGACGAGCGGCTAAATGTTAGGATGTCTTTGGTAGGGATGCTCTAATCCCTCCGGATCGTGATACGGCGCATGGCTATTCCACCCTGTTTTTTCAATCCTTCGAGAAGGTCGGCATCTGTTTCAGTTTGCCCATCTGGCTCAGAGATCGCACCCTGCTGGCTGTTCAGGCTGCCACGATCTGGGAGCTTGATGTCCAGACCAACCATTTTATCATGTCAAAGAGGTTTTCGGCCTGTTGCTTGATTTTTCCCTCAATAAGGCATTCACCTAGGTGTTGCTTTTTTTATTGTACATTTTTTTTTCAATAATTCCGTCAAGATACTCGGTGATAAAAAATTGGCTGCAACCCACGCTGTGACGGTGGTTGGAAAGTAAAGCTGTAAACGACATCCACAAAAGTGGCCATGCAACGCCACTTGTATTCGTACACGTGGCTCTACAAAGAGTGTAACCAGATATTCTGCCGGCCGCAACCTTGGATTCGCGGGGGCGGTATCCCGACCGCAGCAGCGCGGTCACGACGGGCTAGAGGGGCAGACACAGCCGCTGTAGCCCAGCCATGCGTCGGCGGAAAGAAAATAGAGGAGCGTCTTTCAAAGGGTCGAACAGTGGAACCTAGCGATGCTGATGTGCTAGCGTGGGGTTACACCACACCGTGTCACAAGCGCAGATACCGAAACCATTCGCCATGTGAGCTTATTTTTTAAATGCAGAGCATTTCTTTAACTCACGATGTCACCTGCCGTTGGCGTGCCTCGGCGTCCGCAACAGCCGTTCCAGGTGCGCCCTCTCCCCCACTCCTCCCCCCCGCTTCACGCTACCCTCCTCGCTCTCAACAACAGGTCCGCACCCCTCCCCCTACACTATATGGAAAAATAATACTTACCGGCGCCTGGTTTCGATCCCACGACCCTGCGGGCGGAACGCAAAGTACATGGTGCTCTACCCACTGCGCCACAAAGCCGACACAGAATGGAAGGCTACGAACGCGCCTTATATCCTTGACTCATTCAAACTACGTCAAGAAGCTGCTGATACAACGCATTCACTACCACTAACTCCCCAAACACTACACGTTACGCAATACACCAACCCCCTATGCGGCGCCTTTACTCGAGTCCACCTCGCGGGGAGATGGGCCCTTTATTATAGAAATTTGAATTAGTTTAGTAAGTGTGAGAATTGCAAAAAGCTGATGAAACTTTTATATTCGCTCTTCATCAGAACCAGTTCTTCCTTTTGCCTTTTGTAATACTTGTAAAAACACAGCCGAATTGGTATTCACCAACTTAGAAAACGCAGTCTCATTCGTGGCAAGCAATGCGCACAAGGTATTGTTTCTCTAGCGGCCAGGTGTTTGTACGTACTCTCTACATTTAGTCGTAGCGCCCTCAAAACAAACCCTTGACGTATATTTGCCGTAGGACAATTGATTCTGTTGGGTGCGGGTTACCCAGGAAGTGCTGTCGAACAAGTTAAGCAAGCCATGCGAAGGCAGCGCGCAATAAACTCGAAGCTACGCCAAAACAGGCCCAAAACAACCGTCCCTAAAGCAGACGACAAAGCCTACGGAAGGGCCCCGCTGATACGCCGGCCAGAGTGAGCGCGGGGAACGCTGGGTAATAGCGGCCTATCGCCGCGCCATCTACACTGTGCTCCGTGAACGAAAAGCTCCCTCCGCGACCCCATGCCGAGGTGGAAATTTTTGTCCCGTACGCCACGAAACAACTGGTGGCTGGTAGAGATAGAACGCTTTGCTTTTATACTGATTGTGAAGTAAGATGGTGGGCTGGGTCAAGAGAATCGATGACCAAGAAACGAGAGTAGTTGTCTGGTTTTGGTAAGCTTATGCATAAAAGTGGAAGTAACAATTTTTTGGGGATCATGCACTACCGGAATTTGTTTCCGGCCCACAATTTTGTTAACTGACCTCATCTCAAGGTTCTTTTCAGACTCTATTCAGGTGCGACACAGTGTTCTTGATTCCCAGTGTTCCTAGAGTAGTCTTCTTTGTTCGGTTCGACGACTTCATGGCCATCTCACTTTACGTCATTTTCCTGGGTTTGGACTTGACGATGTCATAAAAATGCCCAATGCTTACCTCATGACTTGGTTTACTTATCCCGATGGATGCTTTACTCACTTCTATTTTCTTTTTTTCATTGAAGGGAGAAAGGCTTTGTTTCACGGAGCTGTATCACGAAAATTGTTTAACCTAAATTACCTCCCGAAGGACGGCTTTCGTTTCATTTCCTCGTTTCTGTGACATCGTTAAGCAGCCGCTCATTACTGCACAGTGCTCGCCGAATACGACGCTTACATATTTTTCTGGCTCTATTTTCATCGTAATTGTTTGGACAATGCTTAAATTTTGTTTGTTATAGTTATAATAAACCATCCTACTTGGAGTTTCACGCCCTCGTTGAAGGGTACAGCTCATATTGATTTGGTTTAGATTATTTTTCAACTTTCTTCTTTTATATTAGCATATGAGCAAGTTTCTTCAAATACAGCAGCCGCCTCATTCTCATTCTTCCACTATTGGCTTTGGGATTACTGAAGCACAAACGTTTGTCCAAAAATATGATGTGGCTTCAACATTCATGAATTCACCTTCATCTAGTGTACTTATCATGGCTCTAAATATTCGGTTTTGAGCGGCTGCACAAATTTAAAAGAGTTTATGTATCTCAGAAATAAGGCTAAAGGATATCTGCTGTTCATTAACAAAACATGTCTCTTGTAACGCTTATGCACATGTCGCTCAAAAGTTTCAAGTAAGTCTCCTGCATTGGCGGCCACGCATTGCAATCATTACTGTAGCGTTCTCGGGGCATCGTATCATTTTAATAATGCGTAAAGGCCAGGTACAGGTGGTGCTAATATTTAGTGCATTTATCCATTTCTTCAGCTTTCGAACAAGTATGACCCATAAATCAATAACGTTTCTTCGTAGCTGTTCGTTCTTTTTGATGAAACAGATGTACGGTGCCTGTCTGCAAGTAACTGTTGCGTGATGAGCAACGTCAGAACAAAACATAGTGCAGTGGGTATGTTATCCTGAAACCAATAAGCACCAACTATTCACATAAAGCCCCGTGACAAATTGCGCCTGCCTTCGGTGCTCAGCTTTCTGTCGTAGTAGTCTCCAAAATGCATGGCAGTCTGGTATCGACAATCAGAAAGAACTTTATGACACACCTTGTAAACAAGAAACAACATTGTGAAACATCAACTCATGCGAAGTACAGCATACCTAAAGTTGTTGCTGTCTGCAATAAAATACACAATAAACGAGACTCAAATCGACATCTTCGCTTTTTCTACATTTTTTTATACAGCCAGCACATATAACTCTACCCTGAGCACAGGCTAATCACACATGCAAACTCACGAATCCTTATCACGCAGAACACGGCCTAAATTATCCTTCCCGAAAGGATACGCCACCGGCAAGGAGACACCATGCTACACCTGGTGGGGCATTGTTATTCCTAATAACACGACGTTGTTCGCTGGCGTTGGCACGAACCCAATAAAAAATCAGGCACCAGTACTACTGGGGACTTCCGGGATCTACTATCCAGCTGTCTTGAAGCTAGCGTCCAAGTTTACAATTGCGCAGGAGTGTTGGCTGCAATTTACATACTCTCTGCTACCCATGTAGGTGGTTTGATAATCTATTTTTCCGGCAATTTATTGGGCCTACTTGTGTTTAAGAGTGTCCCTCAATCAGGAAACCGAGTTGTCGTCATCGGTGACCCGTAGCGCAGAACACTTTGGAACTTTCGTCATGATCTTCTCGTGTTCTTGGCTGTGCAACTGTCCTTTTTTAGACTATTTATGGTACTTTTTTTTTGTACTACTCCTTTCCGCGTTTAGGCTGACTTAGCGCTCTCTTTTTGTAGCTTGAGCTACACTGCCCGAGGGTTAGCTATTCACGTGGCTCCTGGAGAGCCGTGCTGCGCAAGGTGGCCACGTGGCGGCCCCGTCCCCTTGATGATCATGCGAGGGGTGGCCGGGTGTAGAACCAGTGGCTCGTGCTGCGCATGCGCGGAACGTGGCGGCCTGGTCCACTTGATGATCATGCGAGCGATGGCCGGCTGTGGAACCAATGGCTGATACATCGCAGAAACAGCGGCGTGCGCCTGTTGAACCACGCCCCATAGGTCCAGCGTCGTCGGCGACCTCCGTTCCGCACGTGGAGGCCCGGTACACTTGATGATCATGCGAGGGGTGGCGGGTGTAAAACCGGTAGCTCCTGCGTCTCAGCAACAGCGGCTTGCGCCTGTTGAACCAGCTTAGCTCTGGGTCCATTGGTGACGCTGCGCTAGAGCCGCTATATAAATATACATGTGTCACATAATGCGTAAACCGTTAAACCGTGTGTGTCATTGAAGCAGCAGTAAGCATGATAATCAAGCTAATCCTAGACAATCTGGAAAGCTAAGAATAACCAGCTGAACGATAACTCACGCTATATCCTGGCAAAGCCGAGCTAAGCCACTGCTAATTTTTTTGGCAATGCTTCGCAGCTGCCCCTTTTTCTCCCTTTCTGGAAGGCATCGAAATACGGGCAGCATTGCTGCTCATTTCCATGAGGCCATCTTGCAAAGTTGTGTGACCTGATATGGTGTGACACCTCTTGTTTCTGAGAATTGGGTGGCCGTGTTACAACTAGGGATAGCTTCTACGCTGGTGCTTCTTATTGTGCACATAAAGAATAATATTTGTGTCAACATCTTGTGATATGCGAAATCTCAACTACCAAACAGAAAATACGAATATGCCCAACATTCTAAAGGTAATTCCAGTTCGCGTAAAGGCAAAATTCTTGTATTTGTTTTGTTATTAGGATTATCCTTTATCAAAATTGAATTGGTGATTGTCTGACTCGGCAATTCTATTCTCAGACAATGGAAGGTCACTCCCAAATTTTTTAGTGATATTACAGGGAATTTGCAATCATCGGATATGGCGTGAGCTGCACCGTAAAATATATTCAGAGAAGGTACAAACCCAAGGCAATTAAATACGTCATAGACTTTTGTCCAGTACAAACGTCGTAATCAAGTGCCTTGTGCTTACACACCTTATGTTCATCCAGTTAGAGGCATTCAATTTTCGCGAAAAGGAAACCTAACGAGTCATCTGCACTATTGCTTCGGAAAGGAATCCGCGCCCCTTGTAATTAAAAAAAAAGCTGGGAATGGTTGCTTACAAATGGTAAAAATTGTTATATTTTCTCTTTCGATGAATTTTATAATTGAAGCATACTGATAGTGTGATCGGTTTTGCTCTGCCCGCCAACCATTGCTTACGGTGCGGCAAATCCCTGAATGACTGAACCGATTAGTAGATCTAAATTTTTATGCCACATTGCGCGGATGCATAAAACGGGGTCCTGCAATTACGATGTTCTAGCATTCCAGATTTAAAAGTGTTGGTTTGTCACCGCTTAAGTATTTTTGTTACAATCGGTGGGCCCCCCTGTCCTTGGGCTTAAGGACTCTTTGTTATACTAACCTGCGTGATGGTTTTCTATGCTTTCATGCAACGACGTTGAAAATTGGGCGATATCCAGTATGTTTATGTCAAAAACGAACCTTCAGAGTTTTGTACAGCCAGATTTGTGTGCTTTCTCGACGTAATGCTTAGTGTTGAGGTTAGATTCAATACGAATTCGTGGCGTACACACACACACACACACGCAGAAATATACTTATATATACATATATATATATATATATATATAGGGAGAGAGAGAGAGAGAGAGAGAGAGAGAGAGAGAGAGAGAGAGAGAGAGAGAGATACAGGACTAAGGGTCAGCCCAACAAAAACACAGAGGAAGGCAAATGTGAAAATTGGGTTTGTCCTTTATTCTCGTTGATGCACATATAGTTTTTCGAATGTTTGAAAAATGAAAGAAAGTGGAGAAAAACATGCCAGCCTGGTGGGATCTGTGCCCACGCCCTCCAGACAAGCAGTCTGGTGTGATAACCACCACGCTACAGGCGGGGCGGCGCTTCCCTCGGCTTTTATCGGTATTTTATTAAGGTAATTGCTTTCCTATGGTTGGTGTTGGTAGCCAGTATCAATCTGAAAACTTGGAGTAAAGGGGACCTGGTTTTTAAACCCTGGGGCTTGACTCGAGCATTTCAGACGTGTCGGGAGCTTTCCACCAGCGCTGAACCCCCTTAACCTACCTGTGTCACCACGATTGCAAGAACGAAATCCCTCGCTGTGCATGTAGCGAATCAGAAACAAGTGTGATTCGTGAAGAACGCCGAGGAGGTAAAAGGGAAAACATAATCCGTAATTTATTCCCCTTGAAACACAGATAGGTTTCGGGATGTCTGAAAAATAGAAAGTGAAGAAAAATATGTCCACCCGGTCGGTGGTGAACCCGTGACCTCTAGAATACCGGTCTGGAGCGCTAAACACTCCGCCACCGGAGGAGCTGTCTTCCCCTCCCCTTTCTTGCGTATTTATGTTGAGTGAATTCTTCCTCTGCGCTTGCGAGTGGCCGCCAGTGCCACTAAAAGAATTCGGGGTGAAAGAGACAATCTTTTTACCACCTGGCTGTGACTCGAGTGTCTACGACATGTCGAGAGTTGTCGACCAGCGTGGAACCTTGTTAAGCTACTTATAGCACGAAGGCTACCAGAAGAGAGGCGCTCGCTATGTTGAAAATCAAACGTCATTTACCCTCAGAGTATTGGAACGCTATGTAAACCTGCTTCACTATGTGTTGTTGCTAAACACCCGTTTTCAAAAACGGGGCAGCCCATCTGAATCCTCCCGCCAAATCAACCCAGAAGTTTTTGTACATATATAATCACTGATATTCTCGGTCCGCATACAAGACATCCCAAGCCTACTTTCGGAGTTGGTAATGGTTTTTGAATGAAACATCAATGACCAGTCTCATTCACACTCAGACAGCACATTTATATGTTGACGATATCTACATACGGAGTCACGCGTACCACCAGCGGTATGAAAAAAAACATCTGTTCTCTAACATTGATTGGAAACTGCACGGGCTTCACATGTTGTAGAGCTGCGTTACTGCACAAATGAGGAACCACGACTGGCTCGAACGCATACAGTTTTTTTAGTAATCGTTCATCCTCGGAGAAATTGGCCTACACATGCAACTAAACGGTCAATGAGAAGTAGTCTGATCTGTGACTTAAAACCCCACACGGAAGCATCTTAGATGGAAGGCACACGAGCCTGTAAATCAAGGAATTCCTTCCTGTAAATTCCTCCCCCATGGGGCTGGTAGCCTCGTGGAGTTACAATCCGCGATTGTAGCACCAAAGCGACGCTGGTGTTGTTTCAGCGCCACATGCTTCTGTCGCGGTGTTTTAACTAATGTATTTCGTCAATTTATTTCTGTAAATGTTCGCAGATTTTGCATCTGGTTCACGCAAGACTCGTCGACAAAGTATACCCTGTGCACACCAGGCAATTCAAAAAAGCTGTATAAATTGGCTATTGGAATATTACGTTTGCACAATTCATTAGTAAAGACCTAATATTTTATCAATGAAACTTTCCCACAAAGAACCTTTGTTATTGAATATATTTAATCAGTGAGAACCTATAAATGCAATTAAAACGGGCCTCAACTACGTGTACTTGCCCAGGAATTTGTTCTTGTTCCACAATTTGAGCTGCAGACGTTCCAGATAGGGATACAAACCTCTTGAGTACTGTGGAATACATATGGGCAGTTCGCATTTTTCTGTTGTAAATTTTAACAAGGACTATGACCTTTTCAGGAACGTTACTTCTTGCTCAAATTTTTAATGCATATCAGCGATATGCGTATTCCAAGCTTACTCCTATTATTGAAATGGGTGGCTCTGGTCTGCTCTGATTCAACTAATGAGATAACCGTCAAAGGTAAGCTTGATTTGATTGATTGATTGTAGGGTTTAACGCGCCGACGCAACGCAGGCGATGAGGCGCGCCGTAGTGGAGGGCTCCGGATTAATTTTGACCACCTGGGGATCTTTAACGTGCGCCGAAATCTCGTGCACACGGGCGTTTTTGCTTTTCGCCTCCATCAGAAAAGCGGCCGCCGCAGCCGGGAATCGAACCCGCGACCTCATGCTTAGCAGCGCAACGCCTTAGCCACTGAGCAAAGGTAAGCTTCCAGAAATTGTTGTTGCTACAGTCTGTACGAGCACGTATCTATGCGTATATTCTGACAAATGTAGATAATTGCGTATCCTCACCCAGGTATAAATAAATACATGTGCGCGTACATGTGGCGATTCAGTCATGAAGACGTCTACTGTAGATGTGGTAGTATGCAATATAAAATGTTCTACACACAACCAATATTGTTGAAAGCGTCAGTTTTGAATTGCCCAGCGGGCGTTGAAGTATTATGTGCGGAGTCACATTTCATAACTGCGCTGTGTTTTACAGACATGTTTACAGCTGGGGATGTCGACAGCGGAAATTATATCAGCGTATACCCCGCATTGCTAAAATTTGCGCAATTACAATAAAATAGGATACCATCCATTTAATAATATCATTTCATCGAAGAGAAGCCTGGAAGGCCCCCCTCGTTGGCTGTTTCCGTAAATGTAACACAGGAATACAATAGCATTCTCTTGCAGCACCGAAAAAAATTCACAAAAGTGCTTTATATACATATTACCAGTACGGCGCAACGCAAAGAATAGCATAGTTTGCAACTACATTTCTGCGGTAAATAGCGGCCGAACACAACTCTAACAAAAATTAGAAAATAACACAAATTAAAAAAACACAAGAAATGGTGTTCCCTACAGCTTGAAAAGCTCGCGAAATGTCATAACATTACGTTCTTAAGCTTGCTGTTTCTTGCATTCAAAGTGTTCAAAATCTGAGGTGCTTTATATTTTAGCATTTATAGACCGCATGGCATTCTACAAGCTGTAACTTTCCATGGAGATGAATGGCGTGTCTTACAGGACTCTACATATTTTTAAGTTGAGCTATTTCGTAATTAAAATCATTCGCCAGTTTATTCTGTGGTTTACACCACTAGCGAAGTCAGGAGCCGTAGCATTTTGTGGCTGTGACCTCATTGTATTTTCTGAGTGACTTAATTGCATGAGACTACATCGAGACGTTTTCCACAGCTCCTAAAACTTCTGTGCGGATTGGGCAATCTATCTATATTATATTTGGTTGTTGAGGGCAATGCCAACTGTCAGTAGTCAAATCTAGAAGAAAAAGGCTACTGTAAAGCAACATCCCAATTGGGCAAGGGAATACATAACGTTTGCGAAAAACAGCAATGTGGTCATCCTAAGACTTTGTTGAAAGATAACAGTCAGTCTTAAATCTAGGAACATTATCTGCAGTAATTGACAGTATTGAAATTCGCGTAACACGTAAGTAGCGCTTAGCGTGATTAAAGTGAGTAAAGGGTCGTGTAAAACGCAGCACATTTGTACTATGCCCGGCAATACGCGTGGCTAACCGTATCACACAGCCGTTGTGCGCGTCTGTCCTTTTATGATCATCATCACCACCATCCTTTTTCGTTTCTATGTAGTTTTTTCTGCTTTATGAAAGATTCGCTCCAAACACCCTTGTTGACATTGTTGAAATTACTTCATTGCAACTACAATAAATTAAATACCAAAATTTCGTCTTTGGCAGTGAGTAAACGTCTCTAACACAATGTTCTTAACTGAATACCACAAGTTACTCCCTATGGTAATATTTATTCACTTTGGGTGGTCGGGCCATGGTGGTTTGCTAGATCTTCGCTGGTCTCACATTTCGGTGAAGCTTGGTTTGTATCGCAACCAGTATGAAAAGTTCAAAATTTTCATCTCAAATCTGCTGTCTACTCTGTTTATAGGAACTTCCTTTACAAAGAAGGTACTCATTCCGTTCATTTCACCAACTGTTTATAAACGAAACCATTAAGTGCCGCTTTGTGCGGAAAACCTCATTTATTTTGATGTAGTTGTGGCCCGGTACATAAAATCGCCACTGTTGTAAACAATATATGGAAACAAATTATATCGCGTAAAAGTTTTAATTCGGGTGCCTAAAGTAGTAGCCCAGCGTGATAACACTGCGACGACTCCACACAATGCCAGCGGGGGAAAAATGTTAATCCAGTACGTGCCGCGTGAATCTACGTGCTTACCGCCTTTCGCCCCCTTCGGGGTCGAGGGTTCGCCGGTGTCCCAGTTTCGCATGTCGATGTCAGCCTCACATGAGCCTGGGATCGTACGGGTGGACAATACTGTCTCCAGGAGGGTTGAAGACGAGTCGTGGATAAGGTGTATGATTGAGCGTGTGGATCATTTAATTAGGACATACGGGTCTACGAGGAGCGCTTGTTCTGCCTGGCCGCAGGCTTCGCTGTAATAACAAGAATTTGAAGACATGTTGACGCAGATAAGGAACGGGGTTTTGTGATTTAGGATCAGGCTAAATTTTTAGAAGAAGTCGGTCGGAAAGGCAGCTGCGCAAGTTTCAAGGCTACCTCAATAGTTGCCCGTTGTTATGTTACGGACGTCCTCTTTCCTGTTGCCAGGGCTACGGTTTCTAAGTGAGCACGTGCTTCTCAGATAAACTGTTAAGCATTGCATTCCTTTTACTACCATAATAACCGTGGAGCTTTGTGGCACAAAAATGTTTCCAGATATTAAAAAATCCACCTATAGCATAGGCACATTTCGGACCACTTAAGAGATTCAGACGCAGGCTCGATTGTACAACTTCTGCAAGAAGATGACACAGGACCCTGCCTAGGTTTCACAATTTATGTTAAAGACGCTTTATTTTTATAGCTTCAACCAGGAGCTTCATAGTGTGTCGAAACAGGCATTGCCATCGAAGGACTCTGGTATTCTTAAGACAATGACGACCGTATCTTTAGGATTTGCAATAGCATTGCAGTTGAACCATTAGTGGCCTTCGTTGGTGGCTATGGCAGACCATTTTCCATGGATCAGGAGCGTCAGTCGCCTCGTGCGTAGCACCAATATTGTGGAAAATACAGTCGGTAAAACGCTTGTCTATAACAGCGACTGCAACTTCAACCACCTACATTCGAAAGCTGCCGAAACATACTTGTTCCAAACATGTCGGAGGCAAAAGCGAAAGGCTAAGACTTCAGAATTCCGCAGTAGTTTTATTCAAATCCCGCACCGGCGGGGAAGGCTAGGGCTGAGAGTACGAAAGCTGTGTTATAGACAAGCCTTTTACCGGCTGTACATTTATGCAGCATTCATATTGGGGAGAAAGATGCTTACGTGGAGCTGTGAAGCCGATCTTCGATATGTAGGTGACTGTTTAAGACAAGTTGAAAACGCTGCATTTCTAGAGCTCAGAAGAACGTTGTAGTAATGGTTAAGGCGAGAGTGTTTGACCTCTGAGACACAGAGTAAGCTTGAAAATAGAGTTCGCTTCAGCCATATGCGTTCCTCATCAAGCATATCTAACAACTGATTTTGAAGCGCGTCAAAACCGTCCTGCACGCTTCATATATTCGGGTTATTCACGTCACACAAGTGTAACAGAATTAAAAAATCGCGCAGAGCTTGAAGCCTTATGTCATCGTCGTTGTGTATCTCGTTTACCACTATTTAACAAACCTTACTATCATGCGTCTCTTCATAATGATTTTATGATTTAACCTTCAGCCATTTTCCCGCGCCGTGATCATCCACACAAAGTCGAACGCATCACGTGTCGTTCCCTCACATTTGCTCAATCATTGATATCTCGAACCACAATTGAATGGAATAATCTGCCATCCCATCTTGTCATCGAATCAAATGTCTCGAAATTTAGAGATACTCTAAACATAAATATGCAAACCTAACACCATTTTACTGTTTCATTTGTATATTTGTTTTCCATTTCTTTTTCTCGCTTATCTTTCTTTCCGCACGCTAGTAAACGTCCCTGTGACGACGTATTAATTTTGACATGGTGCTTCCGGAACTTTTTATGTGTGTCTCCTCTGCGAGTGTTCCCTTTTTTACTTGATGCACTGTCGTTTATTTTGCCCTTTCGGTTTTTGTGTTTTGTTTTATTACAGTTTGATTTATTGTTTCACCATTGTAATAGTAATGTACACCCTTTGTAATACCCTTCAGTGGAGGGCCTTTAGGGTTATTTTGAAACAAGTAAACATGTCTCGCACAGTTGCTTGACTTACTTTTGCGGTGTAAAGGCGATCACGTTTACTAATAGGGTGAACTGTGTTCCGCTAATCCCATTATTAATTTTGTTTAGGTTTCCTTTAAAGTAGTTAAAAGAGGCGCAGCGAATTTTCGTGTTTAAAACCAGCGCTTAAAAATTTTGGTAAGCGTTTGATAGCCTCTAACATTCCACACCTGTAGCCCAAACCAAACACGCGGTGTTTTTATAGTGTCAATCTTGCTGTCCGCAATAAAATGCCTAACAATTGAAAAAAAAGTTACTGGTAAACGGAAGTCGAGTTTCGATTCCTTGGAATAGAAAAAAGAACTTTATAGTAATTTCGCAAGTGCACCGGCTCGCGAAACGGCTCAATATAGAAGCCTCCCTCAATTAAGTTGACGCTGTACTTAAACCTCTAAAATAACTGAAGCTTTCCTACTTGTTGCCAAACAAAACTGAAACCAGAGGTAGGTCAGTTCTTGATGAGTGTAATCTGAGCCAGTACGCGTCATGTGTTGAATGCATTTGTCTTGCAGCTTGTGTTATGTAAGGCAAAGGGGTCCTTTGTAAACGGCTGCGTGAACCCCATCCATAGAGAATGCTTCACTTCAGCATTTGGCTTCTCACTGCTCCTTGTGTGGTTGTACAGTCGGCCATATCTACAACTGGCGTGTGCGAGCAGCGACTTTTTATGTGCCAACGCTGTATGACGGAAGCCAAGTTGAAAACTGGTCTAGATTAAGTTCATGCTCATGAACCGCACTCAGCTGAGCCTATCATCTGCTAGCCTGTTCATCTTTAAGAGCGTCATGAGATATAAACATCACCACTCGTGCGCGCTAGGCGAAGATTTGGCTGGCTGTACATTCGTTATATTGAGAGCGTTTTTACGCATAAACATGACCTTGGAGAAGAAGTGTAAAAGGCTTTGTATACTTATAAAAAAGAAGTCTCTTTCCTTGCACAGCCTTCTGCTTGATAAAAGTTTGTCCTGCGGATTGCCGGTAGTTGTAGTTGACCTAAACTGGCATTCGGGGGTTTTGTATATAGGTTCATGTTCTATTTTCAAAAAAACTTCAGTTGTGAGAGCAGCGCTGTTTTTGTCACTTCCCTCCTTTTGTCCAGGTATTCTTGCGCTGTATTTTATATAAATGCATATAAACACGATTCACACTACCAACAAATCTGACAACGAAACTCAATCCTCTATTCCTTGCATTCGTGTACCGCTTCGTGTTTGCACCCTTGCCAAAACGGCCATTTTTTGGCGGACTGTGTAATCATTATTCAGCCTCCTTGAGTCAGGCGCCGTGTTCAGGGTCAAGGTCACCTGCACGTCATCTCAGGTCACGTAAGCTAAAGCTGTGCTATGGAAGGAAATATATTTAGAAGGAATAGTGTGTTCTAAGCCAAGAGACTGATGAAGCGCACTGTAAATCTTTACTCGGGTGACATTGAACATAAGGCGACGAGGCTGCTTTCTTGGCGTCGAGGTGAAGGCGTGTGAAACTGGACTCGTGAGTGATATTTTAGTATTTTGTAAGCAAGGTGAAAGTTCTCTCTGTACAGCTAAAGATAGGTGAGCAAGTCACTTCGCAAGCAGTAGAAAGACCACATTGGTGTTCTTCAAATATTCGCCAAAATATGGCTACCACGTCCAGCCCTGCAGGACACGATGTCCTTGAGTGCCCATCCCTATTCGAATGTAGTTGGAGCGAAGCACAACATGCATTACCGCAAGCTAGTGCAGCCGTCGGAATTCACGGAGAAGGTTATTTCAGGATCGAGATCTCCGCTTATTCTGTGAGTAAACCACTTCGAAAGTACATAGCACGGCGTGGTCAATCTACGGACGCATCGGTGCATGGCAGTGGCAAAAGGCGAGCGCTTTCGTGGGTGGTCTTGCTAATATTTTTGGTCTGTATGCAGATGGAAAGTGTGCCATTTTTTCTACAAAACGAACACTATACTCCACATCTCCTTGGTAGCCGTATCACATCCTCTAAAAGCATTTTATTCACCTGGCAGCATATTGTGCCCCGTTGTGTAGCCAAACCTCATTAAGGAAATCGGTTATTTCTGTCTGCTCCACGTCGGTATTGATGCTGGTTTAGCTATGCTTGTTGGTTGTACCTTGGACGATAAAGCAAGAAGAACGTTAAAAGTACTGATCACTATGTACAGCTGCTGCCATAAAGCGGCGGTTTCGATAATTGTTTCTTCGACTTTGACTGCTTTTCCTTGTTCACTGTGTGCTGATAACACCTCTGGGAATTCTTGTATGACCGTGGCTGACATCGGGAAATAGGTGACGGCTATCTGTCATTGTAAACGTCCGTATCACCTTTTGATATCTGTGAAGACAACCTTGTTTTTCTGTTGCTGATTAAAACAAGACCACGACAAGACCGAATGCCTCGTGTATGTACAGTGGTGCAACGGTCTGCTGAGTAATGCGCCTACTGGCAGGTACTGGCTCGTATTGCAATGTAATGAACGTGGTGCCTCCTTGTTGCAAAGATACGGTTTGCTGGAAATAACGTAAAGCAGGCTTTCTTTGGTCACTGTCATCGCCCATTGGCTGCAGAATTAAAAACATGACCAAACGTTCTCAGAACCCTATTGTGAGACCGTAATTCCGAAAGAGGTAGACCAGCAGCGCTTATTTTATCGAGAGCAGTCCATTAGGACAAAAATGCGCGGACAAGGTGTACCATGCATTGTTGTCATCGTGGTGCACAAGCGAATCACCAAAACCAGGTAGCCGCCTTACCATATGCATTGTGGTCATTTCCACTCAATAAGCAATTTCTTTGGCTCAGAAGCAATCGATCCATTCATAACATGGAAATGGAAGTGCTTGCCATCGGAATAAAATTTGCTCGGGCTTTTTCCCCTTCCTTTTTGTAACTTCAACGTCATGTTCTACACAGGTACTTTGATCAGTGTAATTCCACAAAGTAAAATGAATAATTATTTTTTCTGCAAGTATTTACTTCTACTCTTGAATTCTGCCTAGTCGGGCTTGCCAATCCTACAATTTTGGCTCTGTCAGAACAAAAGTTTCAGATATCAAAATGCAAGTGGCCTGTTTCCATGTTTAAAATCAAACGAGAGACCTCCCAAAAAGCGCCAAGTCTTTACGCATGAATGATGTTTAAATATTTTTGAAAAAAAAACTGTGCACAAGCTCGCGGTCTTTTTTACCGCGCTGCATATTGCACATTTTAGTACTACTAGTCTACTACTCTGGATTTCGATTCGCTTCGTATAAGGCCTCTGCTGAGCCAATGAAAATAGAAAAACATACTACCGTGGATGGTGTAGAGACTGGGCCCTGGCAGCATGCCCTACCGATGGCTTACCGACTTTGCCAAGCCGGTCAGATGTTCACTAAAAGCTAAGTGTTGGCAGTGATGTCTGCGCAGAACACGTAGCTCAATACGCTGCAACCTTTTTACATGCGGAGCATCGTATAGTCTGGGCATGTCCTGCGTTGGCGTCCGCACTCACACTGCGCATGCACAACTCTCCTCCTTCCCTCTCTCCCACAGCTGCACGATACTCCCGCCACTTCTTCTCTCGTACCAGCTGCGTGCACTTCGCTTTCGCTTCTCTCGCGTTCTCACTTCTGCTTTTGCGGCGCATCCTCGGGGCTTGCGCATCTCTCCTCCTCTCGTCTCCTCTCCTTCAACCTTGAATGTAAACCGGGTAGCGCGCTGAGTGCGTTCACTTCAGCGCTTGCTGCGGTTGACTCCACTTCACTCCGTTCTTCCGATGAAGTGTGATGGAAGCAACAGTCCCGTCAGTTAGTGGGTTGGCGCAAGCAAGCGTCAGCACCACCCCACAAACTGCTCCGCATCAACTCAGCGTTCCCTTCGGGAAGATGGGGCTAAATTTTTTGCGTTAAGAAAATGGTGATAAAGGGTCGAAAAGATTGCGGACGCATCGGAGAAAGATGACGCACATGTATGCCATGGGTCGCTGTTATGCCTAAGGGCTTAAGTCGCGCTTTGACCTCGTACATAGTTAACCAATACCTGTGGAGTCATGTCCAATACGTTTCGGTTTGCTTGACATGTGGTTAGGCCCCCAGTGGAACGTATTAAAATGAAGAATATATCTAGGCCAAATGACGGCGCTTTGCCGACGCTCCAGGGAAAAAGTACTGTAGAATGGAACGAACAGCCTGAGGTAACATGGGTATTAACGAATAGAAGAGAATATACTCATGCACCGAGAAATAATATCGCGCAAAAGCAACAGAAAAGAAGCTTGACAACAGCTCGACCATTCTTAGTTGTCGAGTCCGACAGCCCAGTATGCACCTGACAATATAAACGGAAGCACCAACTCGAAAACAAAATTATGCCCATCTTCCCGCGAGGGGAACCCTTATGTGATGCGACGCATCGAGGGGTTTCAATTAGTGTTTCCATTGGGTTGATTCTAGAAATCGCGTGAAACGTGTTGTGAACGCGTAGGATGCATTCGCTGAAGGGACCGTCGCTTCCATCACGTCTTCATCGGAAGAATCAAGTCAAGCATGGAGTCGTCAAGCAAAGTCACGCGGAGTCGAACGACAGCGAGCGCTGACTGAACCGCCGCAGCGCGCTACCCGCATTATATTCACAGCGCCTGAAGGAGAGAATACAGCGGAGGAGAGTCGCGCATGCGCGCACTTGCGCGCCGGAGCAGACGCGGGCGGAGCGAAGCGCGCGCGCGCAGCTTTTGTTGTTAATGATAATGAGACGGAGTGAGAGTGTTGCGCCAGCTGTCGGAGAGAAGAACGGGGGAGAGTTGCACATGCGCAGGTGGTGTGCGGACGCCGACAATGCAGGAGGGACATACCCCAGAGGAAGAGATGCGTCGCATCTAAAAAACCCATGGTCTTCACTAGTGTCACTAGTAAGGATACAGAGTATCCGCACTCTTTTGTCCTATTCTTCCGTGCCGCGTCACGATTATCACTGATCAGTTTGGATCAGGTGACATTTGTTTACTCTGCAACCGTTCATAGGCACCGTTATTTTTTTGTTTATGCGTTTCAATAGATCAACTGTGGCAGTATTAGCTTGGCCTCCCTGCTCTTCGATTGCACGCGACTGGCGACGTTCCCAACGCGAACCAAAGAATTCATGCACCCCGCTGTCTAACGACGACAATGGGTGAACATCCACCAAGTTTATGAATGGATAGAATATTTGAAAGTACGAGTATGTTTAAAAACATTGCCATGTATGTAAAGATATGGCAACATTGTGAGCAGGCAGATGATTCGCTTTTGTAGAGCCATGAGTTTTCACGTATTCTGTATAGTTATACTTCTGCTGTCAATAGAGTTTTCGTTCATAGAGCTCATAGAGAGAGTTCATAGTTCATAGAGGGAGTTCATAGAGCTAAGCAGCTACTTAGAAAATTTAGTAGTAACTGAAATTGAGATGGTACAGTCGCAGCCAAACTTAAGCACAGTGGCCTGCGATAATTGGAAATTAAGAATTCTGTATGTTAATTCCAGCACGAGGCCTCTTACGAATACACGTCAAGTGTTTAAAATACCCGACCACTTTAACTGAGGTCAGATATATTCCGTAGGGGCAAATTCACAGAACGCGCGACGTGGTGGAAAAATTGAGGCTTCGGATTTTCTACCAGAACGTTTCGACCGATTGTTTGATGCCCCTTCGCAAATCGGTGCGAGTATCATATTTGCGTTACTGGCCAAATAAATACCAGAACCACCAGAACAAGAGACGAACTTGCACCGTCACCATATGCAGGAGCTGACCGTTTTTTCGGAGAGCGACACTTCGGACTTGCTGGATATTTCGTACTTTCCCGCGGAACCGACAGTTGAGTAATTTTTAGACTCACGGATGTTTCGGACGCGGATTTCGCAGGTTTGGCATGCGAACCTGCGGCCCGAGGGTGGCATGAATCCCACCGCGCAGCATTATGCGGTTCCAAGCACGTCATCAAAATCCATAAACCTCCCCCTCTCAATTCCTATCGGAACGCCAGCACGCCAGTTTTGACCTGAAGTGGGGTCAAACGGGTGGCAAGAACAGAGACTTGATCGGTTCCAGTTGGCATTGTACCGCGTATTCACGCTTAGCAAATTATTTTCAAATATTAAAGTCAAATCACTGAATTTGTACTCTTTGCCAGCGAAGCCATCCCGCCCCCTACCCCCCCCCCCCATCTCCGATTGGCCGTACGGTCCTCCACCGTGTCGGCGTCATGCAAGTCCGCCCTCCATCTCGAATGGTTGTGGACCACTGGTGCAGCAAATAGCTTCCTTTCAGCGTGAAGAAAACTTCCGGCTTTGTTATTCAAGACGCATAAATATCAATGAACCAACTCGTTTCAAGATTTCCATGACTGATACGATCGAGAGCTGTAAAGGATGATCATCAAAAAAACTCTGCGCGATTATCCAGCGAAAACAATTCATAAAATCTTGCAATCACGCGTAAACCTTGAAATGCTGCACACGTATTTAGGTTTTAATATCATTGTTTTTTTGCATAGCATCGGTGTTATTAATCGTATTGAGCTGCATCCAAGAGACCGTCGTCTTCTTTGCAGTGAGTGGTGGATGTAAAGTTATCATCAGCATTGTAGACGCCAACCAGCTCAACTGGCTTATCTTCTATTAAGCAGCGTAGAGCTGGAACCATGGCGAAGTTGCAGGATTTGTTTATAAGTGAGCCCTGAAGGACACATTACCACGCGTTTGTCCACGGTTGAAAATGTTTATTTACTCGTTCCGGCGTTGCTGTGAACTGTGCTAGTTATAGGCATCGCCATGTGCCTTGATAACGTCGTGTTCCGCATGACAAGCCTTACATGCGGGTTGCACTTGACCACAGCGCTGGAGTTTTCTTTTTGGTAAAGTGACTGCACGAGCCGGAACCCGGCGGTCACCGCTAGGCACACGCTCACGGTCGCTCGGAATTTTCTCGCTCTTCATGATTTCTGCAGTCCATGACTTCGTGTAGCGCAAAAAAAAATGACAGAGGACACAGGGGGGCGACGGGCACAAGCGCTAACTTCCAACTGAGTTTATTGAAAAAAATGCATGAATTAAAACCACTGGGGCGGGACAGTATCATAAAGAAAGAAAGATAGGAAAGAACAAAAAAACAGAAAAAGAAGCAGGTCATAAGAAAAATTTGCACACAAAATAATTCGCACAACGCTGTGATGTGGAACATTTTTTCACAATACTCAGTTGGAAGTTAGCGCTTGTGCCCGTCTACCTCCCTGTGTCCTCTGTCGTTTTCTTGCGCTACTCGAAGTCATGGATTACCCCTACCAACTAGCCCAAACGCAAACTCTGATAAGCTAGATTTCTGCAAGTTTTTTTTACTAAAGCCACTGGGCTCCCCAGAAACGCTCTGCGGTCGCTGGCAGGCAAGCGCTCACAAGCACTCCCCATTTTGTCGGTTTTTTTTCTTGAAACACTGTACTCTCGGCATGTACAAAGGCTCCACACATAAATGTGTTGGGCAGACATTCTCATGGGCTTTCGCGCGATATTTTGTTTTAGACGCTGCCAAACATTCTGTAAATTTTTTTAGTATAGTAACCTTTCACGCTGCTTCTATAAAACTATTGAACAATTCCTCCCATAAAAAAGAAACTTGCATAAGTTTTGTTCCTGCTAATGAAGGCCGTTTGGTTTTCCGGCAGGCCATGACGTATGCACAAGTCCGGAGTGCTACCGAAGAGGTAACGTGTAAATTCGAATTGTATAACTATTGCCGTGATATCACCTATGACATTAAAAAGTGTTGCAAGCAGTACCAAGAAAGCAGTGATACGTGTGGAAGCTGGCTCAAGCCTTTCGCTAAAATCCTGTGCAACAAGGCAGCGCTCGACCTTCTAGAAGCTGCACAGGATATTGGAACAGACTAGGCCTACCCTTCGCCTTGTTGCTGTGCTCGGCTTCAGTGAAGCACTTATGTATATGGTTTTTTATGAATTATATTTGTTATGTTTATGTAAGGCTATGTACAAACAAGGCCATTCAAACAAGACTGTCTCTACGAATGATGTGATCCTTTTCAACTAAGCAGAGCAAACAAATTTTTCGGCTTAGTTTGGCGATACTTTGTGCGGTTATTTCAAACAAATACTGATCTCTCGGAGCTAGTGTACAGTATACAACCATACGCAACGCGCAGCCCTCTTGCTAATGAGAGACAATGTGAATTGTACTTGGCGTCTGTATGCATAAAACAACTATACAGACTGCCCTGGGAACACAGAACGTCAACACCATAAGACACGCTGAGGGCTCGAGTCTCTCCCTTCAGTCGAACGGTGCAATTCCTTCTTCTGTGTTGACGTATTTTTGTTTTGTTTTGTGATATTGCAATACTGTTGGCAACCGCGGCTGTTTAACTCATTTTTTCCCTTTCTCGAATGGCGTATCTATCAACTCCCGTTTTTTACATTGTCATCACGTTGTTTATGAATTTTTTATGAATATGTTAGCGTCTACCCCCCTCACGTTCTAACAAGTACCTATTAACGCATTTTCTAGTAAGTGCAAAACAACGAGGCAGTCTTCAAAAAGACTGCAACTCCAAGTTTTTCACTTCTAACAAAGAGAAACCTGAACAAGATGGCTGCCTAAAACCAAACATTCCTTAAGCATGAACGATGATATTCCACAGACAATATACCGAAGTGTGTGATGAAGGGAAGAACATCGTGTAATTCCAGAGACAAATTTCGCTTATCACCGATTTGTGAGCCTTTGTACGTTTCGGTTTCTTTACTAACCAACTGTATATTCTGGTTACGTACACAAGTGCACCTAATGCTGGTAACACGAATAAATGAGAATAACAAGCCCACCAATAAAATTGCTAGATGGTATATTTGATTACCTCGTTGAACATCCTTTCATTCCAGCTGAAATTCTGAGTGCGTCCCTCGACCGGTCGGTTCGTCCATGCGACGACTTCTACTCTTACGCCTGTGGAGGATGGATTAGAAGCCGTAGGCTACCAGAAGATCTATCGTATCTGGACCCAATGAAGATACTAACCGTAGAAGTGCTTCACACGGTGAAAGGTAGGACAAAATCCCAATGTAGAAGGTGTTATTTAGGCGAAAAAATATCTGAGATCTGAAACATTTTTAAAATTCTGTCGATGCAGCTGCAAGCTTTCTTGCAGACGCTTCTGGCCAAATATATTTGATAGAAGAACTGAAAATTTCGATCTGCGGGTGATATCTGCGAAGAACTATAATTCTGTGGATTTTAGTCAACCTTCCTTCAGTCAACCTTTGATTTCAGTCAACCTTTGAATTCAGTCAACCTAATAAACAAGCAGCGTTTTGTAAAGACAGTTCAATAATATACCTTATGAACACGATTAATCACGTGATAAATGCGCCGAGTATACTCAACCTTTATTATAGCCTTCACAGATTATGAGAAAGCATTTGACTCTGCCGAAACCTCAGCAGTCATGCAGGCATTGCGGAATCAGAGTATAGACGAGCATTACGTAAGAATACTAGAGGATATCTGCAATGAGTCAATAGCTACCACAGTCCTCTGTAAGGAGAGCAGTAAATTGCCTATAGGAAAGGGTGTCAGACAAGGAGGCAGTCTCCACAATGTTATTTACACCATGCTTACAAGTATTCATAATATTAAATTGGGACCAGGTGGGCGTAAGGGTTAATTGAGAATGCCTCAGTAACCTCAGATTTCCCCATGACGTTGACTTGCTAAGTAACTCGGGGGACGAATTGCAAAGAATGATTACTGCACTAGACCAGCAGAGTACAATCTTCGGCCTGAAAATTAATACGCAGAAAAATAAAACAATGCTCAATAGCCTCGCGAGCAGTTTGAGATGGGTGGCGAGCCAGTGGAATTGGTACGCGAATATATCCACTTAGGCAAAGTAGTGACCCCGGCTCCCAACCATGAAGCAGCGCTAATTAGAAGCATCAGATTGGGGTGGAGTGAATTCGGCAGGCATTCTCAGATAATGACTGGCAGCCTACCATTGTCCCTGAAGAAGAAAGTTTGTGCATGCTGCATTTAGCGGTACTAACCTACGGAACAGAAACTTGGAGGCTCACTCAAGGGGTTCAACCTAAATGCAGCACGACTCAGCCATAAATGTAAGGAAAGACGATGGGTGTAACGTTAAGGAACAACAAGAAAGAGCAGTGGGTTGGGAACAAACTCGTGGTAAGGATATATTGGCAGAAATTTAGAAGAAATGGGTGTGGGCAGGGCAAGTAATGAGAAGGCAAGAAACCCATTGATCATTAAGGGTAACAGAGTCGAACTCTAGATAACGCGAGCGTGGCCGGGGCGGCAGGAAGTTACGTGGGCAGATGAGATCATGAAATGTGCGGGGAAAAATTGGTCGCAGTTAGCACAGGACCATGATAACTGGATCCTCTATGGGATCTAAGCCCGGCAGTGGGCTTAGACAGGCTGATGATGATAATAATAATTCTGTGGAACCTCGCGATTGCTGAAGAGGACCGCATTTATATTATAACAAAATCAAGTTATTCAAAAAAAGAAACCAAAGCAGTGATAGGAATCAAGCCATACTTTCAGCAAAGGAGACACTGGACTAAAAAAAGAAAGGCACACGCTAGTCTAACTCGTTAAACGCCAAAATATAGAAGGGAACACTGATATACGTAGATAAAACAAGAAATGCTAAACAGAAACATTAGTTTGTCAATGAAGCAAAATCAAAGTGCCGGACCAATGTCGTTACCCATCGCGTATTCTCGCGAGACACGCAATCCGTCGAAAGAGTTGATTTCTTTGCCTAAAAGCGCCAAACACGGTGCACTGACGCAGTTTTAGCCCTCCTTGTTTATCACAAAATCTTCGAAGATGGGCGTATGTGGAGCGTGTCTGCATACAGGGAACGCGTCTGCAGACAGACAGACAGACAGACAGAACAACTTTATTTGGCCCCAGCTGTGGCGACTAGGCCTGTGACGTCTTTTCCGTCGTCGGTCGGGCAGCAGGGCCCCTTTTGGGAAGGGTTCCGGTGGCGTCGCCCAAGCGGGGCAGGTCTTCTTGAACTTGGGGGTTTCGGTCGCGCAGGGCGGCCTCCCAGCGCTCCTCGCTGGTGATGGTAAGGGCAATGGGGTGGGATTGGTGCCTGGATAGTGGGGTGCTATCACAGGCCCATATGATGTGGGATAGCGATGCGTGAGGGACCGAAAAATATGGGCACGCCGCTACGTAGGTGTCGGGAAAGATCACAGACTTGATGGCAGGGGTAGGGAAGCAGCTGGTCTGGAGCTACCGATAGATGACTGCCAAGGATAAGGATAGAGATGGGTAAGGAAGGGGGAAAATGGAACGCTCGAAGCGTTAATGGGGAAGGATGTCCCCATATGCGTGAAGCCTGTCCCGTAAAGTGAATACATGACTATCATTGGGCACACCATCGAGCCCTCGGAAGACCAAAGCTCCAGCAGCTTCGTGGGCCGCTGAGTGTACAGGTAGCGCGGTATGGGCGGGAGCCCAGAAGAGAGGGAAAGAGCGGGAGCGGATGTTGTGTGCCTGCAAAAGGACTTACAAAGCTGCTGGGGGAACGCTTGCGTAAAGGAAATTTAGGATGGCTGATTTAGAGTCACTGATAATAGTTTGAAGGTGGGGACTGTGAGTCATAGCCAACGCGATGGCAATCTCTTCTCCCTCCGTGGAGGATGTTGTAGGTAAGAAGAAGGAAGAAAGCTGAGCTTGCTTCGAGCCAACCACCGTGGCTAAATCAGCCGCTCTGGTTGTATAGGTTGCTGGATCTGTGTAGAGAGGGGGGGAGCCTAGAGGGTGAAGCCAGTCTGCAATCTTCATTGTGTATGGGATGCATATTTCTCGGAGAAGGTTCGATTCGTAGCGTCTAGCGGATGGAAGGGGGAATGTCTATCAATTGCTGATAGTTGGAGGGCGGGGTGAAAGACCTAAGGAAGTAAGCAAGTTCCGACTGGTGAGACTTTTAGTGAGCCTTTCTAACTTGGCGGTGCGTTGCGCCTCCACTATCTCTTAACAACGTGAGGGTTCGAGTTAGTTGGTACTCCATAGTGCAAATTTAGACAAAAGACGAATGACACAAAGACAAGCGCTTGTCTTTGTGTCATTAGTGTTTTGCCTAAATTTTTTGAGCTTCAAATTTCCACTATCTCGTCAAGAGAGTTGTGGACACCCAGTGCAAAGAGGGGATCGTTGGATGTTTTTGGAGGGAGTCCGAGGGCTACCCTGAAACATTTACGTATCATGCCGTCAATTTTGATTCGTTAGCTTAGTTTCATGGTTAGGAAGGTGGTCGAATACGCTGTTCGGAACAGGACAAAGGTTTGTATGAGTCGAATGAGGTTACCCTCCTTGACACCCTTATGCTTGGAAGCTATTCGACATATTAGTCTGGTAGTTCGCTACACCGCACGTTCAATTTCTCGGATAAAGTCCCGGTTGTGTCCCTTGCTATGAAGGTGTAGACCAAGGACCCTGATGGTCTGGACTGTAGGTATGATGTTGCCTGAATGGGTGGTAATCGAGATGTTTCAGGGGGTTGTGTATGTTGGGCCGAAAGAGGAAAAGCTCGGACTTTTGTGGAGAGCAGGAGAGGTTGCGGCTAGATGTGCATGTTTCGATCATTTGAGTAGCTGCTGTTTGAAGGGTGTCATGAATGTGTCCGTCCGAACCCTTGGAGATCCAAAGAGTGATGTCATCTGCAAAAAGGGAATGGTGGAGGTCCCGTAGGGTAGATAGGAAAGAAGGAAGGTCTTTTATGGCGATATTGAAAAGAAAGGGTGATAGCACCGAGCCCTGGGGAGTGCCAGTGCTTCCCAAATTGATTGAGGATATTTTATCGGGACCCAGGTGGACAGCGAGCGTTCTATCCGATAGAAAGCAACGAATATAGTTGTAAGTCCGCTCTCCCAAATGTGACTTCGTTATACCCGCGAGAATTGCCGAATGGGAGATTGTGTTCAATGCTCGTGTAAGGCCCAAACCGAGTATAGCCTTGGTTGTCAGCACAGGAGCAAGAGCCGGGTCAATAATATGATGCTGGAGTTGGAGCATAACACCCTGAGTGGACAAGTTAGGGCGAAATCCGAACATGGAGGTCGGAAACAGATGGGTCCGTTCGGCAAAACTAGTCAGTCTGGAAAGGATAACATGTTCGAAACGTTTACCCAAACACGATGTCAGTGATATAGGGCGAAGGGTATTTACGTATGGTGGTTGGCCAGGTTGAGGAATCAGGATTGTTTTGGCCGTACGCTACCATTCTGGGATAGAACCAGACTCACAGCACTCGTTTAAGAGTCGCGTGATACCCTACACTAATAAATTGTCTAGGTTACGTAAAATTTTATTAGTTAAAAGATCTGGTACTGGGGCCGATCTGGTGTGCAGCCGCTGTACGGCCGCCCTCACCTCGGCCTCAGTTATGGAGGCATGCAATTCGTCGTTGGAATTGTTTGTGTATGTGGGGTGTTGAATAGGCGGACTCTGTTGGACATATTTCTTACTGATGTAGTCCGGAAGGTCTTTCTCCGATCGCTCAAAGTAGTGGTATTGTGTGGATAGGGATTGAGGTGTTTTCGTGATACAGGGGGCGATTAAATGGCGGAGGTTGTTCCAAGTTTTTCCCGAATTGAAATTGGCGTCAATAGACTGGCCTGTGGCCTCAGGTTTGAGCCACAAGTATAAAAGAGTAATTTTCTATTTCTCGTTTGAGTCGAGCGATCCTTCTTCGGAGGTTTCGGTTGTGTTTTTGTTGGGAAATGCGTTTGTGCAGGCTAGTTTTAGCTTGCCACATATGTGCGAGGCGTGAATCTGGCTGGAAGAGATCCGCATCGATTTCTAATTCACGTGTGGCCGATTTAACACGATTGAGCAGACCGTCCTCCCACTCAGAAAGAGTGTCCCCAGCGACACGAGGTGATTTTTCGGTATGTCTAAAGGTGTCCCAATCGACGATGGTGGCAGATTTCACCGGCCGGGACATGTGCTTAGGGGGACTGTGATATGCAGTATTTTGTGGTCACTGCCTAGATCCTGTTGCGTGTTTACCCACTGGGCCTTGGGGTCGACGTATCTGCTGAAGGATAGGTCGGGGGTAGTGTCAACGCTAACATTGTTGCCCAGCCTGGTTGCGTTTGCGGGATCCGTGAGGAGGGTAAGTTGTGCAGCTTACCTCAATGATCTGCCTTTGATAATGCCCTTTCTTTAGCCCCACGCTGGATGGTGCGCATTAAAGTCACCTGTTATGGCGATTAGGAGTTTCTGTGAAATAAAACTGCCTTTTTAAAGAGAGAGTAAAAGCGATGCATAGGAAAGAGAGGGCTGCTGTAAACGTTGAGATCGAATAGACTCATGGCGTCTTTACTGGGGGGGGGGTGATTTCCACAAAAACGTGGCCTATCTCGGTTTCAAGAGCGTGTTGTACAACGGCAATGTTGCTATGAATTAAAATACTTGTTTCTGTAGGATTGGGATGTGAGTCGGGGAAGGATTTTTATCACGATAGTTAATTCTACGACACCTGTCTCCTGAAGGCGCAATACATCTGGGGGAGGACTTCCCAGGCAGTACAGGACTGTTCGGCCTAAAACAGGCCGGTGTACTTTGGCCGGTGATTTTCTGTCCGGCCGTTTTCCGGCAGCCATGTTCGGCCCATGTCCAAATGTGGGCCTTTTGGCCGTATACGGCCGTACTCCCATGGCTGTTCAACGGCCAGTGTCCGTCGGCCAGTCGACCGGCTTACGGTCATACGGCCAGATTCCAGCCGTAGGGCTCCGGCCATTCTAAAGCCACCCGTGTACGGCCGAAGTACGTCCGCCGGAGGACAGCCGAGATGCGGTCGTCGGACTCCAGCCGGACTACAGCTACCGGAAATACGGCCGTGCTACGGGCATTGGAGTTCAGCCACAGTACGTTAGCTGTACTGAGGCCGGTCACTGCATGTCGCGCAAGCAGATGACTCATTCACGCAGTGCAGAATCAGCACAAACCCAGAATTTTGGGTCCAATGCAGCCACATCAAAGTGAGCTCGCGCGCAGCCTCCAGCCGTCAAGCTTTCAGCGCAGCCTTGCTTAATTACCAGCCTCAGTTGACAGCAAAATTCTTTTATTAAACAGTGCTCACAAATTGTCGTTCCTTTAATTGCTGTGCCTCATTTACTGCCGAACACAGAAAATATTCAGTTCTTTGTAGAGCTTGAATAGATGTATTGTCCAGGTCCTGATATCCTCTGTGGGGCGGCTTACCTGTAATAAACGGGGAAAGAGGAGGGGGGGGGTGGCGGCGGAGGGCGCATACTTTAGTGGGTTGAATTTCAGAGAGATAACTTTCGCCGCTTTTAGCCAATTTCTTTAAGGGCAATATTCCGGAACACTTTCGTGCTATGACTACATAAACTATTTTTATAACAGTTGCTTGACCAATTTTGATGTATATATAACCGGCGGGAATGCCTTTACGAAGCGTTTTGGTTCTCAACAAAACACTCAGCAGCATTTAATATAACTTCTTCACAAAAAAGTATGTCCAGTTTTTGCCCATTTTTCTTGCAAAGACATTTTCTACTCGATAAACTTTTCTGATGGTCTTGCGCAGGGCTGATCATAAGAAGGAGCGAACAGGTACTTTGATTTTCAATCTATTTTAATGTTGTTTTCATGAGTATACGTCCACACCACTTAATAGTCAAAAAGTGCTTAATTTTCTTCTAATGTCATACTACATTCAAAAAATTCTAGACGCGTCGCGAATGACGCCCTGCTTCAGGTGGCTGCAGTTGTATCCCTTTGTGTTCACGCAAGGAAAGGCGTAAAATTAGAGTTACATAATTTGTTTCAAACCAATAACATAGCAATGGTAGCATGCATACAGGAAACCTTGCATACTGCAACGAATAGGGCAATAAATATTTTATTGGTCAAGGTTGAATGCGTAGGGTTCTCAACCCGTCGGAGGCAAACTTGCTACTCTTGAAGTTTATTTATTTATTTATTTATTTTTTTATTTATTAATTTTTATTCATTTATTTATTCATTGTTTTATTTATTTATTTATTTATTCATTTATTTATTTGATGCCTGCTTGCCTTTGCATGCATTACAGAAGGGAGATACATAACACTAAGCATTAAATATGAGACAAAATAACAAAATAATTCTACAAAGCGCGCTCAAAATCGTCAATATAAACAGTTAATGCAATCATACGTCGAATATAATTACACTGCAGTATGGATGTAAAATAAAATGAATCGCGGAAGGCGTCACCTTTAAAGGAAAGTTAATAATTTGCTTTAAGCTAGCGGTCCCACTTTGTAATATGTAGAATGGCGCTTGGACATACTTCTCCCCTTCTACAACAGTTTTCGAATGGTAGGTATTACGAAAAAAGTTCAACCTGTGGTTTCGTCTGTGATCTTTCATGTCCTGCCATTTCAGGTTACTTTTACTTTCTCTCATGCTAAGTTGAGCGTGCCAATTACCTAATACGAATCGCACTGACATATTCTGTATGTTTTCGAGCGTATCAACGAGCTCTTTGGTGTAGCGATCCACGAAAACACATGCGTACTCCAAGATTGAGCGCACATGAGTGAAATACGGTTGTTCTTTTCAGTTAGATGGAGGTTCACTGAAATTTCGTCTCAGAAAGCCAAAAACATATGCAGCCGTAACTTTTATGGTGTGAACCTGCCTATTTGACCTCTAACCACTCCCTAAATAAACTCCTAGGTATTTATATTCCTCGGCCGTTGTCACAGCAGCATAATTTACGGTATACGTATCCAATTGGAATGAAGGTTTTCTTGTAAAGGTGCCGTTAACACACTGTTTAACATCCAAAAACTTTTCTGAATCAGCACACCAGGATGTTATTAAATTCGAATAAAGCTGCAGGTATACGCAATCACGTTCATTCGCTATAGTCCGGTTAACTACACAGTACTTTTGAACAAAGCTATAGAGCCAATAGTAATAACAATGCAAAAACCGATTCATTCAGTTCATTGGATGAAATGTACTACGCAGAAGGTGATATGCAACACCATCATTTGCTTTTTTGCAGTCCAAGAATATACAGTCAACAACTTTAAGCTTATCTATTGCAAGAGCCAAATCGTGCGTGAACTCAACAATCTGCGTTAAGCAAGAAAATCCTGACAAAATCCGTGTTTGCTAGGATGCTGGCGATTATGTTTACCCAAATGAGTCATATCCCAAGAGTAGCTAAGCTCACCTTCAAACATCGGAACTAAATTAACAGCTACGCTTCGTCAGTGACAAGGCTCTGTTGTTATCGCAAATTTAAAATATTTTTTTCTAAATAAGCAGTCGTAAAATCCCCTGAAGCAACATAGTGCAGGGCATGAAGTTGATCCTACCAATGCACGAGCGAGTCTCTTCTACGTTTATCACCAACAACATAGTGCAACATTGCTTGTCGCAGTTTAATTGTAAGCAGAATAACTTGCGCTTTTGCTCGCACTTGCCTTTCTTTGGTGGGGAGTCGTTGACATGGTGGCGGTTTAGCTCCTGCGTGGTGGCCGCTTGCTCGACGCCCTTGAAGGCCAGTTATTTTGGTGAACCATCTCCATCTCGGATCGGACATCTCTGGCGGGTCGATGTCTCCAATGCTCTCCATTTCTTGAGCGGGCGAATAGCCTAGAGCTGATGCGTCGACGAAGCCGGCGGCCGAGGCGTGGTAGCGGCGATGACTGGCGAGGCTTAGCTTACCCGTCGGTGTGGCACAGTCTTCTTGTGGCAATAAATGACTGCCCGTTCACCAAGAACACTCATTACTGTTTGACAAACGATGTTCGTTCATTTAAAACGTAGAAACACGGAGCGGATGAAAAACGCGTCCCCGTCTTTCGGCTCCCTAACGGCTTTTTCTCCCCCCAGGAAAAGACCGGTCGGTCTCCTTCCAAACACGTCTGTGCATGAATTCTCGGCGCCAAGGCGCGAGCCGTTGTTCGGCTGTATGCCGTTTGCCGAAAAAATGACGTATAACCAGATACCTTACGTAGGCCGCTCTCCTCTTGAACACCGGTTGCCAGATATTCTGTGGCCATTCGCTTGCCGTAATTCGGCCGAGGGCAGCTAACCGAATGAAAAACGTATATTCTGGGGCCGTACGTCCGCCGGACGCACGGTTCACCGTTGAAACAACGAATGCACGGCAGCCGCGCTCCGGCCGGTCTCCTTTCGAACACCAACTGCCGCAAGAATACGCATATTCTGTGGCCGGTCGCTTGCCGTGCTTCGGCCGATTACCGCTTCCCGAAGAAAAAACGGATGCCCTAAGGCCGTACTTCGGCCGTTCTCTTTCTCAACATCGGCAGCCGTAAGAGAACTGAATATCTGGCAGCCGGTTAGCTGCCGTTGTACGTCCGGACACGGGCGGACGGAAAAATGCCGAAGCGCTGGTTGCCGAATGTTGGCCGTTGAACGCATGATCAGTGGCTGCCAGAACCTGGATGCTGGCCGGACATGCCAGAAAGCGGCCATAGACGGGCCGGTCTTGGGGCACACTTTCTGTGCCGCGTGGGATTATGATTTGATTATCAATAGTTTGTTGTAGGTTTCCGCGCTTACGCCGGTACCCACGACAATTCCCCTGTAAAATGGTATAAAAAGCAGTTTCGATGTTCACTAAGTTGGGAGGTGGACGGCCTGTCGTAAGGCTTGCAAGCTTTCTTGGTAGTAGGGCGTGACCCTACTGCCAATAACCGCTCTTTTAATGTAGCTACCTGCGAGGTCAGTTATGTCACAAGGTTGAAGAACGGTTCAAACTGTGTAGCTAGCTAGGAGGTGATAATTTCTGTGATGTTTTGAATACAATGCTTTAAATCTTGCTTGGTTATGTAGGGTGTAGAAGAACCAGTTTGGGGAGGGTTAAGAGGGGTTGAGTGAAACGAAGGCAGGTTATCACGGTCCATGACTGCTGATTTATCGGATTCGCTGGGGGGTTGGAGAAATGTGTTGAGCAGTTTGATCTCGGCTCTAGGTTTATTTTCTTCGAGTGCCTGCTTGGGTAACTGCTTTAACTCAAGTAGTTCATTTGATGGGGTAGATGAGCTGGAGGCCACCGCTGCTGTCCAGTTTACCCACTTGGAAGGTGGGGACGATGCCTTTTTCTTCTCTTGGGTGGTGTTCCCTGGTGTGGCTGCTGGAGAAGCTACAAAGGCACGTCGCTCTTGGGAGGCAGGTGGGTGCTGTTCATCGGAAGCAGGTGGAGACTGGGTGGTGACTTCTGGCGACGCTGACAGTGCTGCGCTATCTTCTCTCCACTGTTTGCGGAAGCTGGCGGTCTTTTCACGGGGAGGTGTCGCCTGGAGGCGTAGCTTGCACGAACGATCTCCCAGAGGATGTGCGCCGCCACACATTGTCCATTTCGGTTCACACATGAGTCAGGAGGTTCCGACGAAATGGTCGCCCCATCTCCTGCAGCGCATGGGGTTGGGACGTGGGAAAACGTTGGCGCGTAGTCCATTTTCACCACAGTCGAAGCATGCCTCCACCTTCTGACGATGGATGACGATTATGGCGGAGACGAAGACGATTATGGCGGTGCTTGTTGAGCCCATGCGGCGCGCCTGGAGGGTTTTGGGGTTGGCCGGTGTGACGATACTGGCTGTGATCGCTTCCGACATATCGTAGGTGGATATGCCATGTATGACTGCTTTGGAGGTACCTTCGTGGGTGGTGACATAAGGAGACAGTTGGAAGTTCTGTGAGTCGATGTGAATTGCCGTGATAGCATTGGATTGGCCTGCCCTGGTTATACTGGGCGTACTGAGCACGAGAAAACGTTTCACAGTTGCTAGTAGCGCATCGACCGTTTCGTGTGTCCTTTTTTTCATTCTATGCGTTGGTCGTCGTGGTAAATTAAGCGCTATTTGTTTCATTATGGAAGATGCCTGCCGATGCTTCGGCCGCAAAGATATTACCAGCGGTAAGAATGGCGTCTCGAAGGTTCGCAGAGCCAGTTTGGGCAACGTCCGTGCACCGTTGGGACGAAAAATAATCTTGATGTGCTCTCGGAGGAGACGAGGCAGGCGTGGGAATGTGCGTCATAGGGAGCGGCTAGCAGACGTGTTGACCTGGTTGCTAGAAGGGGCAGCTTCAAAAAACGATTGCAGGGCCCGACTGCGGTGGTGGCGGCAGCATTCCACCCAGCCCTTTGACGGCATCGATAGTCATCGGGAGGAACCAGGCCTTGCTTTTCCCGACAAGCCGACAGCGTCGCAGAGGGGCAGTCAATGAAATCGAACAGGCATTAAGGTTAGCCGAGGCGCCACGTCGATGTAGACATTGCAGCGTTATCACGGTGCAACCGCTGGGGGAAACAGGTGGGGTTTGATAGATCGTCGGCGGGTTGTGCTAGGAGATTTCACACACACCGAAATTTGAAGGTAAGATCAACCTACGCCACCAAGAAAGGATTTGGTGCGGAGTCCATGCGAGGCACGTCTTACTGGGAGATCTCAGCGCGTCTGCAGAAATTGCGGCGTGCACCCGAACATACTGCAATGATCGGCGAGGTGGCAGCACCCCCCCCCGCCGTTCAGTCACAGATGCGTGTTGCTGTGAAATATTACCATTAATGCGTATATCAGCCTGCCCTGAGTACCACCGTTTGCACGGCCAAGGGATCCTGTACACCACACCCATCGCGCACTCTCCGAACTTTTTCGCATGTTTTGAAACGAAGCAGGGCTCATTCAATTCAATTCAATTCAATTTTTATTCAGGGATGTATACATATTGACATATGGGTTGTAATACAGACGGAGGTCCCAAGACCGAAGCCGTACGCGGGACCTCCGATGACGATACACAAAATATTACGAGCGACGTTAAAAAAAAATAAAAAGGTATACAGAACTATTGAACCATAAAGAACGACATATACAAAGCCAAACTATAAAACTATACAGAACTATTGAACAATACATAACTATGTTTTCAGAGACAAAATATAAAACTAAATAGAACTTTAGATACAGTTATAACAAGTAGTAGATTTCAAGCAAAATATAAACAACGAGATACAATAAAAAATGGAACATTAATATACCACAAGAAATTTAAATGTCAAGCAGGTAGTTCCTAAGTACAGTTTTGAACTTATAGAAAGAATTTGTTTTAATATAGCTGGGTAAAGAATTCCAAAAAGATATAGCTGAAAACAGTATTGTATGCTTACCATAATTAGTTCGAATCTTAGGAAGCAAGAAATTGTTTGGACTCGAAAAACGCGTGTTATTCGTATTAGTAATCATGCGAACTGGGAAAACCTCTAATACGAGTTTGCGATTAAGAATTTTGAAAAATAAGATACCGAGGCTGTACCGATAAATTTGAGCTAGAGGCAAAACCCGAAGTTGTTGAAATAGTGGAAAGGAAGAAGATCGACGGGGTGCAGAGTTGATGACGCGAATAGCTTGTTTCTGTAATGTAACGAGGGGAGACAAATGGGTGGCGTAAGAGCTACCCCAGGATGTTATACAGTAGGTTAAATGACAGTGAACGAAAGCAAAGTATAAGCCCAGAAGGATTTGAGTGTTAAAATATGGACGCGCCCGAATAAATGCCCTTATACCGAAAGACGCCTTTTTAACAATTGAAATTACATGCTCATCAAATTTAAAGTTCGAATCAATGACAACGCCTAGAAAGTTAGTACGGCTGCAAAAGGCAATTTTTTTAGAATTTAGATAGAGACTTGAAAAAGTAGGAAGTGTCTTGTTAGGGGAGCAATAAAGCATAAAGCAGGTTTTACTAACGTTAATGGATAGTTTATTTGATAAACACCAGCGCTGTAGTGAAAACAAGTCAGCTTGCAATTTAGACACTAAATTATTAACATCGTTATCACTGGAGAAGATAGTTGTGTCGTCGGCATATAAGATACATTGTGAAGTTGTTAAGCACTGAGGCAAGTCATTAATGTACGTCAAAAATAGAAGAGGCCCCAAGATTGACCCTTGGGGTACACCTTTGTTAATATTAGCCGGGTGTGACGTCTGGCCATTAACGCAGACTACCTGACGCCTGTTTGAAAGAAAACTTTTTAGAAGAGTTAGGGCAGGTCCGACAATGCCATAAAGCTCTAGTTTCTTTAAAAGAATGCTATGGTTAATCGTGTCAAAGGCTTTAGATAAATCAATGAAAACGGAGCCAGCATATTTACCACAATCAATAAATGACTTAATTTTGTCGGTGAAACAAGCTATCGCGTTGTCAGTGGACAGGCCACTGCGAAATCCGAACTCACAGCTAGTAAGTATTTCAAATTTTGTTAAATACCGGGAGAGTCTTAGTTCGATTAGTTTTTCTAACACTTTATCTAGAAACGAGAGGATGGAGATGGGTCTGTAGTTTTCAATAGAGCGATGATCACCTTTTTTGAATACGGGGACTACTTTTGCCAATTTTAATTGATTTGGAAACACACCGGTCAGAAAAACTAGATTAAAAATGTGACTAAGCGTAGCGGAAATAAGATTACAGGCAAACTTGATATGCGCCCCGTGTATACCATCTATTCCTGGGCCTTTAGCCTTTAGCAGTCGAATAACGGACTCAACTTCTTCTGGAGAGGTAGGGCGAAGATAAAAGGATTGAGCACAACGAGGAAATGCAGGCGAATATGTATAAGAATCAGATTCATGGGTAATATTTGCAAAATAAGTGCTGAAGGCATTAGCAATAGACGTTGGTTCAACAATACAGGAATCATTATAAATTATTGAAGTAATTGCTTTGTTTTGACTCGTGTTGTTCAAAAATTCATTAAGTATTTTCCACTTTTTTTTGGTGTCATGACCGCACAATTGAAGCTGACGCTCATAATATTGTTTTTTAGCACATTTAAGTAGGGATGATAAAGTTGAAGCGTAGCGTTTGTATCTTTCTTTAGGATTAGAGTTGAAAGGTTTACGCTTCGTTTTCTTAAAAAGATTTTCTTTCTTGCGCAAGCACCGTAGAAGCGCTTCAGAAAGCCAAGGACTACGGGGAGCGTCGTATCGCCTGTTGGAAGATTTTACTGTAGTGCAGCTGATTACAACATTCGTAAAAATTGAAATAAACTTTTCCATAGCAGCATCAGGATCAGTAAATGAGTACAGACTAGACCAACTGACGTTTGAAAGAGCATCGATGAATTTTTCTTTATCAAAAGTGGATCTGTACTCAAATTGGGGACCGTTATTTGTCTTACTGATTTGCAAAAATACTGGAAAATGATCTGTGACGTCACATTCAACTACGCCAGTTTGTATAGGTACATCAAGATTAGAAAGGATATGATCCAACAACGAAACAGCAGCGTTATCGACGGCACGTGTAGGGACGTTAATCAGTGATTGAAAGCCATAACTCGAAAAACAGCTTAAGTAATGGGCTGTGGTAGGGTTGCAAGTATCCAAAAGATTAAAATTAAAGTCGCCCATTATCAACACATTCTTATTTTCGAAAGAGAGCTTATCCAACAAAAGGGAAAAAGAAAGGCAAAAGTCGCTTCAGTTAGATGATGGTGAACGATAGATTGATCCAAGCACAGTCTTTTTGCTACTGTTAGGAAGGCAGAACGAATCATCAAATTCTATCCAAACGGATTCGCACTTAGGGACATTAATCTGCAAATCATTGCGCCTAATATAAGCAAGATGCTTTGAAATGAAAATAGCAGAGCCTCCGTAAGGGGCTTCAGCTCTGTGAGCATATTCACTTGAGTAATCTGGGAAGCCATATAAGTCCCTATCTGCATCAGAAAGCCAGGTTTCAGACAGGCAGATGGCGGAAAATTTGTGCATAAATGATTGCAGTTGTACAGATATTTCAGCGTGGTGTTTCTTTAGGCTTCTAGCGTTGAAATGGATCGCACTGAATCCAGCACGCGATATGTTTTTACCAACATCGCCAGCGCTTATGTAAGCCATTTAACAGGCGTAAAACGACCTACAAAGCGCAAGGAATTATGGCTCAGTTGTTGAAGACGTTCAAGTCGGCCTCAGATAAGATGCGATAGACTTTGCTGTCCGTTGTTTTTCTCGCCTTAATTACGCAGTTCTCCGTCCAGACGTACATCCAGTTTTTTTCCTTTTTGAGTTCCCTGCATTTGGCAAGCAGGGCCTTATTGTCTTGGGTGAGGTGTTCGTTCACAAAAATCGGGAATTCTTGAGAGACCGTAAGGCCAAGTGCAGAAGACGTAAGGCGGGCCTTACGTGCTTTTGCGATGAAATCAAAACGCTTATCGCGGGAACGGAAGCGGGCAATAATGTTCATTTGGTTGGGGGTGCGAGTAGGAACTCTGTGAACAGTTTCTACGTCATCCGTGGTGACAGGACATTCAATCTTCTCTCCAATGAGCTCGAGGATGTTGGTGCAATTTTCGCCTTTTGTGACGGGCACATTCCGAATTTCTATGTTATTCAGTCGTGAATACTGCTCCAGATGAGCCACCCGAGCTGAAAGCCGAGCATTACACTCTTCCAAGCGTTTGTTATTTGCCACAAGAAGTTCGTTTTCCTTCTTGGCGGCTTCAAACTGAATGTTGATGAAGTCCATCGATTTCTTCATTTCGATGATTTCTTTTCTCAGTTCATTCACTTCACCAGGCTCATTTTGCGCTAGCACAATCTTAGCAGCATTCAGTCCCTCAGTGAGTTCTTTGAGTTTATTTTCAATTTTTAATTTGAAATCCTCGAGATCGCTGGAAAGGTTAGCAACAGTGCGCGTCATGACAGACTGAGCGATCCGACAACTGCAGCACCCACTTGGAAGAAAAAGAAGCGAAGGCGTTACCTGAGTTTGTAGAAAATTCTTGATTAGTGCCAAGTTAGGCGCGAGCCACAGTGTCGGATCGCTCGTCAGTCAATGAAGTCGGTCGAGGCGAGATGGCGGTTTTGAAGTCCCGCCGGCGTCTGAAGCGTCACCGTGTGTCCAGGGCAGGAAGCTCACGGCACGGGATTTAGGCTGCGCGGCGCACCAGGCGATGCGGCGAGGGCCGGAGCAGGAACACGCGGCAATGAAGCAGCACGTCGGCGAGAAGTGGGGGGCACGAGGGAAGGTACCTGAGTTTGTAGAAAATTCTTGATTAGTGCCAAGTTAGGCGCGAGCCACAGTGTCGGATCGCTCGTCAGTCAATGAAGTCGGTCGAGGCGAGATGGCGGTTTTGAAGTCCCGCCGGCGTCTGAAGCGTCACCGTGTGTCCAGGGCAGGAAGCTCACGGCACGGGATTTAGGCTGCGCGGCGCACCAGGCGATGCGGCGAGGGCCGGAGCAGGAACACGCGGCAATGAAGCAGCACATCGGCGAGAAGTGGGGGGCACGAGGGAAGGTACCTGAGTTTGTAGAAAATTCTTGATTAGTGCCAAGTTAGGCGCGAGCCACAGTGTCGGATCGCTCGTCAGTCAAATGAGTGATTCATTGAGAGAATCATTGAGTGATTCTTTGACCTTTCGCACCATCTTCAACAATTTCTCTGGAACTGAGAACGCTACCTGGATTCCAAACGTACTACTGACCTTTTTCAAGCGGTGGGACGCCGAGTGCACGTATGGCACAGCTACCACCGTGGCCTTCTCACTCTGGGTATCCGCACCCGACATGTGGGCACTGTTGACTTCGTTGAGAAGGCTCTCCGCCATGGATTCCACCATTTCTGGTGAATACCTGTCGTTTTCTATCTTTCAGACTGCTGTAGCAGGCTTGCTTTCATTTTGTGCCAGCAGGATAGAGTTGGCGACGCTTTTGCAGCATTATTCGCTATGCCCCGCCTCACGAGGCTGGCATTGGCCGACTATTAAGGAAGAATGCCCTTTTCGTACCAGGTGCATACTGATAACACGGCTGACCATGACCAACGAGCAGGTGAATGTCTAGAAACTCGAGGTACTCCAATTCAGCAACCTCTAGAGGGAACTGGACACCCTCTCCGCACTCAGTGAAAATGCTGAACACATCTGCAACGAAGTTTTCGGTCATCGGGCAGAACGTATTTCAGGAATCAATAGAAAGATGCCGTATTTCTGTAGTTTCAGAAAGCACTTGAGAATGTCTACCATGCCTTACGGACAAATGTTGCATAACTAAATTATATTCTTTGTGGTTGCAATGGCTCAAGGCCTTCCTTATCTACCAACATCTCCACTTACGTGAAACCTGGGGAGAAGCGAAGCAATCAGCGTAGAAGTGTTATCTTGACGCCTTGAAATTTTGCCAACCGAGATGAAACCGTTGGCGGAAACCCGCGGAGATGAAATGTTCTAGAGCGAGCCATTTGAAAATGAGTATCCGGGTGTGTTCGTTTAGTACGGGTTACGTTTTAGCGTGGGGCGTAAGCGAATGTCCCGGCGTTTAGTACCGCGAATAGCGCGAGTCGCGAACGAGTGTGCCTGTGTTTTAGTACCGTGACTAGCGCGAGGAGTAAACAAGTGTCCCGTTGTTTTACTACCGTTACCACATCAGACCACGACAACACGAGACGGCCGCAGCCGGAGCTCCTATAGGGCTTCGCCCCTAAGAAACATCCAAACACCTGCAGACCTTCACAACAAAACTGCCTTCAAGGTGGCAAAATATATGTCATGTCAATATTTTGCCAAGAATACGTCTCTCAGGAGAGGGGCAATACGACAGGCAAAACATACGCCATGTTTTTCTCAAACCGGGCTGTGCTGAAGCTTTACAATAGTAGATCACAAATACATACCTAACAGTGTCGTAAAGCTATTGAAGCTATTCGAGCGGCACTCTGGAAAAAGATAGCCTGTTTTCATGAATGTGTTCCAGCTTAGTGCATTTTATACCGTTTTTTGGAATGCACTAAAAAGGTATTCCGCGTCAACGTAAAAGTGTAAAAAGACCATTCCTTCTCACATGTAACTCCGAAAGAAAGCAACGATCTCGTCCAAGTTATGTACTGTTGCGAACCGGGGTAGCCTGGTCGAAGTGTACCGTGGTTGGTGTCGTGCCGGGGCAGTCACGATGACGAAGTTGAAGGAGAAGAAAAATATACGTACAAATGTTTACATCTCGATCTCAGAGAACAGACAGCAAATAAAACTAGAAATACCGCTTATCACAGCTAAACTGAAAGAAAAAGGAAGGATTTTCAAGAATCTTACCCAGCTGCAAACTGTTCTTGCATCTTGCATAACGTTTACCTGCGGGTATTGAGGCAAGTGCACTTCAGTCGGTTTTATGGGCCAAAAAGTGTAGTGAGGAGAAATGATGCTTCCCAATGATCAATAAACGTTCAAACGAAAGCGTTAAGGGGCACGCTTAAGAATGATAACGTTTGGCAGTTTGAAATAACTACAATTTATTCCGGGCTATAAGACCATATAGACTATACAGACCTTCCGGAAGGTACGTCGTGAATACGCCCTCCTGTGCAGCCCTCTAGTGACAATGGGAACAATGCTGCCGTTCAAGCACATTTCACCTACCAAAACGGAGGGATTCATCCATGCTAAAACATTGGCTGTGCCCATTTTGGAGGTTATAGATTGTCGTGCGATTGTGTGCTCTCGTTATCATTGTCAGGGTCCCTTTCCCTTTTGGTCGTTTTCATTCGCTTGGTGTTTTTGTAGTCTCTTTCGCCTTTCAGGTAATGGCGCTCACCCATGGAAGGGGCTGGTTTCCATCTGTTGTTTATTTCGCCATTGTAAGCCCTACATATCCGCAATTAGCGTTACTGTGGTTTGCTACTCTTCTAATTAGCATGCTGAACTTGCTTTTGCAAGCCTCAGTACATGTCTGCAAACACCACTACCACCACCATCATCATCATCATGATCATCGGCCTTTCCAGGTCTATTGTAGAAGGAAGGCCTCTGCCACTGACCGCCAACAGCTCCTGTTCTGCGCTGCTCGAGTCCATTCTTTTCCCTCAATTACCTCATTTCAGCGGTGCAGCGGTGGTGTAGAGGTAGAGCATCCGCCTCGCGTGCAGAAGGACGGTGGTTCGAATCCCGGTGCCGGACAATTCCCACCGAAATTTTAAAAAAAATCCGCGTATTGATGAAAGTGCAGAAAGGGGCTTGGGGTGCGGCCTGACCCCGGCGACCATTTCCGGCAACGCCCTCCATCACCATAGCAGGATTGGCCACCCTCGTGTAGTAACGGCCGCAACCTCCCATGAATACGCCAATTAACCCACGGCCCTCAGTCTCCAGTGGCTGCCAATCAACTGAACACGGCGGCGGTCACACCTGTGACGCAGCAGAGGGTGCTAAGAACACCTGGACCTGCACAGGCCGCCATAGGAATCTGAACCTGGCAACGCTTAACACGAGAACAGCATCTAGTGAAGCGAAGGTGTTGTTCGGAGAATTAAAGGGCAAAAAATTCTCTCCATCTACCCGCGAGGGGAACCCTGGGGTTGATGCAAGGCATCTCACGGGGTTCAATTCGCTGGAGCTGGTTACGGTTGCGTCATCCAACGCGGTAGCAGGCTAGTTAGTGTACATTTCACCTCATCGGAGCAGCAGGTGCAGCAGCAGTCGGAGCAGTAGAAGCGAGAGCGACTGACGGAGCGACTAAGGAGCGCGCCGCAGAAACCACGGCCTTATAGACGCTCCGCGAGACAGAGAGATGAGAGAGAGAGAAGCGCATGCGCGCTAACGCACATCTGGCATGGCGAGGAGAACGATAGAGAGTGTAGCATAGCGCGCTGACGCACAGCTGGCATGGCGAGGAGAACACGAATGTAGCTGGCAGGCGAGGGGAAAGGAGGAGGGTTGCGGACGCTTGCACGCCGGATGGAAGGACAGGCCGAGTGTAAGAGATGCCTTGCATCTAAAATAGGATGTCATAGGGCTTAGTGAAGTTAGGAGGACAGGTAAAGCCTTCACGGTACTGAAAAATGGACACGTCCTATGTTACAATGGTCTAGTGGACAGAAGAGAACTGGGAGTGGGATTTATAGTAAAAAAAACCATAGCTGGCAACATAGAAGAACACAATAGCATTATTGAAAGGGCAGCAGGCCTTGTAATTAGGCTCAATAAGAGGCACAAACTCAAGGTGGTGCACGGCTACGCGCCCACATCCAGCCACGACGACCAGGTAGTGGAACGCCTCTATGAAGATGTGGAGTCGGCAATGGGTAAAGCAAACACACAGTATACCATAGTTATGGGGAGCTTCAATGCTAAAGTAGGCAAGAATCAGGCTGGAGACAAGGCAGTTGGGAACTGTGGTCTGGGCTGTAGAAATAGCAGGGGGGGGCCTTCTATTCGAGAACGCAGAACGGAATAACCTACGCATAATGAATACCTTCTTCTGCAAACGGGAGAGCCGGAACTGGACCTAGCGGAGCCCGAATAGGCAGCATAAAAATGAAATAGACTTCATATTATGCGATAACCATGCGTCGTGAAGGATAACGAGAAAGTACTTCAGAGGGGAACACATCCCACCAGTAACGACCGAAAAAGTAAGAAAGGCTTTGAAATAAATGAAAGGGGGCAAAGCACCTAGTGAGGATCGGATAACAGCAGACCTCTTGAAGGATGGCGGAGAAATTGTACTTGAAAAACTGGCTAACCTGTGTACGCAATGCCTAACGACTACAACTGTCCCGGAATCCTAGAACAACGCGAATATCATCCTAATCCATAAGAAAGGTGACACGAAGGACTTGAAAAGTTACAGGCCGATCAGCTTACTCTCAGTCATCTACAAGGTACTTACCAAGGTAATCGCTAACAGAATTTCTGCAACCTTTTACAGGCCGATCAGCTTACTCTCAGTCATCTACAAGGTACTTACCAAGGTAATCGCTAACAGAATTTCTGCAACCTTAGATTTCAGTCAACCTAAAGAACAAGCAGGGTTCCGTAAAGGCTATTCAACAATGAACCATATTCACATATGGCAGTTATGGCAGACATATTCAGATAATGAATGGCAGCCTACCATTGTCCCTGAAGAAGAAAGTGTATGACAGCGGCATCATACCGGCACTCACCTACGGGGCAGAAACTTGGAGACTCACTAAGAGGGCTCAACATAAATTTAGAACGATTCAGCGGGTAACGGAGCGTAAGATAATAGGTGTAGGTGAATGAACACGGGCCTTGCGCGATAAAGAAACCACACACAGGACGGACGGGACGAGCGCAATTTGCGCTCGTCCCGTGCGTCCTGTGTTAGGTTTCTTTTTCGCGCAAGGCCCGTGTTTATTTACCAAGATGCACCAACTCGTCCAACAACAAGTTCTTCTATAATAGGTGTAACATTAAGGGACAAGAAGAGAGCGGAGTGGGTCAGGGAACAAACGCGTGTTAAGTTCATATTAGTAGAAATTAAGAAGAAATGTACGTGGGAAGGGCATGTAATGCGATGGCAAGATAACCGTTGGTCATTAAGGGCAACAGAGTGGATCCTTAGAGAAGGCAAGCGTTGCAGGGGGCGGCAAAAAGTTAGGTGGGCAGATGAGATCAGGAAGTTTGCAGGGATAAATTGGTCATAGTTAGCACAGGACCGGGGTAATTAGAGATTAATCGGACAGGCCTTTGCCCTTCAGTGGGAGTAAATAGGCTGGTGATGATGATGATGACCTCATTTCATCCATCCATCGTGTTATTAGCATTCCAGTTCTTATAGTGCCATCTCTTGGTACCCACTCTGTTACCGTGGTGGTCAACCGGTAGCATTTGTTCTCACTACATGGCCAGCCCAAGTACATTGCTTCTTCTTGTCTTGAAATATAACATCATCTACTCCAGTTTTCTGCCTGATTGAGCGGGCTCGTTTCCTTTCCCTTAGTGCTGCTGCAATCATTATTGCTTCCATGCTCCATTGAGCCGACACAAATTTGTTTTCTAGTTCTTTAGCAAGGCGCCATGGTTCCACTAAAAAAAGTCATCGCAGTCAGGATGCATTGCTTGTATATTCTTGTTTTGAGTGATGGAGGCAGCCTACTTTTCATTATTTGGGATTGTTTGCGGAAAGACTTTATTTCATACCCGTTCTGCACCTAATTTCCCTCTCGTGATTGGGGTCAGCTCTGACAACCTGTTCGAGATGTATACAGTCATGTACTTGTTCTAAAGTTTCATTACATAAGCTTAAGAGGGCGCGTTCTGCTTGTTTATTCATCATCATCTTAGATTTATTTATATTTAGTTTTAGTCCGATGGCCTTGCTTTCTGATTGTAGTTCCTCAAGCATTTTTAAAGACGATAGTCTTTCTTCGGCTACTTAAATACCAGAAATTTTGATCGGTCTGTCTGTCTGTCTGTTCTGTGACTCCATTCAGCCTCCCGGCCAAAGCAAAGTAGATATTTCGCAAGTCTTATATACTCACAGCCAGAGGTAAACGTCTAAGCCCGGTTTTTTGTTCATACTTGTCAACTTTGTTGAACAAGAACAAGACAGTACTCAAATATAAGACCGGAAATTAGTCCACAGGGGATATATACAGTGTTCCTTTATTCAAAAATTAATGGATGCTTGCTTTTTTGATATCGAATGATATTCTACATCTACTGCAGAAAACCACCGCCTGCTGTTGTCCACGCCACTTCCAGGCGGCATATAAAAAATCACGTGACAACCGGAACGAAAGATGATGATGTCCTCAAAGCTTTTTGCACGCGCCTACAAGGAGGGATTGGCCAGGGTTAAATCGGCTGTTCCACTGGCTAGGTTCCACGTTCTTCTTAGAACGCACGTGAAGCACGGCCACGCGGTTCTATAAACCTTGAAGTCGGCCGCCTTGATTCAGGCGCGTCACTGCCGTACTGCAGCGCTGTCATTGAGGAACCTGGCCTGTAGCAGTGGAACGCGGTAAATTCAAATTGCCTTGCGCAAACCTTTAGTGTGTTAACCTTGGGATGAGCGAGACGGTACAGGAACAGCATTAGAGGTGAGCGGGAAAGCAAAGGCTAGCATTTCCTTGGCAAATGTCTCCAAAGACTATCGTCTTTTGACAACATTTGCAACGAAAGGAGCAAATACGCAGCCAATTTCTTTATTACCTGATTGACGACACGCCCGTGATTCATTGTTGAGTATCCATCCTAAACCCAGTCTTCTCCCCCCTTTCGTGAGAATCGAGGCTGCTACTTATGCAGTTAACTATTTCGTAAAAGGGTTGTATACAAGTGAAAGTAGGTGGATGGGTCTTTATTCTTGAGGCATATGTTATCTTCCATCTTGTGAATCGGAATTATGTTGGCATTTTTTCGGGATGTGGGCACTTTTAGAGTCACAAAGCATTCTGAAAATAGTGCAGCCAGTTTTTCCAGTCCAATGACCCCTCCGTCCTTTAAAAGATCCACGGTAATGCCGTCGCCAACTGCAGCTTTCCCTATTTTGATACCTGTGAGAGCCTTCTCTACTCCCTCTTTATTATTAGTCGGCTATTGAAAGGTAAGCTTTAGGTTTCAGTAGTTTTCCATTCATTTAGGTCGCTAGCGTATATCCTGGCATATATTCGTTCCGAAATTTTTATTATCTTATTCATGTCGTGCATAATTTTACCTTAGTCTTCTATAAGCCGTACATTCTTTCTTTGCCGATAGTTGGATTCCTCGTAGTTGCTTTCAGGCTTCCTCCTATTTCCAGTCTTTACTCATACACTACCATGTTGTACACACGAACTTCGTTTGTTGTACATCTATTATTAATTTCGAGAGCTCAGCCAATTTATTTCGACCTGCCATACTGGACACTGTCGTGTTTCTACGTTTCACAAGTAGCTCCTTTGTTGTTTGAGTTAGTTTTACCATTTGTTTTCTACATGTTTCTTATGCCACCAATGCTGATCAATCTGTGATTTTCGTTGTTAGCTTGTCATTTAGCCTGTCAAAACTATCCTCGTTCGATTAAATACTGGTCAGCCTAAATCTAACTGGGGACGCAGACAAAGACGAAGGATGAAGCACAAGCGCCCACACTACCATCTGCATTATTATCAAGCCTCGCCTTTTACATTTATGCCTTCCTCTAGCCACGTGGTCCAGGTGGAACAGTGCGCCGAAATAGTTTTTTTTTATCGGTTAGCGATACCGACGCAGTGCTGACAAAATCGCCGGCGCCCTCATCAATTTCCATAGCTTCGATGACTTCGCATGCAAGCCTATTGTTGTTTTTATGCATGGTTATGACGACATGGAAGTCCACTTCACACTTAGGGCAATCTCGGAGGTGCATGGCCAAATGTCCTAACGGAACGTTCTTTGTTGAGGCCTTGTGCTCTCGAACTCGGTCATTGATACAACGGCCGGTCTGGCCAATGTAGCTTTTTTCCGCACGATAACAGGAGCTTGTACACAATCCCCTGCACACATGCTGCGTACTTGGTATGGTGGTTGGTTGTAGAATGGCTCGTTATCATTGGCTGGTTGACGCGACGGCACATGGCATACCCTTTGTTTGGGGCAGAGCACACAACTGTCACCCCCTCTTTGGCTGCTATCTTCTTAATATTGTATGTTATTTCGTGCAGTTAGGGCACAACCGCAAGCTTTCTCCTGCCAATGGCCTCTCTCGGAAACTCGGGTATTTTTGCTTTTATGTTTTTAAGCAATGACTCACAGATCGACACCAGGACCGCATTTGAATAGTCTGCATTGCGCAGGTTCGACATTTTGTCCGTGAAGCTCCTCTTCATTTCATGGCAGCATGACCGGCTTAAAGCCGAGTTCATGGCACTGTTCACAAACCCGCACTTGACATTCTTCGAATCCGCAGAGTCGAAGGGCAGAAAACCCTTCCTTCGACGCGGTGCGTATTTTCAGCACGTGACAGAGGTCCTCAAGTGCAGTATTAGGTCTAGAAACCTTATTCTTTTTTCCACGCCCATCTCGTGAGAGAAAATGAGTGCTGGGCATGCGCCTTTGAATGCATCCAAAACCCTTTCAACGCATTCTTCTTGGTCGGCTGCTGGGCTCTGCGAGCACAAAACTAAAAAGTCGTCCAGATACCAGTAGATCACAAGCGCTCTCTCTTCACCTAGCATATCGGTGACCGGCCTTCCGAAGAAGGCCAGAAAAATGTCGCACAAATACGGCGCAACTCGTGAGCCAATGCAAATGCCACTGCACTGCGTGTAGTGGTTCTTTTAGAACGATACACTTGTGGCTCCAAGGTACGCAGCTAGAAGCTCAAGGAAGGTGTCGACAGACACAACTACTGAACTTTAGGGGCGAAGCTCCTTAGGGCGTGGGTCTGTCCATCCTCGACGTATGTATGTGGCCACCTCTAGTTTAGTTCTTGGATTGTTTACTAGATGGCGTGGCTACCTCTAATTTAGTTCTTGGATTGTTTACTAGATGGTGGTACTTGTATATGGTGAAAAGATGCGCTTGGATTGTTTACTAGATGGCGTGGCTACCTCTAGTTTAGTTCTTGGATTATTTACTAGATGGCGGGGAGCGTTGTAATAAAATCCGTTCACTGTTGGCGCGCGCTCGGAGTCGCCCGAAGGATAAGGCTGCAGATGTGCGAGCCAGCGAGGCAGAAGCGCTCCGTGAAGCTGCGTGACGCCGCCGCCAAGATCCTGCCGTACGAGAGCGGGAGGCCGAAGCGTGTCGTCTGGCTGCGCGACGACGCCGCCAAGATCCCAGCGTTCGAGAACGAGAGGCCCAAGCGTCACGGCAACGGCGCGAGGACCCTGCCGTAGGCGAAGCGGCACGGCTGCGGCGCGAAGAGGATCTCCAAAACGTCAGAGAACGGGAAGCGGCGAGAAAGCGCGCGTATCGGCAGGCAGACCCCGATGCAGTGAGAGCTCGTGAGGCGTCTGCAAAACGCATCAGGCGAGCTCAGCCTCAAGGAGCCGACGCGCGGTTTAAGCGACACTTTCTAGACGTTACGTTCGGACACAGATGTAGTGGGCGAACTTTCACTGAAGAGTCACGGTTTTACCGATGATTTCCCCTCAGGAGCTTCGCCCACTCATCATCATTCACCCCGTGGATATGCTGTGAATTTTTTTTGAATGCTGCGGCGCCGTCCTCTTCGATTGCAGTCCTCAAAATAGGTAGCAGTCCATCTTGCGGTATGGAATAATACATGCCCCTAATGTCTATTGAGAACCCTGATGTAACGCTTGACCCATGATGCTCCACAAACTGGCATACAGGCGCCGAATTCGGTATCTTGAATTGATCCTACGGCTTCACTCTTGCGAGCTGTCTTGCGACGAAGCTTGACACTTGCACTTGCTATGTATGCCGTTCTGAGATAATAGCCGTGAACGGAACTTCGGGTTTATGAGTTTTGGCACCGAAAAAAACCGACAGGCAATTCTCTTTTTTGGCTTTACCCTGCTGAACAATTTTTCCAGGTTGGTTTACTGCAGGAGCCTAACGACCTCAAATTTCGCCTCCTTCGGCCTTGACTTTTCCACTGCTGTCTAACCAGCCAATGATAGCGAGCCATTGCACAACCAACCACCGTACCAAGTACGCAGCATGTCTGCAGGGGGTTGTGTACAAGCTACCGTTATCGTGCGGAAAAAGCTACATTGACCAGACCGGTCATTGTATCAACGACCGCATTCGAGAGCACAAGGCCTCAACAAAGAACGTTCCGTCAGGACATTTGGCCATGCACCTCTGAGATTGCCCAAGTGGGAAGTGAACTGCCATGGCGTCATTACCATGCATAAAAACAACGATAGGCTTCCGCGCGAAGTCATCGAAGCTATGGAAATTGATGAGGGTGCCGAAGATTGTGTCGTTACTGCGTTGGTTTCGCTAACCGAAAAAGAAAAACTATTTCTGCGCAGTGTTGCTCCTGGACGACGTGGCTAGAGTAGGGTATAAATGTACAAGGCGAGGCGTATTACAAATTCAGTTGGTAGTGTCAGCGCTTGTGCTTTGTCCTTCGTCTTTGTCGGCGTCCCCAATTAAATTTAGGATGACCAGTATTTCTTTAATTATGATCCAACTAGCTCACATTGTGCCTATTTTAACTATCCTCGTTCGCCTCGTTTAGGAGCGCAAATGTGTTTAAAGGGGTATTTTATATTGCGGCGTCCGGTCATCGAGTGACTTCATGAGGGGTCTGGTATTTTTTCCCGGTTTTCTTCTTTGTATTTTGAGATTTTACTTGAATATTGCTTGAATATTGTAAGGGCATTGGGTACTTGGTGAAGTACAACGTTTATTCTATAACACGGCGGTCTCCGAATACCGGTCCAGGAACCAACGATGATGATGATCAGTACTGAAGAAGACGAAGTGTTCGTGAAAGTGTGTGATGATGGGCATAATGTGGAAGTAAAATAAATGAATTCCCACGCTTCAGAGCTTCGCGATTACAGTATTCCCATCCTTCAAAGCGGAACTCGCCATTACTATGTAGCATGTGTTTGCTTTAGCTACACACGAATCCCGACACGGAAACCAATAATTGTATAGCCCGCATGAGCTTACGACACAATTCCTAATTTTTACTTATGAAGTGACTGCACATAATGATCTTACGATGCGGTCATTGCCTGCTTTAAATTTTCCTCTCGAACCCCACCCTTTGACAGCACAATTTCTTGTGCTACCGTTCTAGCATCTGCGATAAATTGGAGTAGTTTATCCACTCCTAACTAGTACTGATCAGCGGAAGGAACTTTTAATCTGCCCCACATGATCGTATCCATCGAAACCTTTAGTTTGATACCCCACACACCCTGGCGGCGTTTCTTTGAATTTTAACCTAATTTATTACTTACCATGACAATGTCATGAGAATAATGATGAAGCACATTTTATTTGTCCCAAGTGATTCCCCTCATCAAGAATTTCAATTTCATACCCCATGCGCCGCGGAAGCATCACTTTGATTTTTAACCCATTCGATGATTCACCATGACTATGTCATGATTATGACCACGAGGAATTTTTGTCTCAAGCGATGTCCCTCCTTGACACCTTCAATTCGACACCCCCCACAACCTAGCGCACATAACTTTGAATGCTAACCATATTTATGACTCACTGTGAGGCCGCGTGTTAAGCAGGCGGGCGTGTGGCCCACGGAGGACGATCAACGACAAGTGACGCCATGGGTCGAGAACAACTAAAAAAACATATATTCTTCTGAGGACACACAAACACTGGGGAAAAAAACTGGCGACCTGATCGGCAACAAAAAGCAGCACACGCGCCACGCGGAGGAATGGCTATAACACTGAAGTCCGAACCAAAGTTCGCGCAGAAGGGAAAAACGAGGGGACACGCTCACGTTCCAGTCTATTCGACGCTGGGCGGGATGACGTCGATGGAACGCGTGGAACCTCGGTCGAACGTCGCCTGTTGAGACGTGGTGGTCGCAAGTACAGAATGCCGATGCCCGCTCTAGTTCTTGGCCACTCTAGGCCTCGCCCCGAATATTGATTGGCCCGGAACATGCCTCCGGATATCGCCAGCGGGAACAGGCACCCCATGTTGCAGCAGAGGGTCCCCGGAGCAGCTCCCGGACGATTCTCGGAGCACGGCGCAAGCACGCTCCTGGCTTGCGCTCCAACCCAGGCGGCACAGAAAGTGTGCCCCAAGACCGGCCCGTCTATGGCCGCTTTCTGGCATGTCCGGCCAGCATCCAGGTTCTGGCAGCCACTGATCATGCGTTGAACGGCCAACATTCGGCAACCAGCGCTTCGGCATTTTTCCGTCCGCCCGTGTCCGGACGCACAACGGCAGCTAACCGACTGCCAGATAATCAGTTCTCTTACGGCTGCCGATATTGAGAAAGAGAACGGCCGAAGTACGGCCATCGGGCATCCGTTTTTTCTTCGGGAAGCGGTAATCGGCCGAAGCACGGCAAGCGACCGGCCACAGAATATGCGTATTCTTGCGGCAGTTGGTGTTCGAAAGGAGACCGGCCGGAGCGCGGCTGCCGTGCATTCGTTGTTTCAACGGTGAACCGCGCGTCCGGCGGACGTACGGCCCCAGAATATACGTTTTTCATTCGGTTAGCTGTCCTCGGCCGAATTACGGCAAGCGAATGGCCACAGAATATTTGCCAACCGGTGTTCAAGAGGAGACCGTCCTACGTAAGGTATCTGGTTATACGTCATTTTTTCGGCAAACGGCATACAGCCGAACAACGGCTCGCGCCTGGGCGCCGAGAATTCATGCACAGACGTGTTTGGAAGAAGACCGATCGGCTTTTTCGTGGGGGGAGAAAAAGCCGTTAGGGAGCCGAACGACGGGGACGCGTTTTTCATCCGCTCCGTGTTTCTACGCTTTAAATGAACGAAGATCGTTTGTCAAACAGTAATGAGTGTTCTCGGTGAACGGGCAAGGTGCAAGGACTCACTGGACATTAGCAAGGAACCTTTTAGGCCATCGAAATGTCATTTATTGCCACAAGAAGACTGTGCCACACCGACGGGTGAGCTAAGCCTCGCCAGTCATCGCCGCTACCACGCCTCTGCCGCCGGCTTCGTCGACGCATCAGCTCGAGGCTATTCGCCCGCTCAAGAAATGGAGAGCATTGGAGACATCGACCCGCCAGAGATGTCCGATCCGAGATGGAGATGGTTCACCAAAATAACTGGCCTTCAAGGGCGTCGAGCAAGCGGCCACCACGCTAGAGCTAAACCGCCACCATGTCAAGGACTCCCCACCAAAGAAAGGCAAGTGCGTGCAAAAGCGCAAGTCATTCTGCTTACAATTAAACTGCGACAAGCAATGTTGCACTATGTTGTTGGTGATAAACGTAGAAGAGACTCGCTCGTGCATTGGTAGGATCAACTTCATGCCCTGCACTATGTTACTTTAGGGGATTTTAAAAAAATTATTTTAAATTTGCCATAACAACAGAGCCTTGTCACTGACGAAGCCTAGCTGTTAATTTAGTTCCGATGTTTGAAGGTGAGCTTAGCTACTCTTGGGATATGACTCATTTGGGTAAACATAATCGCCAGCATCCTAGCAAACACGGATTTTGTCAGGATTTTCTTGCTCAACGCAGATTGTTGAGTTCACGCACGATTTGGCTCTTGCAATAGATAAGCTTAAAGTGGTTGACTGTATATTCTTGGACTGCAAAAAAGCAAATGATGGTGTTGCATATCACCTTCTGCGTAGTACATTTCATCCTATGACCTGAATGAATCGGTTTTTGCATTGTTATTACTAATGGTCCTATAGCTTTGTTCAAAAGTACTGTGTAGTTAACCGGACTATAGCGAATGAACTTGATTCCGTATACCTGCAGCTTTATTCGAATTTAATAACATCCTGGTGTGCTGATTCAGAAAAGTTTTTGGATGTTAAACAGTTTCTTAACGGCACCTTTACAAGAAAACCTTCATTCCAATTGGATACGTATACCGTAAATTATGCTGCTGTGACAACGGCCGAGGAATATAAATACCTAGGAGTTTATTTAGGGAGTGGTTAGAGGTTAAATAGGCAGGTTCACACCATAAAAGTTATGGCTGCATATGTTTTTGGCTTTCTGAGACAAAATTTTAGTGATCTTCCATCTAACTGAAAAGAACAACCGTATTTCAGTCATGTGCGCTCAATCTTGGAGTACGCATGTGTTTTCGTGGATCCATACACCAAAGAGCTCGTTGATACGCTCGAAAACATACAGAATATGTCAGTGCGATTCGTATTAGGTAATTGGCACGCTCAACTTAGCATGAGAGAAAGTAAAAGTAAACTGAAATGGCAGGACGTGCAAGATCACAGACGAAACCACAGGTTGAACTTTTTTCGTACTATCTATCATTCGAAAACTGTTGTAGAAGGGGAGAAGTATGTCCAAGCGCCATTCTACATATCGCAAAGTGGGACCGCTAACTTAAAGCAAATTAATAACTTTCCTTTAAAGGTGACGCCTTGCGCGATTCATTTTATTTTACATCAATACTTCAGTGTAATTATCTTCCACGTATGATTGCATTAACTGTTTATATTGACGATTTTCAGCGCGCTTTGTAGAATTATTTTGTTATTTTGTCTCATATTTAATGCTTAGTGTTATGTATCTCCCTTCTGTAATGCATGCAAAGGCAAGCAGGCATCAAATAAATAAATAAATAAATAAATAAATAAATAAACTTCCAGAGGCGCAAGTTTGCCTCCGACGGGTTGAGAACCCTACGCATTCAACCTTGACCAATAAAATATTTATTGCCATATTCGTTGCAGTATGCAATGTTTCCTGTATGCATGCTACCATTGCTATGTTATTGGTTTGAAACAAATTATGTAACTCTAATTTTACGTCTTTCCTTGCGTGAACACAAAGGGATACAACTGCAGCCACCTGAAGCAGGGCGTTATTCGCGACGCGTCTAGAATTTTTTGAACGTAGTATGACATTAGAAGAAAATTAAGCTCTTTTGGACTATTAAGTGGTGTGGACGTATACTCATGAAAACAACATTAAAAGAGATTGAAAATGAAAGTACCTGTTCGCTCCTTCTTAGGATCAGCCCTGCGCAAGATCATCAGAAAAGCTGATCGAGTAGAAAATGTCTTTGCAAGAAAAATGGGCAAAAACTGGACACACTTTTTTGTGAAGGAGTTATATTAAATGCTCCTGAGTGTTTTGTTGAGAACCAAAACGCTTCGTAGAAGCATTCACGCCGGTTTTATACACATCAAAATTGGTCAAGCAACTGTTATAGAAATAGTTTATGTAGTCATAGCATGAAAGCGTTCAGGAATATTGCCCTAAATGAAATTGGCTAAAAGCGGCGCAATTTATCTCTCTGAAATTCAACCCACTAAAGTATGCGCCCTCCTCCCCCCCCCTCCTCTTTCCCCGTTTATTACAGGTAAGCCGCCCCACAGAGGATATCAGGACCTGGACAATACATCTATTCAAGCTCTACACAGAACTGAATATTTTCTGTGTTCGGCCGTAAATTAGCCACAGCAATTAAAGGAACGACAATTTGTGAGCACTGTTTAATAAATGAATTTTGCTGTCAACTGAGGCTGGTAATTAAGCAAGGCTGCCCTGAAAGCTTGACGGCTGGTGGTTGCGCCCGAGCTCACTTTGATATGGCTGCATTGGACCCAAAATGCTGGGTTTGTGCTGCTTCTGCTCTGCGCGAATGAGTCATCTCCTTGCGTGACATGCAGGGACCGGCCTCAGTACAGCTGACGTACTGTGGCTCAACTCCAATGCCCGTAGCACGGCCGTATTTCCGGTAGCTGCAGTCCGGCTGGAGTCTGACGACCGCATCTCGGCTGTCCTCCGGCGGACGTACTTCGGCCGTACACGGGTGGCTTCGGAATGGCCGGAGCCCTACGGCTGGAACCTGGCCGTATGACCGTAAGCCGGTCGACTGGCCGACGGACACTGGCCGTTGGACAGCCATGGGAGTACGGCCGTATACGGCCAAAAGGCCCACATCTGGACATGGGCCGAACATGGCTGCCGGAAAACGGCCGGACAGAAAATCACCGGCCAAAGTACACCGGCCTGTTTTAGGCCGAACAGTCCTGTGCTGCCTGGGAATCGCCTCCCGAGAGGAATCCTTGCTCCCGTTCCTTTAGCGCTGTCTCGTCGCTGCTCGCTGCCGGCACACTCCCCTCTCGTGCTCCGCGCTCCGCGGGGACCCGCTCGTCGTCGTCTTCTCTTCCACCGCCGGCTTGTTTCCGTCGTCTACTTGCGCGTTGTCGCGGCCGGGGTATGCCAGTCATCACATTCACCCCCCTGCCCGAGAGGTTTGTTTGGAGCAAACAAAACTCGGCACATAATGTTAGCACGGCCGCAACGAGACATATGGCACTGAAGCACGTTCTGTCGTGCCAAACTTTCTAGCACCACGACAAGAGTACTGTCCGAAACAGTCCAAAACAGCCTCTAGCCCAATGAAAGGGAAGCCAACAAAAGAAACAGCGTTTGCCACTCTTTTAAAACCACTCTGTAGACTAAACTGCCTACTTAAAAAGTTGGACAAAGGTGCCCTCTTCCGTCCCTACTCTGTGAGTGGGTGGGAAATGTACAGGTAATTCGGCACGAGCAGTCGGTGGTAGTACAGGAGTTAGAGAAAATGACACACCCGCAACTTCGTTGTTGGGTGCGAGTGGCATCTTGAACCCTGTGAAGGGGTTTCTCTTCTAGGCGCTGGGCAAGAGGTGGACGACCAGATCGATGGGAACACGCCGAAATGCCTCGATCTCCGCCACGATCTCCCGTGGCTACTCGGTGTTTAGGCGCAGTCCTCTGACACATGCGACACAACTTTACGAAGCGTGCGGTGTCAGCTTGCATCCCAGGCCAGTAGAAGTCCTTGCAGACGCGCTCCATGGTTCGCCTGATACCCCTGTGACTGCCCAGGTTTCCTTGATGGGCCTTGTCCAAGACTATGCCTCGTAGTTCCTGGGGGACGACGAGTTGATTTCTTTCTTTTCCGGAGGGAAACTGATTGCGTCGATAAATAACCCCAGCAGTCTTGACGAACTCGATCACCGTTGCGTTGAATGTCCCCTTTCTGCCGACCTCGCCGAAAAACTTTCGGAGAGAAGGGTCTTGCTGCTGTAGCGCACATACGTCAGCAGAGGTGATAGTGCAGGGGCTGTCAGCAACGGCAGGTACCTGCGGCATTGTTCTTGGAGCCTCGCTTTTTGATGCGTAGGCGCAACTGTGGGACTTCGATCCTGCTACAGCTGGCGAAGACGACGGCAGGTTCCGACCGCGCAGGTCTTCTGGGACGCGGACGCTGCCTTCTCCAAGAACCGTGCTTGCTATTACCGGCTTCCTTTCGTGAGACACCTTGCATCTGTTTCTGCAGTCATACTCTGGCGGAGCCTGGCGTCGTTGAGACTTGGTCGGCGCTTCCATCGCAAAGGAATTGGGTCCAGGCAATGAACCTGCTGCTTGGCCCTCGTTCTCAGGCAGGTTTGCGCCAGCTTCAGCCTGGTGTCCGAGATTGCGGGCCCTTAAGCAGAAGGCATTCTTCTAGCTGGGCTAACTGGAACGCGGAGACGTCGACTTCGTCCAACAGTCTGCTGGCCGATGGCCCTGCTTATTACATAACAAGCAGTAAGGCCTCGTCTTAGGATACTCCTGGTCAGAAGGCCTGTCGACTTCAGGCTGCCAGCACCTCTCGTCTTCTCGGCTTCTTTCCAAGTCGGTGAGACCTTGCGCTTCAAGGTAGTGGTCGGCGGTTTCGACTAAGTGGTCCACGTTTTTGTAGCCCCTTTCTTTGAGAAAAATGGCTAGCTTCTCGTGACAGCTGTTCAGGAATTGTTCGGCCACTATTTTGTCTCGGAGCGCGGCGTAGGTCTGCTCCGTTTTGGCCTGCTCCTGCCAATTGTCAAAGTAGCCGAGTAGGCGGCCCGAAAATTGACGGCCTGTCTCCGAATTCTGTGGCTTATACTCCCTTAACAAGCACCTGCAGCCCTCCCCGGTGTACCTGAACCTCTGTAGCAGGGTCTGCTTTAGTTTAGGGTAATCCATGGCATCATCAGAAGACATGCGACCAACGGAACTGAGAGCTTCACCAGTCAAGCACAAGTGTAGGGACAGCGCCCACTTGTCTGAGGGCCACCCTTGACTGGTTGCCACCCTCTCAAAACACTCGATGTAGGCGTCAAGCTCATCTCAATCCTCGTTGAAGGCTGGAATGAACTTGTGACGGCTGTGGACGCCTTGTGCTGCATTAGTCGCAGTGACACTTCTCACGGCGTCCGAACTCGCGTTGGAACCCTGCGACCGCTCCTGAAGTTGTAGCCTCAGTTCTAGCATGACACGTTCACCCTCAATGCGCGCTCTGGTCTTGGACTCTGTCTTCTGTGGTAGTATTGCCGCTTCTTTAGCCGCCTCGCGTTCAGTTGCGCACCGGTCCCTTTCTTTTATGCGTTCCTCGTCAATCCATCCTTTTAGAGCTGGTCCGGACAGTCCTAGCTCCTTCCCAATGGACATCAACTTTTTTAGATCCATCCTCGCTTGCCACACCCACTTGCCTGCTTAGTCGCAAGATAGAATTCGAGCACGCGGTCCTGTCGCGGACGCCAGAAATTGTGACGCCGCGTGTTAAGCAGGCGGGCGTATGGCCCACGGACGAGGATCAACGACCAGGGACGCCATGGGTAGAGAACAACTAAAAAAACATATATTCTTCTGAGGACACACAAACACTGGGGAAAAAAACTGGCGACCTGATCGGCAACAAAAAGCAGCACACGCGCCACGCGGAGGAATGGCTATAACATGGAAGTCCGAACCAAAGTTCGCGCGGAAGGGAAAAACGAGGGGACACGCTCACGTTCCAGTCTATTCGACGCTGGGCGGGATGACGTCGATGGAACGCGTGGAACCTCGGTCGAACGTCGCCTGTTGAGACGTGGTGGTCGCAGGTACAGAATGTCGATGCCCGCGCTAGTTCTTGGCCACTCTAGGCCTCACCCTGAATATTGGCCCAGAACATGCCTCCGGATCTCGCCAGAGGGAACAGGCACCCCGTGTTGCAGCAGAGGGACCCCGGAGCAGCTCCCGGGACGATTCCCGGAGCACGGCGCAAGCACGCTCCTAGCTTGCCCTCCAACCGCCTCCCGAGAGGAATCCTTGCCCCCATTCCTTTAGCGCTGTCTCGTCGCTGCTCGCTGCCGGCACACTCCCCTCTCGTGCTCTGTGCTCCACATGGACCCGCTCGTCGTCATCTTCTCTTCCACCGCCGGCTTATTTCTGTCGTCTGCTTGCGCGATGTCGCGGCCGGGGTAGGCCAGTCATCACACTCACCATGAAGGGGTCACTATTATAACCAGGAAGCATTTTTTGTCCCACCTGAATCCCCTCACCGATATCTTTAATTCGATACTCCACACACACTAGCAGAACCCCAGTGTATTTTAAACCATTGCATGACTCACTGTCACTTTCTCATGATTACGACCAGGATGTATTTGTTATTTGTCCAACGTTATTTTCGCAATCGAAACCTTTATTCGTGACTATGCACACCTATCCCAGGTGGCACAGAAAGTGTGCCCCAAGACCGGCCCGTCTATGGCCGCTTTCTGGCATGTCCGGCCAGCATCCAGGTTCTGGCAGCCATTGATCATGCTTTGAACGGCCAACATTAGGCAACCAGCGCTTCGGCATTTTTCCGTCCGCCCGTGTCCGGACGCACAACTGCAGCTAACCGGCTGCCAGATATTCAGTTCTCTTACGGCTGCCGATGTTGAGAAAGAGAACGGCCGAAGTACGGCCTTAGGGCATCCGTTTTTTCATCGGGAAGCGGTAATCGGCCGAAGCACGGCAAGCGATCGGCCACAGAATATGCGTATTCTTGCGGCAGTTGGTGTTCGAAAGGAGACCGGCCGGAGCGCGGCTGCCGTGCATTCGTTGTTTCAACAGTGAACCGCGCGTCCGGCGGACGTACGGCCCCAGAATATACGTTTTTCATTCGGTTAGCTGTCCTCGGCCGAATTCCGGCAAGCGAATGGCCACAGAATATTTGGCAACCGGCGTTCAAGAGGAGACCGGCCTACGTAAGGTATCTCGTTATACGCCATTTTTTCGGCAAACGGCATACAGCCGAACAACGGCTCGGGCCTGGGCGCCGAGAATTCATGCACAGACGTGTTTGGAAAGAGACGGACCGGATTTTTCCAGGAGGGAGAAAAAGCCGTTAGGGAGCCGAAAGATGGGGACGCGTTTTTCATCCGCTCCGTGTTTCTAGGTTTTAAATGAACGAACATCGTTTGTCAAACAGTAATGAGTGTTCTCGGTGAACGGGCAAGGTGCAAGGACTCACTTGACATTAGCAGGGAACCTTTTAGGCCATCGAAATGTCATTTATTGCCACAAGAGGACTGTGCCACATCGACGGGTGAGCTAAGCCTCGCCAGTCATCGCCGCTACCACGCCTCTGCCGCCGGCTTCGTCGACGCATCAGCTCGAGGCTATTCGCCCGCTCAAGAAATGGAGAGCATTGGAGACATCGACCCGCCAGAGATGTCCGATCCGAGATGGAGATGGTTCACCAAAATAACTGGCCTTCAAGGTCGTCGAACAAGCGGCCACCACGCAGGAGCTAAACCGCCACCATGTCAAGGACTCCCCACCAAAGAAAGGCAAGTGCGAGCAAAAGCGCAAGTTATTCTGCTTACAATTAAACTGCGACAAGCAATGTTGCACTATGTTGTTGGTGATAAACGTAGAAGAGACTCGCTCGTGCATTGGTAGGATCAACTTCATGCCCTGCACTATGTTACTTCAGGGGATATTACGACTGCCTATTTAGAAAAAAATTATTTTAAATTTGCGATAACAACATAGCGTTGTCACTGACGAAGCCTAGCTGTTAAGTTAGTTCCGATGTTTGAAGGTGAGCTTCGCTACTCTTGGGATATGACTCATTTGGGTAAACATAATCGCCAGCATCCTAGCAAACACGGATTTTGTCAGGATTTTCTTGCTCAACGCAGATTGTTGAGTTCACGCACGAGTTGGCTCTTGCAATAGATAAGCTTAAAGTGGTTGAATGTATATTCTTGGACTGCAAAAAAGCAAATGATGGTGTTGCATATCACCTTCTGCGTAGTACATTTTATCCTATGAACTGAATGAATCGGTTTTTGCATTGTTATTACTATTGGCCCTATAGCTTTGTTCAAAAGTACGTTAACCGGACTATAGCGAATGAAAATGATTCCGTATACCTGCAGATTTATTCGAATTTAATAACACCCTGGTGTGCTTATTCAGAAAAGTTTTTGGATGTTAAACAGTGTGTTAACGGCACCTTTAAAGACAACCTTCATTCCAATTGGATACGTATACCGCAAATTATTCTGCTGTGACCACGGCCGAGGAATATAAATACCTAGGAGTTTATTTAGGGAGTGGTTAGAGGTTAAATAGGCAGGTTCACACCATAAAAGTAACGGCTGCATATGTTTTTGGCTTTCTGAGACGAAATTTCAGTGAACCTCCATCTAACTGAAAAGAACAACCGTATTTCACTTATGTGCGCTCAATCTTGGAGTACGCGTGTGTTTTCGTGGATCCCTATACCAAAGAGCTTGTTGATACGCTCGAAAACATACAGAATATGTCAGAGCGATTCGTATTAGGTAAATGGCACGCTCAACTTGTTATGAGATAAAGTAAAAGTAAACTGAAATGGCAGGACGTGAAAGATCAAAGACGAAACCACAGGTTGAACTTTTTTCGTAATATCTATCATTCGAAAACTGTTGTAGAAGGGGAGAAGTATGTCCAAGCGCCATTCTACATATCGCAAAGTGGGACCGCTAGCTTAAAGCAAATTATTAACTTTCCTTTAAAGGTGACGCCTTGCGCGATTCGTTTTACTTTACATCAATAATGCAGTGTAATTATCTATGACGTATGATTGCATTAACTGTTTATATTGACGATTTTCAGCGCGCTTTGTAGAATTATTTTGTTATTTGGTCTCATATTTAATGCTTAGTGCTATGTATCTCCCTTCTGTAATGCATGCAAAGGCAAGCAGGCATCAAATAAATAAATAAATAAATAAATAAATAAATAAATAGACAGATAAATAAATTAATTAAATAATAAATTAATAAATAAAACAATAAATAAATAAATGAATAAAAATAAATAAACAAATAAATAAATAAATAAATAAATAAACTTCCAGAGGCGCAAGTTTGCCTCCGACGGGTTAAGAACCCTACGCATTCAACCTTGACCAATAAAATAGTTATTGCCCTATTCGTTGCAGTATGCAAGGTTTCCTGTATGCATGCTACCATTGCTATGTTATTGGTTTGAAACAAATTAAGTAACTCTAATTTTACGCCTTTCCTTGCGTGAACACAAAGAGATACAACTGCAGCCACCTGAAGCAGGGCGTCATTCGCGACTCGTCTAGAATTTTTTGAACGTAGTATGACATTAGAAGAAAATTAAGCTCTTTTGTACAATTAAGTGGTGTGGACGTATACTCATGAAAACAACATTAAAATAGAGTGAAAATGAAAGTACCTGTTCGCTCTTTCTTAGGATTAGTCCTGCGTAAGATCATCAGAAAAGTTGATCGAGTAGAAAATGTCTTTGCAAGAAAAATGGGCAAAAACTGGACATACATTTTTGTGAAGGAGTTATAATAAATGCTCCAGAGTGTTTTGTTGAGAACCAAAACGCTTCGTAAAGGCATTCACGCTGGTTTTCTATACATCAAAATTGGTCAAGAAACTGTTATAAAAATAGTTTATGTAGTCATAGCATGAAAGTGTTCCGGAATATTGCCTTAAAGGAAATTGGCTAAAAGCGGCGCAATTTATCTCTCTGAAATTCAACCCACTAAAGTATGCGCCCTCCGCCGCCCCCCCCCCCTCTTCTTTCCCCGTTTATTACAGGTAAGCCACCCCGCAGAGGATATCAGGACCTGGACAGTACATCTATTCAAGCTCTACAAAGAACTGAATATTTTCTGTGTTCGGCAGTAAAAGAGGCACAGCAATTAAAGGAACAACAATTTGTGAGCACTGTTAATAAATGAATTTTGTTGTCAACTGAGGCTGGTAATTAAGCAAGGCTGCCCTGAAAGCTTGACGGCTGGTGGTTGCGCCCGAGCTCACTTTGATATGGCTGCATTGGACCCAAAATGCTGGGTTTGTGCTGCTTCTGCTCTGCGCGAATGAGTCATCTCCTTGCGTGACATGCAGGGACCGGCCTCAGTACAGCTAACGTACTGTGGCTCAACTCCAATGCCCGTAGCACGGCCGTATTTCCGGTAGCTGCAGTCCGGCTGGAGTCTGACGACCGCATCTCGGCTGTCCTCCGGCGGACGTACTTCGGCCGTACACGGGTGGCTTCGGAATGGCCGGAGCCCTACGGCTGGAACCTGGCCGTATGACCGTAAGCCGGTCGACTGGCCGACGGACACTGGCCGTTGGACAGCCATGGGAGTACGGCCGTATACGGCCAAAAGGCCCACATCTGGACATGGGCCGAACATGGCTGCCGGAAAACGGCCGGACAGAAAATCACCGGCCAAAGTACACCGGCCTGTTTTAGGCCGAACAGTCCTGTGCTGCCTGGGAATCGCCTCCCGAGAGGAATCCTTGCTCCCGTTCCTTTAGCGCTGTCTCGTCGCTGCTCGCTGCCGGCACACTCCCCTCTCGTGCTCCGCGCTCCGCGGGGACCCGCTCGTCGTCGTCTTCTCTTCCACCGCCGGCTTGTTTCCGTCGTCTACTTGCGCGTTGTCGCGGCCGGGGTATGCCAGTCATCACATTCACCCCCCTGCCCGAGAGGTTTGTTTGGAGCAAACAAAACTCGGCACATAATGTTAGCACGGCCGCAACGAGACATATGGCACTGAAGCACGTTCTGTCGTGCCAAACTTTCTAGCACCACGACAAGAGTACTGTCCGAAACAGTCCAAAACAGCCTCTAGCCCAATGAAAGGGAAGCCAACAAAAGAAACAGCGTTTGCCACTCTTTTAAAACCACTCTGTAGACTAAACTGCCTACTTAAAAAGTTGGACAAAGGTGCCCTCTTCCGTCCCTACTCTGTGAGTGGGTGGGAAATGTACAGGTAATTCGGCACGAGCAGTCGGTGGTAGTACAGGAGTTAGAGAAAATGACACACCCGCAACTTCGTTGTTGGGTGCGAGTGGCATCTTGAACCCTGTGAAGGGGTTTCTCTTCTAGGCGCTGGGCAAGAGGTGGACGACCAGATCGATGGGAACACGCCGAAATGCCTCGATCTCCGCCACGATCTCCCGTGGCTACTCGGTGTTTAGGCGCAGTCCTCTGACACATGCGACACAACTTTACGAAGCGTGCGGTGTCAGCTTGCATCCCAGGCCAGTAGAAGTCCTTGCAGACGCGCTCCATGGTTCGCCTGATACCCCTGTGACTGCCCAGGTTTCCTTGATGGGCCTTGTCCAAGACTATGCCTCGTAGTTCCTGGGGGACGACGAGTTGATTTCTTTCTTTTCCGGAGGGAAACTGATTGCGTCGATAAATAACCCCAGCAGTCTTGACGAACTCGATCACCGTTGCGTTGAATGTCCCCTTTCTGCCGACCTCGCCGAAAAACTTTCGGAGAGAAGGGTCTTGCTGCTGTAGCGCACATACGTCAGCAGAGGTGATAGTGCAGGGGCTGTCAGCAACGGCAGGTACCTGCGGCATTGTTCTTGGAGCCTCGCTTTTTGATGCGTAGGCGCAACTGTGGGACTTCGATCCTGCTACAGCTGGCGAAGACGACGGCAGGTTCCGACCGCGCAGGTCTTCTGGGACGCGGACGCTGCCTTCTCCAAGAACCGTGCTTGCTATTACCGGCTTCCTTTCGTGAGACACCTTGCATCTGTTTCTGCAGTCATACTCTGGCGGAGCCTGGCGTCGTTGAGACTTGGTCGGCGCTTCCATCGCAAAGGAATTGGGTCCAGGCAATGAACCTGCTGCTTGGCCCTCGTTCTCAGGCAGGTTTGCGCCAGCTTCAGCCTGGTGTCCGAGATTGCGGGCCCTTAAGCAGAAGGCATTCTTCTAGCTGGGCTAACTGGAATGCGGAGACGTCGACTTCGTCCAACAGTCTGCTGGCCGATGGCCCTGCTTATTACATAACAAGCAGTAAGGCCTCGTCTTAGGATACTCCTGGTCAGAAGGCCTGTCGACTTCAGGCTGCCAGCACCTCTCGTCTTCTCGGCTTCTTTCCAAGTCGGTGAGACCTTGCGCTTCAAGGTAGTGGTCGGCGGTTTCGACTAAGTGGTCCACGTTTTTGTAGCCCCTTTCTTTGAGAAAAATGGCTAGCTTCTCGTGACAGCTGTTCAGGAATTGTTCGGCCACTATTTTGTCTCGGAGCGCGGCGTAGGTCTGCTCCGTTTTGGCCTGCTCCTGCCAATTGTCAAAGTAGCCGAGTAGGCGGCCCGAAAATTGACGGCCTGTCTCCGAATTCTGTGGCTTATACTCCCTTAACAAGCACCTGCAGCCCTCCCCGGTGTACCTGAACCTCTGTAGCAGGGTCTGCTTTAGTTTAGGGTAATCCATGGCATCATCAGAAGACATGCGACCAACGGAACTGAGAGCTTCACCAGTCAAGCACAAGTGTAGGGACAGCGCCCACTTGTCTGAGGGCCACCCTTGACTGGTTGCCACCCTCTCAAAACACTCGATGTAGGCGTCAAGCTCATCTCAATCCTCGTTGAAGGCTGGAATGAACTTGTGACGGCTGTGGACGCCTTGTGCTGCATTAGTCGCAGTGACACTTCTCACGGCGTCCGAACTCGCGTTGGAACCCTGCGACCGCTCCTGAAGTTGTAGCCTCAGTTTTAGCATGACACGTTCACCCTCAATGCGCGCTCTGGTCTTGGACTCTGTCTTCTGTGGTAGTATTGCCGCTTCTTTAGCCGCCTCGCGTTCAGTTGCGCACCGGTCCCTCTCTTTTATGCGTTCCTCGTCAATCCATCCTTTTAGAGCTGGTCCGGACAGTCCTAGCTCCTTCCCAATGGACATCAACTTTTTTAGATCCATCCTCGCTTGCCACACCCACTTGCCTGCTTAGTCGCAAGATAGAATTCGAGCACGCGGTCCTGTCGCGGACGCCAGAAATTGTGACGCCGCGTGTTAAGCAGGCGGGCGTATGGCCCACGGACGAGGATCAACGACCAGGGACGCCATGGGTAGAGAACAACTAAAAAAACATATATTCTTCTGAGGACACACAAACACTGGGGAAAAAAACTGGCGACCTGATCGGCAACAAAAAGCAGCACACGCGCCACGCGGAGGAATGGCTATAACATGGAAGTCCGAACCAAAGTTCGCGCGGAAGGGAAAAACGAGGGGACACGCTCACGTTCCAGTCTATTCGACGCTGGGCGGGATGACGTCGATGGAACGCGTGGAACCTCGGTCGAACGTCGCCTGTTGAGACGTGGTGGTCGCAGGTACAGAATGTCGATGCCCGCGCTAGTTCTTGGCCACTCTAGGCCTCACCCTGAATATTGGCCCAGAACATGCCTCCGGATCTCGCCAGAGGGAACAGGCACCCCGTGTTGCAGCAGAGGGACCCCGGAGCAGCTCCCGGGACGATTCCCGGAGCACGGCGCAAGCACGCTCCTAGCTTGCCCTCCAACCGCCTCCCGAGAGGAATCCTTGCCCCCATTCCTTTAGCGCTGTCTCGTCGCTGCTCGCTGCCGGCACACTCCCCTCTCGTGCTCTGTGCTCCACATGGACCCGCTCGTCGTCATCTTCTCTTCCACCGCCGGCTTATTTCTGTCGTCTGCTTGCGCGATGTCGCGGCCGGGGTAGGCCAGTCATCACACTCACCATGAAGGGGTCACTATTATAACCAGGAAGCATTTTTTGTCCCACCTGAATCCCCTCACCGATATCTTTAATTCGATACTCCACACACACTAGCAGAACCCCAGTGTATTTTAAACCATTGCATGACTCACTGTCACTGTCTCATGATTACGACCAGGATGTATTTGTTATTTGTCCAACGTTATTTTCGCAATCGAAACCTTTATTCGTGACTATGCACACCTATCCCAGGTGGCACAGAAAGTGTGCCCCAAGACCGGCCCGTCTATGGCCGCTTTCTGGCATGTCCGGCCAGCATCCAGGTTCTGGCAGCCATTGATCATGCTTTGAACGGCCAACATTAGGCAACCAGCGCTTCGGCATTTTTCCGTCCGCCCGTGTCCGGACGCACAACTGCAGCTAACCGGCTGCCAGATATTCAGTTCTCTTACGGCTGCCGATGTTGAGAAAAAGAACGGCCGAAGTACGGCCTTAGGGCATCCGTTTTTTCATCGGGAAGCGGTAATCGGCCGAAGCACGGCAAGCGATCGGCCACAGAATATGCGTATTCTTGCGGCAGTTGGTGTTCGAAAGGAGACCGGCCGGAGCGCGGCTGCCGTGCATTCGTTGTTTCAACAGTGAACCGCGCGTCCGGCGGACGTACGGCCCCAGAATATACGTTTTTCATTCGGTTAGCTGTCCTCGGCCGAATTCCGGCAAGCGAATGGCCACAGAATATTTGGCAACCGGCGTTCAAGAGGAGACCGGCCTACGTAAGGTATCTCGTTATACGCCATTTTTTCGGCAAACGGCATACAGCCGAACAACGGCTCGGGCCTGGGCGCCGAGAATTCATGCACAGACGTGTTTGGAAAGAGACGGACCGGATTTTTCCAGGAGGGAGAAAAAGCCGTTAGGGAGCCGAAAGATGGGGACACGTTTTTCATCCGCTCCGTGTTTCTAGGTTTTAAATGAACGAACATCGTTTGTCAAACAGTAATGAGTGTTCTCGGTGAACGGGCAAGGTGCAAGGACTCACTTGACATTAGCAGGGAACCTTTTAGGCCATCGAAATGTCATTTATTGCCACAAGAGGACTGTGCCACATCGACGGGTGAGCTAAGCCTCGCCAGTCATCGCCGCTACCACGCCTCTGCCGCCGGCTTCGTCGACGCATCAGCTCGAGGCTATTCGCCCGCTCAAGAAATGGAGAGCATTGGAGACATCGACCCGCCAGAGATGTCCGATCCGAGATGGAGATGGTTCACCAAAATAACTGGCCTTCAAGGTCGTCGAACAAGCGGCCACCACGCAGGAGCTAAACCGCCACCATGTCAAGGACTCCCCACCAAAGAAAGGCAAGTGCGAGCAAAAGCGCAAGTTATTCTGCTTACAATTAAACTGCGACAAGCAATGTTGCACTATGTTGTTGGTGATAAACGTAGAAGAGACTCGCTCGTGCATTGGTAGGATCAACTTCATGCCCTGCACTATGTTACTTCAGGGGATATTACGACTGCCTATTTAGAAAAAAATTATTTTAAATTTGCGATAACAACATAGCGTTGTCACTGACGAAGCCTAGCTGTTAATTTAGTTCCGATGTTTGAAGGTGAGCTTCGCTACTCTTGGGATATGACTCATTTGGGTAAACATAATCGCCAGCATCCTAGCAAACACGGATTTTGTCAGGATTTTCTTGCTCAACGCAGATTGTTGAGTTCACGCACGAGTTGGCTCTTGCAATAGATAAGCTTAAAGTGGTTGAATGTATATTCTTGGACTGCAAAAAAGCAAATGATGGTGTTGCATATCACCTTCTGCGTAGTACATTTTATCCTATGAACTGAATGAATCGGTTTTTGCATTGTTATTACTATTGGCCCTATAGCTTTGTTCAAAAGTACGTTAACCGGACTATAGCGAATGAAAATGATTCCGTATACCTGCAGATTTATTCGAATTTAATAACACCCTGGTGTGCTTATTCAGAAAAGTTTTTGGATGTTAAACAGTGTGTTAACGGCACCTTTAAAGACAACCTTCATTCCAATTGGATACGTATACCGCAAATTATTCTGCTGTGACCACGGCCGAGGAATATAAATACCTAGGAGTTTATTTAGGGAGTGGTTAGAGGTTAAATAGGCAGGTTCACACCATAAAAGTAACGGCTGCATATGTTTTTGGCTTTCTGAGACGAAATTTCAGTGAACCTCCATCTAACTGAAAAGAACAACCGTATTTCACTTATGTGCGCTCAATCTTGGAGTACGCGTGTGTTTTCGTGGATCCCTATACCAAAGAGCTTGTTGATACGCTCGAAAACATACAGAATATGTCAGAGCGATTCGTATTAGGTAAATGGCACGCTCAACTTGTTATGAGATAAAGTAAAAGTAAACTGAAATGGCAGGACGTGAAAGATCAAAGACGAAACCACAGGTTGAACTTTTTTCGTAATATCTATCATTCGAAAACTGTTGTAGAAGGGGAGAAGTATGTCCAAGCGCCATTCTACATATCGCAAAGTGGGACCGCTAGCTTAAAGCAAATTATTAACTTTCCTTTAAAGGTGACGCCTTGCGCGATTCGTTTTACTTTACATCAATAATGCAGTGTAATTATCTATGACGTATGATTGCATTAACTGTTTATATTGACGATTTTCAGCGCGCTTTGTAGAATTATTTTGTTATTTGGTCTCATATTTAATGCTTAGTGCTATGTATCTCCCTTCTGTAATGCATGCAAAGGCAAGCAGGCATCAAATAAATAAATAAATAAATAAATAAATAAATAAATAGACAGATAAATAAATTAATTAAATAATAAATTAATAAATAAAACAATAAATAAATAAATGAATAAAAATAAATAAACAAACAAATAAATAAATAAATAAATAAATAAACTTCCAGAGGCGCAAGTTTGCCTCCGACGGGTTAAGAACCCTACGCATTCAACCTTGACCAATAAAATAGTTATTGCCCTATTCGTTGCAGTATGCAAGGTTTCCTGTATGCATGCTACCATTGCTATGTTATTGGTTTGAAACAAATTAAGTAACTCTAATTTTACGCCTTTCCTTGCGTGAACACAAAGAGATACAACTGCAGCCACCTGAAGCAGGGCGTCATTCGCGACTCGTCTAGAATTTTTTGAACGTAGTATGACATTAGAAGAAAATTAAGCTCTTTTGTACAATTAAGTGGTGTGGACGTATACTCATGAAAACAACATTAAAATAGAGTGAAAATGAAAGTACCTGTTCGCTCTTTCTTAGGATTAGTCCTGCGTAAGATCATCAGAAAAGTTGATCGAGTAGAAAATGTCTTTGCAAGAAAAATGGGCAAAAACTGGACATACATTTTTGTGAAGGAGTTATAATAAATGCTCCAGAGTGTTTTGTTGAGAACCAAAACGCTTCGTAAAGGCATTCACGCTGGTTTTCTATACATCAAAATTGGTCAAGAAACTGTTATAAAAATAGTTTATGTAGTCATAGCATGAAAGTGTTCCGGAATATTGCCTTAAAGGAAATTGGCTAAAAGCGGCGCAATTTATCTCTCTGAAATTCAACCCACTAAAGTATGCGCCCTCCGCCGCCCCCCCCCCCCCTCTTCTTTCCCCGTTTATTACAGGTAAGCCACCCCGCAGAGGATATCAGGACCTGGACAGTACATCTATTCAAGCTCTACAAAGAACTGAATATTTTCTGTGTTCGGCAGTAAAAGAGGCACAGCAATTAAAGGAACAACAATTTGTGAGCACTGTTAATAAATGAATTTTGTTGTCAACTGAGGCTGGTAATTAAGCAAGGCTGCGCTGAAAGCTTGACGGCTGGTGGTTGCGCGCGAGCTCACTTTGATGTGGCTGCATTGGACCCAAAATGCTGGGTTTGTGCTGCCTCTGCACTGCGCGAATGAGTCATCTGCTTTCGCGACATGCAGTGGCCGGCCTCAGTACAGCTAACGTACAGTGGCTGAACTCCAATGCCCGCAGCACGGCCGTACTTCCGGTAGCTGTAGTCCGGCTGGAGTCCGACGACCGCATCTCGGCTGTCCTCCGGCGGACGTACTTCGGCCGTACACGGGTGGCTTTTGAATGGCTGGAGCCCTACGGCTGGAATCTGGCCGTATGACCGTAAGCCGGTCGACTGGCCGACGGACACTGGCCGTTGGACAGCCATGGGAGTACGGCCGTATACGGCCAAAAGGCCCACATTTGGACATGGGCCAAACATGGCTGCCGGAAAACGGCCGGACAGAAAATCACCGGCCAAAGTACACCGGCCTGTTTTAGGCCGAACAGTCCTGTGCTGCCTGGGATGGGTCATCATTGTGAATTCCAACCCTTACTATGACTCACCATAACTCAGTCATAATTATGACCACGAAGCATTTTTTGTTGGTGCCACATGATGTCCCTTCTCGACACCTTCACTTTGATACCCAATTTGCCCAAGCTGCCCATCACTTGAATTTTAACCCAATCTGGGACTATCCATGACCTCTTCGTTACACGGTTCGCGGTTTTTGATAGATTTTCTTTTTTTTCTTATTTTAGTTTCTGTAATTTTGTTTCAGCAATTATCAACATTTACGCTTTTATATATGTTACAGGTTGGCCTTCCGCGATGTGTACATTTTTGTGGAAATGCAGGCCGTTACACTGTCCTGGCTGGGGGGGGGGAGGTGGATGGGGAGAGGGGAATATTGGGTAAAGAATGCTACTCATTAAAAAGCAAAGGCATATCCATGAACGCCTCGGGCTTCAGAGATTCGCATGGAAACTTCGCTTTGACACAATGTGTATTTTTTAGGATGCTACCAAGGAAGCACGGTGCCGTAACCCTAAAAAGCTTCGATGTGAATGAACTAAGCAGTGAGCGCTCGTCTCTTCGCACAATGTTGTTTGTTTCTCCCCAGGGCCCCAGCACGCTATCGCCTCTGTACCCCCTCTATCATGAACATGAACACGGGGCCTATATGAAGACTTTGATATCCAATATATACGAAAAATTGCTTGCAAGCAGCACTAATCAGCATGGCCAGCAGGTATAGCTGTATTAATTCTGCAACGAAAATTCTTTCCAACCTCACAGGAGTGACGGTATTATGTCATACCAAATGCAAGTTTGATCTCACGAATTTGCACCCGTAATATTTTTACCACGGGTGAATGTTAAATCTGAATGGTAATAAATTCTCAGTTCACCTGAGCCCGGGTAATTCCTATCACGAGGGAGTTGTGAGTCCATTTGAGCACAGAATACATTTTGAGTTTCGAGTACATTTTGAGTTTGAGTACATTTTGTGTTCTAAGTACTTTTTGAGCTTTGAGTCTGAGTAAGTTCTGCGTTTCCCGCTCACTGTGAATTTCAGTTTGAGTTACCGCAGGTGCGCTGCTGAGCAATGAGTCTGAGTTTCAGTGAAAAGGGATTCGAAAATAAATTTGTGAGCAAGTTTGTGTGAGCCGCGCCAACTTCGCCAAGGTATACCTGCATTACACAATGATATGGTTTGCGCGCTGCCTGGGAAATGACTAGCCTGAACACACAATTGATACAATTACGGTGGACTGCCAGCTCAGAGCCTCTTCTTCGGTATGGTGTGGATTCAGCTGCCGTGAGCTGCTGTATTGCACCTTCATATATGGCTGTAGAGCCTCATCTTCCTGTGTTAAGGCTGCTATGACACCTGCTGTTAGTGGCGGCCGTGGCAGGGCCTCAAACATATCTGCGTCACCTGGAGCATGTGACTGTTTTGGTGCAACTTACCCGGCCTGTTCTTGAGGTCGTAGTCGTAGACTGCCAGTTTCAAGCACCATCATGTCATGCGAGGCGAACACATCTACAACAAAGCCTTTTTCGGACCCAGGATCCCAAGCAGAGGTTGATAATCAGTGACGAACGTGACATTGCGTCCTAGGACGCACCTGTGGAAACGGTCAGCCGCGGGCACTACCGCAAGACCTTCTCTGTCTAGCTGTGCATAGTTACGCTCGGCTGCCCCTAGTGCGAAAGTCGCAAATGCTACCGGGGCCTCTCTTCCCAAAGTGTCTTGCTGTACAGTACTGCTCTAACGCCGTACGGTGACGAATCAGAGAAGCTTGTGAGAGGCTTGGTCTCGTCATAGTATGCTAATGCGGTTCTTCTCACAAGGAGCTGTATAAGCTAATCAAAAGCATTCTCGCGCTTTATATGCCATTTCCCCGGAACATCGTTTTGCAGGAGCTTGTAGAGCACTAAAGGGATCATTGCTCTGCCTTCTAGATAACGGTCACAAAAAGCTAACATCCCTAGGAATGACTCCTAGGTTTGCTTGCTTGTCGGTGCGGGAGCTTCGACGATAGCCTTGACCTGGTACTTTGTTGCTGGAATACTTTGACATCGATTCTGTGGCCAAAAAATTTACTTCCGGCACTGCAAAACAACACTTGACCTCGGTTAGTCGAAGGTGTACCTTGACCAGTCTCTGAAGAACTGCTGACAGTCGGTCGTGGTGCTGTGCTTCAGTGGCCCCTTTGGCGACAATGTCGCCGAGGTAAACACAAACACAAGCAAGTCCACACAATCCAGTCTCCATGAACCTTTCGAAAATGGCGTGGGCTGATGATTCACCGACGGCTAGCCGCTTAATCTTGTACAGTCCACTTATTGTGTAATGGTGAGGATATCTGCCTTCGTTGACGCCACCGTAAGCTGTTTTTATGCTTCAGCTATGTCCGGTGTGTTAAAGATCGTTCCACCTCGCAGGCTACTTAACACTTCCTGCGTTCCTGGGAACGGGTTTTTTGCCTTTTTTGTAGTCTCCTTGACAGTGCAGCGATCGTCGCCGCAGCGGCGCAGATAGCCGTGTTTTTCTTGCGTACCAACACAAGAGGGGTAGCCCACTTGGCATGCTGTTTTGGCTCTAGCACCCCTTGATCTTCCAGGCGGTCAAACTCAGCTTCGTGGGCCGAGCGAATTGCGAAGGGCACGGGACGCGCTCTCATAAACTTCGGTTTTGCTTCCTCTTTCAACTCCAGATGTACTGGTACACCAGCAGTATGTATTCCGCAAACACTCCCTGGTACTCCTGTAGAAGCTCGGCAATGCCTAGGTGCTTATTTGACTGATGAATGACACCGATCTGAATGCCTAGCTTGGTGAACCAGTTGCACCCCAGAAACTGCTGCCCGAACCTTTCACCACTATCAGTGGCAGTCAGCACATTTTGTCAGTGAGGCTGACATTTGCTGTTGCTGTTCCAAGCAAAACGCCCAGACCAAGTGCGTAGGTAAATGTCGTTAGGTTGCAGCTTTGACACGTTAGTAGGCCACAAGGTACAAAATGTCTTGTGCTTGACCGTTGTTGAGGCCGCACCTGAGTCCACCTAGAAGGTTGCCGGCTCACCCTGCACCTTGAATGTCAGCGGTATTTTAGGCCGGGTGCCATCTCTGATGGCACCGGCAGAGTTCTGAAAAGTGGAAGAGCTCTGACACCAGCGGAAGAGCTTTGACACCAGCGGAAGTGTCCGTTCAGGTGACATGCTTAGGCGCCGCACCCAACTAGCTGTTGCGCTGACACCGCTTCCCTCCTCCTTACGTCTTCGCTATGCAGCATAGCTTTATGTGCCCACCACCCTCCCCCCCCCTTCGCTTACGGCAGAAGTTGCCCGTTGAAGCCGCGAACTTGCACGTTGTATTCGAGAAGTGTTTGTCGTCGCAGCGCCAGCAGCGTTGTCCTTCCTCGACTTGGCCTTTCTTGTGCACCGTTGCGGCTGCTGCACTGTTGTTTACCTCGTTTACTTCCGTCTGCTCACCCTTCATGCTCTTCTGCTGACGAATCGCACCCTCTGCGCGGACCGCGGCTTGGGAGAAAGTAGATTTTTTTTTCAACAAAGAGCCGCTGTTGGAGCTGTTTGTCGCGGGGGCTGTTACAGAATTGCCGGGTTCGTCACAATAGACCCCCAGCGCCACGGGGATGGTTCCTCTGTAATAGCGGCCGCTCCCTGCCGCGGGGCGTCACAGTCAAAGAAGGAAAAGTTCCAAAGTTTTCGCTAGCGGAGAGCTTGCGTAAAACTACACCGCACTCACTCACTGATTGTCCCTGCATTTGACCCCGCCGCGGAAATATCGCACGAGAGTACACTTCGACCGCCACTAGGTCGCCGGGAACTATGTCGGCTCGGGAACGTTGTCAAGCTCACTGGAGCTTTTTTTCCGAGCCCACTACTCCTTGGAGTGGAAATAAACAAATTGAAATTGAATTGAACAGTCGGTTTGGTCCGGCGTGAGAGTTTGCAGTAGCGCTCAGACAAACTCGGTGTTTGCGCGCCGCAAAGCGTGAGAAGGTGCTCGCGTTTATTCACTACGTCCTGACGTCGTTAGCTTGAAAATAAAATTCGACGCCCAAACCATGAATTACATGACACACCGTTCTCGTCCAATTCTTCAATGTGGCCAGGGTAGTCCGTCGTACGCGCTGTCATTCTCACTCTTGAGTAGATCATGCCGCGACCGGTGCCCCTTGTCGTCGCCAATTGTAGTTGCCGGAGTTCGGCAGTGCGAGGTGACAATGCCGGACTCGTAGACAAGCTTGTAGTGCTTATAGCACGCAAGGAACGTAGTTTATTTACAATTAGCCGGGACTTGACAGGTGTCATCCACGCTTGAGCGCGCGCAGTTTCTCCTGGCCCGCGCAATCTAAGTAACGTAAGTCATTCATTAAAGCGAGCCCCAGCAGATGGCAGCACTTGTCCGCTCTGGGGCTTGACGGGGGGCAGTGCATGACATCCACGACAATACTATGCTTCATTTTTTGTAGCGAAAGCTACACTACGCTACTTCAAGCAGTCTTCCCGGGGTGACGAGTTTTGACCTTCTGAGCTAGAGGTCAACCCACACCTCCTTCCGCAACCACCAGGCACGGGGCAGCGGCCCGATGGCGGGGAGAGACAGGCGGCGGGAGAGAGATAGGCGAGGCGAGCGAGGAAAAGTGCACGGGAACCGTGTCGCCCCCTGGCGGAGAAAGGCGGCAAGACCGCCTCAGCAGCGATAAGCGCGCGCCCCGAAGGGAGGCTGTGTGCCATGGAGAAAGACGTGTGCACAGCCGTGTGCGATGGAGGAAGACGAACATGCAGCTGTGGTCTCTTGTACAGTGGCGAAGCTTAAACAACGCCGTCAGGGGAAAAAAGGTGATGAAAATCTCCCACCTCCCCTCGCGGGAACCTCTGTGTAGATGCGACGCATAGGCGGTTCACGTTGCAGCGTTGGACAGCGGAGGAACGGCGCTGGAACGATGGAGGGCAGCGGCGCAGGCACCGCGTTTTATAGCGCGCATAACGGTGAGGGAACGCGCCGGCGCCAGTGCGACTGCCGCGGCTATGACGCAACACAATCAAACACAATTCATTATTCCAATCGAATCCAAATCCAATCCAAGCCAAGCCCAGCCAATCGAATCGAATCCACTCCAATACCCCTCGCGAGAGAGTGTTCGCTATCGGAGAGGAGAGGGGGTGAGCGGCGGAGAGCGCAGCTCGCGCGACCGAGGAGAGTGGGGAAGGGGCGGACGCCGACGACGCCGGATGCACGGACAAGGCGAAAGAATGAGATGCAGTCGCATCTAATCAACTAATAAACAGTGTATGCATCGCAAACATGTCTGTATATCCTTGCGAAACCACACCTCGACAATGGGCCTAGCCAAGGCAGTGAAGCGCTCGCAATCCACTAGGGTGAACCAAAACTAAACCACAGCTATTTTTTTTCGTCCGGGTGCATCAGCAGCTGTCTAATGTTTGCAATCTTTCACAAAAAAATGCGTTGCTTAAAAAACAGTGCGTATTTATAAGGTTGTTAGTCAAATGGTTACCTTGAATATCGTAACCGATAATAAGATGTGTATTGCATAGTATGTGGCGCTTTTCATTGCAGACATTTTAGCGAGAGTAGAAGTTGCTCCAGGCCAACACCAAAACGTGAGCGATAAAGCTGCGGTCGCTTACCAGGCTTGTATGGGTGAGTGAATATTTATATGTAGTATCGGATACCACTCAAACTTCTGTGTTTTAGTTGCAGACGTTTGAATGGTTATTATATCTTAAGTGTATTCTCCCTCCGTGAATGTGAACGCCTTGAAATAAATCTGCGCAGCTAGGACATGGCCGTTTGAGTCTAGCAAAAAATGCTCGCCCTGCACATTTAATCGCGGCTAATACAATGCGGTATTGCGCATTTAGGAACAATCGCTGGTTATAAAGGGACCTAACTTTTAAAGACGACAGTCTTTCTCTCCCTACTTAAACACTAAAATTTTGGTCGCTGTCTGTCAGTCGGTCGTCTGTCTGTTCCTTGATGCAGCGCCTGTCTAGAAGTCCACAGGCATTAACTGAAATTATATCTAGGAAAAACCTTTACAACCTACAAAATCTGTAGCCTACTTCGTACCTGTGAACACTTTTCAGCAATAGGCAAGCATTGGGCTGATTGAGGCAACACAAGCGACAAACTTCAACTAGCAGTGTTTTTGAATTAGGAATAGACGCGGGCTTAATTTCTGCAATCACAAATGACGAAAGCGTGCTTGAACAAAAGTACAAAAACCACTGACGCTTCGGCTTCGAAATTGAGACGGCAACCTAAGGTCAACGATAACAAATGGCCGAAGAGATTTAACGTAACCCCTGCAAGCATAAGAAAATTCAAATAAATTTGACAAACTTCCATTGCATTTTTCATGGGAAGAACAGGACTGACGAGGATGAACGTGGGAGCCCGAGGAGAGAGGCAATTGCGTTGCATGGACCGCAGAAGATTATCCTGTTTCGAAAACATATGCAGCGAAGTGAGCGGATAATCGACGAATTTTATATCCGTCATGATCCGACACTTACAGCTTGACACATATGTGGCACCAGCTCCCTCCCTACTTACTACAAGGATATTTACCTCCATGGAAGAAGTGTGCAGCTAATGAACTTTGAAATGCAGGAACTGTAAGCAACGACAGTCAGTCGCAACTCGAGCTATGGTTTTGTAGACGCTGGGCATGCTATATGTGAATGAACACGCACCCCCGGCATGACGGCCGACCATCCATTCTAGCGGAAGAAATGTAGGCCTAGATAGGGTATTTTGGCCTTCAATTTGAAAGTGTTAGAGACTTGTACAGGTCTACAGGAGTACTTTCAGCATAATGGTTACTAAATTAAATGCACGATTACGCTGATTTTCACAAATAGGACGGTAACAGTGGAAAAGAAAACGACTCAAAAAGAAGGACCCGAAGGATGTTAATGTGAGGAAACAAGGGCAACATTAGTGGACTGTGTCTGTGTTACCAAACTAGTTACATATGCAGTACCCCAATTTTATGAAAACAGCGTTTATGGAGCCCAGAATTGGCGATGGCAGCGCCTCTTATTCATAGTCACACAAAGAAGAAAAAAGTTGCTCGTAACATCTATCTGTGGGTTCTGAGATGTACGACACGATAGTGTTACTTCGACGTCAAAACAATGTTTCGAAACAGTTTCTGCATTTATTTTTTGTGCTTTTCAGGCACTAACGTTCAGCGCAGCGGAATACTAGCGGCAACAGTTTTTAGTTCCCGCTCGCTGCGGCAGTGTAACCACAAAAGCCATCGACGATCGTGTGCCTCAATATTTGCGCATGATATCATCTCTTCAGAGGTTTTGGTCAGTTTCAGCGAGGTGCAGTGTCCGTTTTTAAAGTGTTATTCCTCAGCGTCATAGCCCGACTGAAATTGGGGTCTGTTGCTAAGCGATAGAGAGAGAGAGATAGTGAGAAGTCCTTTATTGAGTCAGATACAGTGAAGTTCGGGAAAAAGGGATAACCGATTGTAAGGAAAAAAGGTTGTAACCTGAAGTCCAGTGCCCCAGATGCAGCACCTACCTCGGTTCGCCTTTCTTACACCTAACCCATAACTTGAAGTGTTCAGCTGGTCAGGGCTTTGTGTTTCAAGAAGATAGTGTAACGCTGGTTACGAATGAGGACTGGTTCAGGTTTATATACAAGACGAACTTGTGCACAGTTAGAGATTGTGTGCTACTGGTAGCCTCAGAGCTGGACGTTGCATTCTTCCTTTTTCGCCCATTGCGCATCTGTTTTTCTTCTTTCTTCCCTACCAGTTGTTTGCAAATTACTGACGTCAGTGTCAAGCCAAGGGGCAAGTTCGAACAGTGATATGATGGTTTTTGCATTACTGTCCTCTTCGTGTACCCATCGGTCCGATGCAATTAGCAACAGAACACGAAGCGCAAGAGAAAAAAGAGAACAAATAATCTGCAAAATCAAGCAGAAGACACTGTAGCGCCTGCGCATCATGCCGCTGCAAGACCTCCTGAAGGGGAGCGTCGGCGACGATCCTTTTATATCCGTTTGCCTCCAGGTATGTGTCGCTGCCTCCCACATTGCGTGCAATTTGGCCAGCTGATCAAAGACCAGACGATGGGCGTGCACCAAGTGGCATCGGGCACGTCCCGGAGAGTCGATGATTTGACGCACGTGCTATTATGGAATAGTTCGTCATGCTACTTGAAGGGTACATTGGAAACGTGGCTTTTAGAAGGGGCATGCCAGTGGATATAGTAGTTTTCCAGACTGGCGGAAATCAAGCAGAAGACACGGTAGCGCCTGCACACCATGCCGCTGCCAGACTCACTGAAGGGGAGCGTCGGCGAAGATCTTTTATATCCGTTTACTAGCAGGTGGGTGTCGCTGCCGTCCCACGTCGTGTGCAATTCGGCTAGCTGATCATGGACCAGCCGACGGGCGTGAACCACGTGCAAGCTAGCACGTACCGGAGAGTCGATGATTTGGCGCACGCTCTGGTATGGAATGATTCGTCATGCTACTTGAAGGGCACATTGGTAACGTGGCTTTTTGAAAGGGCATGCAAGTGGAGATAGTGGTTTCCCAGACTGGCGGCAATCTGCAAAATCAAGCAGAAGACACTAGCGCCTGCACACAATGACGCTGCCGGACCCAATGAAGGGGAGCGTCGGCGACGACGTTTTATATCCGTTTACCTCCAGATGGTTGTCGCTGCCATCCCGCGTCGTGTGCAATTTGGCCAGCTCATTATGGACAAGCCGACGGGCGTGCACCACGTGGCAGCGGAAACGTCCCGAAGAGCCGATGATTTCGCGCACGTGCTATTATGGAAGAGTTCGTCATGCTGCTTGAAGAGCACATTGCAAACGTGGCTTTTGAAAGGGGCATGCAAGTGGAGATAGTGGTTTCCCAGACTGGCGGCAATCTGCAAAATCAAGCTGAAGACACTGTAGCGCCTGCACACCATGCCGCTGCCAGGCCCACTGAAGGGCAGCGTCGGCGACGATCCTTTTATATCCGTTTGCTTCCAGGTATGTGTCGCTGCCGTCCCGCGTCGTGTGTAATTTCGCCAGCTGATCATGGACCAGCCGACGCGCGTGCACCACGTGGCAGCGGGAACGTCCCGAAGAGCCAAGGATTTGGCGCACGTGCTACTATGGAAGCGTTAGTCATGCTGCTTGAAGAGCGCATTGCAAACGTGGCTTTAAAGGGGCATGCAAGAGGAGATAGTGTTTTCCCAGACTGGCGGCAATCTGCAAAATCAAGCAGAAGACACTGTAGCGCCTTCACACCATGCCGCTGCCAGACCCCCTGAAGGGGAGCGTCGGCGACGATCCTTTTATATCCGTTTACCGCCAGGTATGTGTCGCTGCCGTCCCACGTAGTGTGCAATTTGGCCAGCTGATCATGGACCAGCCGACGGGCGTGCACCACGTGGCAGCGGGAACGTCCCGAAAAACCGATGATTTGGCGCACACTCTGGTATGGAATGATTTGTCTTGCTACTTGAAGGGCACATTGGTAACGTGGCTTTTTGAAGGGGCATGCAAGTTGAGATAGTGGTATCACAGACTGGCGGCAATCTGCAAAATCAAGCAGAAGACACTGTAGCGCCTTCACACCATGCCGCTACCAGACCTCTTGAAGGGGAGCGTCGGCGACGATCCTTTTATGTCCGTTTGCCTCCAGGTATGTGTCGCTGCCGTCCCGCGTCGTGTGCAATTTGCCCAGCTGATCATGGACCAGCCGACGGGCGTGCACCACGTGGCAGCGGGAACGTCCCGGAGAGCCGATGATTTGGCGCACGTGCTACTATGGAAGAGTTCGTCTTGCTACTTGAAGGGCACATTGGTAACGTGGCTTTTTGAAGGGGCATGCAAGTTGAGATAGTGGTATCACAGACTGGCGGCAATCTGCAAAATCCAGCAGAAGACACTGTAGCGCCTGCGCATCATGCCGCTGCCAGACCCCCTGAAGCGGAGCGTCGGCGACGATCCTTTTACATCCGTTTGCCTCCAGGTATGTGTCGCTGCCGTCCCGCGTCGTGTGCAATGTGGCCAGCTCATTATGGACCAGCCGACAGGCGTGCACAACTTGGCAGCAGGAACGTCCCGGAGAGCCGATGTTTTGGCGCACGTGCTATTATGGAAGAGTTCGTCTTGCTACTTGAAGGGCACATGGGTAACGTGGCTTTTTGAAGGGGCATGCAAGTTGAGATAGTGGTATCACAGACTGGTGGCAATCGGCAAAATGAAGCAGAAGACACTGTAGCGCCTGCGCATCATGCCGCTGCCAGACCCCCTGAAGCGAAGCGTCGGCGACGATCCTTTTACATCCGTTTGCCTCCAGGTATGTGTCGCTGCCGTCCCGCGTCGTGTGCAATTTGGCCAGCTCATTATGGACCAGCTGACGGGCGTGCACAACGTGGCAGCGGGAACGTCCCGGACAGCCGATGATTTGGCGCACGTGCTATTATGGAAGAGTTTCTCTTGCTACTTGAAGGGCACATTGGTAACGTGGCTTTTTGAAGGGGCATGCAAGTTGAGATAGTGGTATCACAGACTGGCGGCAACCTGCAAAATGAAGCAGAAGACACTGTAGCGCCTGCGCATCATGCCGCTGCCAGACCCCCTGAAGCGGAGCGTCGTCCCGCGTCGTGTGCAATTTGGCCAGCTCATTATGGACCAGCCGACGGGCGTGCACAACGTGGCAGCGGGAACGTCCCGAAGAGCCGATGATTTGGCGCACGTGCTATTATGGAAGAGTTCGTCTTGCTACTTGAAGGGCACATTTGTAACGTGGCTTTTTGAAGGGGCATGCAAGTTGAGATAGTGGTATCACAGACTGGTGGCAATCTGCAAAATGAAGCAGAAGACACTGTAGCGCCTGCGAATCATGCCGCTGCCAGACCCCCTGAAGCGGAGCGTCGGCGACGATCCTTTTACATCCGTTTGCCTCCAGGTATGTGTCGCTGCCGTCCCGCGTCGTGTGCAATTTGGCCAGCTCATTATGGACCAGCTGACGGGCGTGCACAACGTGGCAGCGGGAACGTCCCGGACAGCCGATGATTTGGCGCACGTGCTATTATGGAAGAGTTTGTCTTGCTACTTGAAGGGCACATTGGTAACGTGGCTTTTTGAAGGGGCATGCAAGTTGAGATAGTGGTATCACAGACTGGCGGCAACCTGCAAAATGAAGCAGAAGACACTGTAGCGCCTGCGCATCATGCCGCTGCCAGACCCCCTGAAGCGGAGCGTCGGCGACGATCCTTTTACATCCGTTTGCCTCCAGGTATGTGTCGCTGCCGTCCCGCGTCGTGTGCAATTTGGCCAGCTCATTATGGACCAGCCGACGGGCGTGCACAACGTGGCAGCGGGAACGTCCCGAAGAGCCGATGATTTGGCGCACGTGCTATTATGGAAGAGTTCGTCTTGCTACTTGAAGGGCACATTTGTAACGTGGCTTTTTGAAGGGGCATGCAAGTTGAGATAGTGGTATCACAGACTGGTGGCAATCTGCAAAATGAAGCAGAAGACACTGTAGCGCCTGCGCATCATGCCGCTGCCAGACCCCCTGAAGCGGAGCGTCGGCTACGATCCTTTTACATCCGTTTGCCTCCAGGTATGTGTCGCTGCCGTCCCGCGTCGTGTGCAATTTGGCCAGCTCATTATGGACCAGCCGACGGGCGTGCACAACGTGGCAGCGGGAACGTCCCGGAGAGCCGATGATTTGGCGCACGTGCTATTATAGAAGAGTTCGTCTTGCTACTTGAAGGGCACATTGGTAATGTGGCTTTTTGAAGGGGCATGCAAGTTGAGATAGTGGTATCACAGACTGGCGGCAACCTGCAAAATGAAGCAGAAGACACTGTAGCGCCTGCGCATCCTGCCGCTGCCAGACCCCCTGAAGCGGAGCGTCGGCGACGATCCTTTTACATCCCTTTGCCTCCAGGTATGTGTCGCTGCCGTCCCGCGTCGTGTGCAATTTGCCCAGCTCATTATGGACCAGCCGACGGGCGTGCACAACGTGGCAGCGGGAACGTCCCGAAGAGCCGATGATTTGGCGCACGTGCTATTATGGAAGAGTTCATCTTGCTACTTGAAGGGCACATTGGTAACGTGACTTTTTTAAGGGGCATGCAAGTTGAGATAGTGGTATCACAGACTGGCGGCAACCTGCAAAATGAAGCAGAAGACACTGTAGCGCCTGCGCATCATGCCGCTGCCAGACCCCCTGAAGCGGAGCGTCGGCGACGATCCTTTTACGTCCGTTTACCTCCAGGTATGTGTCGCTGCCGTCCCGCGTCGTGTGCAATTTGGCCAGCTCATTATGGACCAGCCGACGGGCGTGCACAACGTGGCAGGGGGAACGTCCCAAAGAGCCGATGATTTGGCGCACGTGCTATTATGGAAGAGTTCGTCTTGCTACTTGAAGGGCACATTGGTAACGTGGCTTTTTGAAGGGGCATGCAAGTGGAGATAGTGGTTTCCCAGACTGGCGGCAACCTGCAAAATGAAGCAGAAGACACTGTAGCGCCTGCGCATCATGCCGCTGCCAGACCCCCTGAAGGGGAGCGTCGGCGACGATCCTTTTACATCCGTTTGCCTCCAGGTATGTGTCGCTGCCGTCCCGCGTCGTGTGCAATGTGGCCAGCTCATTGTGGACCAGCCGACAGGCGTGCACAACGTGGCAGCGGGAACGTCCCGGAGAGCCGATGATTTGGCGCACGTGCTATTATGGAAGAGTTTGTCTTGCTACTTGAAGGGCACATTGGTAACGTGGCTTTTTGAAGGGGCATGCAAGTTGAGATAGTGGTATCACAGACTGGCGGCAACCTGCAAAATGAAGCAGAAGACACTGTAGCGCCTGCGCATCATGCCGCTGCCAGACCCCCTAAAGCGGAGCGTCGGCGACGATCCTTTTACATCCGTTTGCCTCCAGGTATGTGTCGCTGCCGTCCCGCGTCGTGTGCAATTTGGCCAGCTCATTATGGACCAGCCGACGGGCGTGCACAACGTGGCAGCGGGAACGTCCCGAAGAGCCGATGATTTGGCGCACGTGCTATTATGGAAGAGTTCATCTTGCTACTTGAAGGGCACATTTGTAACGTGGCTTTTTGAAGGGGCATGCAAGTTGAGATAGTGGTATCACAGACTGGTGGCAATCTGCAAAATGAAGCAGAAGACACTGTAGCGCCTGCGCATCATGCCGCTGCCAGACCCCCTGAAGCGGAGCGTCGGCTACGATCCTTTTACATCCGTTTGCCTCCAGGTATGTGTCGCTGCCGTCCCGCGTCGTGTGCAATTTGGCCAGCTCATTATGGACCAGCCGACGGGCGTGCACAACGTGGCAGCGGGAACGTCCCGGAGAGCCGATGATTTGGCGCACGTGCTATTATAGAAGAGTTCGTCTTGCTACTTGAAGGGCACATTGGTAATGTGGCTTTTTGAAGGGGCATGCAAGTTGAGATAGTGGTATCGCAGACTGGCGGCAACCTGCAAAATGAAGCAGAAGACACTGTAGCGCCTGCGCATCATGCCGCTGCCAGACCCCCTGAAGCGGAGCGTCGGCGACGATCCTTTTACATCCGTTTGCCTCCAGGTATGTGTCGCTGCCGTCCCGCGTCGTGTGCAATTTGGCCAGCTCATTATGGACCAGCCGACGGGCGTGCACAACGTGGCAGCGGGAACGTCCCGGAGAGCCGATGATTTGGCGCACGTGCTATTATGGAAGAGTTCGTCTTGCTACTTGAAGGGCACATTGGTAACGTGGCTTTTTGAAGGGGCATGCAAGTTGAGATAGTGGTATCACAGACTGGCGGCAACCTGCAAAATGAAGCAGAAGACACTGTAGCGCCTGCGCATCCTGCCGCTGCCAGACCCCCTGAAGCGGAGCGTCGGCGACGATCCTTTTACATCCGTTTGCCTCCAGGTATGTGTCGCTGCCTTCCCGCGTCGTGTGCAATTTGCCCAGCTCATTATGGACCAGCCGACGGGCGTGCACAACGTGGCAGCGGGAACGTCCCGAAGAGCCGATGATTTGGCGCACGTGCTATTATGGAAGAGTTCGTCTTGCTACTTGAAGGGCACATTGGTAACGTGACTTTTTTAAGGGGCATGCAAGTTGAGATAGTGGTATCACAGACTGGCGGCAACCTGCAAAATGAAGCAGAAGACACTGTAGCGCCTGCGCATCATGCCGCTGCCAGACCCCCTGAAGCGGAGCGTCGGCGACGATCCTTTTACGTCCGTTTACCTCCAGGTATGTGTCGCTGCCGTCCCGCGTCGTGTGCAATTTGGCCAGCTCATTATGGACCAGCCGACGGGCGTGCACAACGTGGCAGGGGGAACGTCCCAAAGAGCCGATGATTTGGCGCACGTGCTATTATGGAAGAGTTCGTCTTGCTACTTGAAGGGCACATTGGTAACGTGGCTTTTTGAAGGGGCATGCAAGTTGAGATAGTGGTATCACAGACTGGTGGCAATCTGCAAAATGAAGCAGAAGACACTGTAGCGCCTGCGCATCATGCCGCTGCCAGACCCCCTGAAAGGGAGCGTCGGCGACGATCCTTTTACATCCGTTTGCCTCCAGGTATGTGTCGCTGCCGTCCCGCGTCGTGTGCAATGTGGCCAGCTCATTGTGGACCAGCCGACAGGCGTGCACAACGTGGCAGCGGGAACGTCCCGGAGAGCCGATGATTTGGCGCACGTGCTATTATGGAAGAGTTTGCCTTGCTACTTGAAGGGCACATTGGTAACGTGGCTTTTTGAAGGGGCATGCAAGTTGAGATAGTGGTATCACAGACTGGCGGCAACCTGCAAAATGAAGCAGAAGACACTGTAGCGCCTGCGCATCATGCCGCTGCCAGACCCCCTAAAGCGGAGCGTCGGCGACGATCCTTTTACATCCGTTTGCCTCCAGGTATGTGTCGCTGCCGTCCCGCGTCGTGTGCAATTTGGCCAGCTCATTATGGACCAGCCGACGGGCGTGCACAACGTGGCAGCGGGAACGTCCCGAAGAGCCGATGATTTGGCGCACGTGCTATTATGGAAGAGTTCATCTTGCTACTTGAAGGGCACATTTGTAACGTGGCTTTTTGAAGGGGCATGCAAGTTGAGATAGTGGTATCACAGACTGGTGGCAATCTGCAAAATGAAGCAGAAGACACTGTAGCGCCTGCGCATCATGCCGCTGCCAGACCCCCTGAAGCGGAGCGTCGGCTACGATCCTTTTACATCCGTTTGCCTCCAGGTATGTGTCGCTGCCGTCCCGCGTCGTGTGCAATTTGGCCAGCTCATTATGGACCAGCCGACGGGCGTGCACAACGTGGCAGCGGGAACGTCCCGGAGAGCCGATGATTTGGCGCACGTGCTATTATAGAAGAGTTCGTCTTGCTACTTGAAGGGCACATTGGTAATGTGGCTTTTTGAAGGGGCATGCAAGTTGAGATAGTGGTATCGCAGACTGGCGGCAACCTGCAAAATGAAGCAGAAGACACTGTAGCGCCTGCGCATCATGCCGCTGCCAGACCCCCTGAAGCGGAGCGTCGGCGACGATCCTTTTACATCCGTTTGCCTCCAGGTATGTGTCGCTGCCGTCCCGCGTCGTGTGCAATTTGGCCAGCTCATTATGGACCAGCCGACGGGCGTGCACAACGTGGCAGCGGGAACGTCCCGGAGAGCCGTTGATTTGGCGCACGTGCTATTATGGAAGAGTTCGTCTTGCTACTTGAAGGGCACATTGGTAACGTGGCTTTTTGAAGGGGCATGCAAGTTGAGATAGTGGTATCACAGACTGGCGGCAACCTGCAAAATGAAGCAGAAGACACTGTAGCGCCTGCGCATCATGCCGCTGCCAGACCCCCTGAAGCGGAGCGTCGGCGACGATCCTTTTACGTCCGTTTACCTCCAGGTATGTGTCGCTGCCGTCCCGCGTCGTGTGCAATTTGGCCAGCTCATTATGGACCAGCCGACGGGCGTGCACAACGTGGCAGGGGGAACGTCCCAAAGAGCCGATGATTTGGCGCACGTGCTATTATGGAAGAGTTCGTCTTGCTACTTGAAGGGCACATTGGTAACGTGGCTTTTTGAAGGGGCATGCAAGTTGAGATAGTGGTATCACAGACTGGTGGCAATCTGCAAAATGAAGCAGAAGACACTGTAGCGCCTGCGCATCATGCCGCTGCCAGACCCCCTGAAGGGGAGCGTCTGCGACGATCCTTTTACATCCGTTTGCCTCCAGGTATGTGTCGCTGCCGTCCCGCGTCGTGTGCAATGTGGCCAGCTCATTATGGACCAGCCGACAGGCGTGCACAACGTGGCAGCGGGAACGTCCCGGAGAGCCAATGATTTGGCGCACGTGCTATTATGGAAGAGTTTGTCTTGCTACTTGAAGGGCACATTGGTAACGTGGCTTTTTGAAGGGGCATGCAAGTTGAGATAGTGGTATCACAGACTGGCGGCAACCTGCAAAATGAAGCAGAAGACACTGTAGCGCCTGCGCATCATGCCGCTGCCAGACCCCCTGAAGCGGAGCGTCGGCGACGATCCTTTTACATCCGTTTGCCTCCAGGTATGTGTCGCTGCCGTCCCGCGTCGTGTGCAATTTGGCCAGCTCATTATGGACCAGCCGACGGGCGTGCACAACGTGGCAGCGGGAACGTCCCGGAGAGCCGTTGATTTGGCGCACGTGCTATTATGGAAGAGTTCGTCTTGCTACTTGAAGGGCACATTGGTAACGTGGCTTTTTGAAGGGGCATGCAAGTTGAGATAGTGGTATCACAGACTGGCGGCAACCTGCAAAATGAAGCAGAAGACACTGTAGCGCCTGCGCATCATGCCGCTGCCAGACCCCCTGAAGCGGAGCGTCGGCGACGATCCTTTTACATCCGTTTACCTCCAGGTATGTGTCGCTGCCGTCCCGCGTCGTGTGCAATTTGGCCAGCTCATTATGGACCAGCCGACGGGCGTGCACAACGTGGCAGGGGGAACGTCCCAAAGAGCCGATGATTTGGCGCACGTGCTATTATGGAAGAGTTCGTCTTGCTACTTGAAGGGCACATTGGTAACGTGGCTTTTTGAAGGGGCATGCAAGTTGAGATAGTGGTATCACAGACTGGTGGCAATCTGCAAAATGAAGCAGAAGACACTGTAGCGCCTGCGCATCATGCCGCTGCCAGACCCCCTGAAGGGGAGCGTCTGCGACGATCCTTTTACATCCGTTTGCCTCCAGGTATGTGTCGCTGCCGTCCCGCGTCGTGTGCAATGTGGCCAGCTCATTATGGACCAGCCGACAGGCGTGCACAACGTGGCAGCGGGAACGTCCCGGAGAGCCAATGATTTGGCGCACGTGCTATTATGGAAGAGTTTGTCTTGCTACTTGAAGGGCACATTGGTAACGTGGCTTTTTGAAGGGGCATGCAAGTTGAGATAGTGGTATCACAGACTGGCGGCAACCTGCAAAATGAAGCAGAAGACACTGTAGCGCCTGCGCATCATGCCGCTGCCAGACCCCCTGAAGCGGAGCGTCGGCGACGATCCTTTTACATCCGTTTGCCTCCAGGTATGTGTCGCTGCCGTCCCGCGTCGTGTGCAATTTGGCCAGCTCATTATGGACCAGCCGACGGGCGTGCACAACGTGGCAGCGGGAACGTCCCGAAGAGCCGATGATTTGGCGCACGTGCTATTATGGAAGAGTTCGTCTTGCTACTTGAAGGGCACATTTGTAACGTGGCTTTTTGAAGGGGCATGCAAGTTGAGATAGTGGTATCACAGACTGGTGGCAATCTGCAAAATGAAGCAGAAGACACTGTAGCGCCTGCGCATCATGCCGCTGCCAGACCCCCTGAAGCGGAGCGTCGGCTACGATCCTTTTACATCCGTTTGACTCCAGGTATGTGTCGCTGCCGTCCCGCGTCGTGTGCAATTTGGCCAGCTCATTATGGACCAGCCGACGGGCGTGCACAACGTGGCAGCGGGAACGTCCCGGAGAGCCGATGATTTGGCGCACGTGCTATTATAGAAGAGTTCGTCTTGCTACTTGAAGGGCACATTGGTAATGTGGCTTTTTGAAGGGGCATGCAAGTTGAGATAGTGGTATCACAGACTGGCGGCAACCTGCAAAATGAAGCAGAAAACACTGTAGCGCCTGCGCATCATGCCGCTGCCAGACCCCCTGAAGCGGAGCGTCCGCGACGATCCTTTTACATCCGTTTGCCTCCAGGTATGTGTCGCTGCCGTCCCGCGTCGTGTGCAATTTGGCCAGCTCATTATGGACCAGCCGACGGGCGTGCACAACGTGGCAGCGGGAACGTCCCGGAGAGCCGATGATTTGGCGCACGTGCTATTATGGAAGAGTTCGTCTTGCTACTTGAAGGGCACATTGGTAACGTGGCTTTTTGAAGGGGCATGCAAGTTGAGATAGTGGTATCACAGACTGGCGGCAACCTGCAAAATGAAGCAGAAGACACTGTAGCGCCTGCGCATCCTGCCGCTGCCAGACCCCCTGAAGCGAAGCGTCGGCGACGATCCTTTTACATCCGTTTGCCTCCAGGTATGTGTCGCTGCCGTCCCGCGTCGTGTGCAATTTGGCCAGCTCATTATGGACCAGCTGACGGGCGTGCACAACGTGGCAGCGGGAACGTCCCGGACAGCCGATGATTTGGCGCACGTGCTATTATGGAAGAGTTTGTCTTGCTACTTGAAGGGCACATTGGTAACGTGGCTTTTTGAAGGGGCATGCAAGTTGAGATAGTGGTATCACAGACTGGCGGCAACCTGCAAAATGAAGCAGAAGACACTGTAGCGCCTGCTCATCATGCCGCTGCCAGACCCCCTGAAGCGGAGCGTCGGCGACGATCCATTTACGTCCGTTTACCTCCAGGTATGTGTCGCTGCCGTCCCGCGTCGTGTGCAATTTGGCCAGCTCATTATGGACCAGCCGACGGGCGTGCACAACGTGGCAGGGGGAACGTCCCAAAGAGCCGATGATTTGGCGCACGTGCTATTATGGAAGAGTTCGTCTTGCTACTTGAAGGGCACATTGGTAACGTGGCTTTTTGAAGGGGCATGCAAGTGGAGATAGTGGTTTCCCAGACTGGCGGCAACCTGCAAAATGAAGCAGAAGACACTCTAGCGCCTGCGCATCATGCCGCTGCCAGACACCCTGAAGGGGAGCGTCGGCGACGATCCTTTTACATCCGTTTGCCTCCAGGTATGTGTCGCTGCCGTCCCGCGTCGTGTGCAATTTGCCCAGCTCATTATGGACCAGCCGACGGGCGTGCACAACGTGGCAGCGGGAACGTCCCGAAGAGCCGATGATTTGGCGCACGTGCTATTATGGAAGAGTTCGTCTTGCTACTTGAAGGGCACATTGGTAACGTGGCTTTTTGAAGGGGCATGCAAGTTGAGATAGTGGTATAACAGACTGGCGGCAACCTGCAAAATGAAGCAGAAGACACTGTAGCGCCTGCACATCATGCCGCTGCCAGACCCCCTGAAGCGGAGCGTCGGCGAGGATCCATTTACGTCCGTTTACCTCCAGGTATGTGTCGCTGCCGTCCCGCGTCGTGTGCAATTTGGCCAGCTTATTATGGACCAGCCGACGGGCGTGCACAACGTGGCAGGGGGAACGTCCCAAAGAGCCGATGATTTGGCGCACGTGCTATTATGGAAGAGTTCGTCTTGCTACTTGAAGGGCACATTGGTAACGTGGCTTTTTGAAGGGGCATGCAAGTGGAGATAGTGGTTTCCCAGACTGGCGGCAACCTGCAAAATGAAGCAGAAGACACTCTAGCGCCTGCGCATCATGCCGCTGCCAGCCCCCCTGAAGCGGAACGTCGGCGACGATCCTTTTACATCCGTTTGCCTCCAGGTATGTGTCGCTGCCGTCCCGCGTCGTGTGCAATGTGGCCAGCTCATTATGGACCAGCCGACGGGCGTGCACAACGTGGCAGCGGGAACGTCCCGGAGAGCCGATGATTTGGCGCACGTGCTATTATGGAAGAGTTCGTCTTGCTACTTGAAGGGCACATTGGTAACGTGGCTTTTTGAAGGGGCATGCAAGTTGAGATAGTGGTATCACAGACTGGCGGCAACCTGCAAAATGAAGCAGAAGACACTGTAGCGCCTGCGCATCATGCCGCTGCCAGACCCCCTGAAGCGGAGCGTCGGCGACGATCCTTTTACATCCGTTTGCCTCCAGGTATGTGTCGCTGCCATCCCGCGTCGTGTGCAATTTGGCCAGCTCATTATGGACCAGCCGACGGGCGTGCACAACGTGGCAGCGGGAACGTCCCGGAGAGCCGATGATTTGGCGCACGTGCTATTATGGAAGAGTTCGTCTTACTACTTGAAGGGCACATTGGTAACGTGGCTTTTTGAAGGGGCATGCAAGTTGAGATAGTGGTATCACAGACTGGCGGCAATCTGCAAAATGAAGCAGGAGACACTGTAGCGCCTGCGCATCATGCCGCTGCCACAACCCCTGAAGCGGAGCGTCGGCGATGATCCTTTTATATCCGTTTGCCTCCAGGTATGTGTCGCTGCCGTCCCGCGTCGTGTGCAATTTGGCCAGCTCATTATGGACCAGCCGACGGGCGTGCACAACGTGGCAGGGGGAACGTCCCAAAGAGCCGATGATTTGGCGCACGTGCTATTATGGAAGAGTTCGTCTTGCTACTTGAAGGGCACATTGGTAACGTGGCTTTTTGAAGGGGCATGCAAGTGGAGATAGTGGTTTCCCAGACTGGCGGCAACCTGCAAAATGAAGCAGAAGACACTCTAGCGCCTGCGCATCATGCCGCTGCCAGCCCCCCTGAAGCGGAACGTCGGCGACGATCCTTTTACATCCGTTTGCCTCCAGGTATGTGTCGCTGCCGTCCCGCGTCGTGTGCAATGTGGCCAGCTCATTATGGACCAGCCGACGGGCGTGCACAACGTGGCAGCGGGAACGTCCCGGAGAGCCGATGATTTGGCGCACGTGCTATTATGGAAGAGTTCGTCTTGCTACTTGAAGGGCACATTGGTAACGTGGCTTTTTGAAGGGGCATGCAAGTTGAGATAGTGGTATCACAGACTGGCGGCAACCTGCAAAATGAAGCAGAAGACACTGTAGCGCCTGCGCATCATGCCGCTGCCAGACCCCCTGAAGCGGAGCGTCGGCGACGATCCTTTTACATCCGTTTGCCTCCAGGTATGTGTCGCTGCCGTCCCGCGTCGTGTGCAATTTGGCCAGCTCATTATGGACCAGCCGACGGGCGTGCACAACGTGGCAGCGCGAACGTCCCGAAGAGCCGATGATTTGGCGCACGTGCTATTATGGAAGAGTTCGTCTTGCTACTTGAAGGGCACATTTGTAACGTGGCTTTTTGAAGGGGCATGCAAGTTGAGATAGTGGTATCACAGACTGGTGGCAATCTGCAAAATGAAGCAGAAGACACTGTAGCGCCTGCGCATCATGCCGCTGCCAGACCCCCTGAAGCGGAGCGTCGGCTACGATCCTTTTACATCCGTTTGCCTCCAGGTATGTGTCGCTGCCGTCCCGCGTCGTGTGCAATTTGGCCAGCTCATTATGGACCAGCCGACGGGCGTGCACAACGTGGCAGCGGGAACGTCCCGGAGAGCCGATGATTTGGCGCACGTGCTATTATAGAAGAGTTCGTCTTGCTACTTGAAGGGCACATTGGTAATGTGGCTTTTTGAAGGGGCATGCAAGTTGAGATAGTGGTATCACAGACTGGCGGCAACCTGCAAAATGAAGCAGAAGACACTGTAGCGCCTGCGCATCATGCCGCTGCCAGACCCCCTGAAGCGGAGCGTCGGCGACGATCCTTTTACATCCGTTTGCCTCCAGGTATGTGTCGCTGCCGTCGCGCGTCGTGTGCAATTTGGCCAGCTCATTATGGACCAGCCGACGGGCGTGCACAACGTGGCAGCGGGAACGTCCCGGAGAGCCGATGATTTGGCGCACGTGCTATTATGGAAGAGTTCGTCTTGCTACTTGAAGGGCACATTGGTAACGTGGCTTTTTGAAGGGGCATGCAAGTTGAGATAGTGGTATCACAGACTGGCGGCAACCTGCAAAATGAAGCAGAAGACACTGTAGCGCCTGCGCATCCTGCCGCTGCCAGACCCCCTGAAGCGGAGCGTCGGCGACGATCCTTTTACATCCCTTTGCCTCCAGGTATGTGTCGCTACCGTCCCGCGTCGTGTGCAATTTGCCCAGCTCATTATGGACCAGCCGACGGGCGTGCACAACGTGGCAGCGGGGAACGTCCCGAAGAGCCGATGATTTGGCGCACGTGCTATTATGGAAGAGTTCATCTTGCTACTTGAAGGGCACATTGGTAACGTGACTTTTTTAAGGGGCATGCAAGTTGAGATAGTGGTATCACAGACTGGCGGCAACCTGCAAAATGAAGCAGAAGACACTGTAGCGCCTGCGCATCATGCCGCTGCCAGACCCCCTGAAGCGGAGCGTCGGCGACGATCCTTTTACGTCCGTTTACCTCCAGGTATGTGTCGCTGCCGTCCCGCGTCGTGTGCAATTTGGCCAGCTCATTATGGACCAGCCGACGGGCGTGCACAACGTGGCAGGGGGAACGTCCCAAAGAGCCGATGATTTGGCGCACGTGCTATTATGGAAGAGTTCGTCTTGCTACTTGAAGGGCACATTGGTAACGTGGCTTTTTGAAGGGGCATGCAAGTGGAGATAGTGGTTTCCCAGACTGGCGGCAACCTGCAAAATGAAGCAGAAGACACTCTAGCGCCTGCGCATCATGCCGCTGCCAGACCCCCTGAAGGGGAGCGTCGGCGACGATCCTTTTACATCCGTTTGCCTCCAGGTATGTGTCGCTGCCGTCCCGCGTCGTGTGCAATGTGGCCAGCTCATTGTGGACCAGCCGACAGGCGTGCACAACGTGGCAGCGGGAACGTCCCGGAGAGCCGATGATTTGGCGCACGTGCTATTATGGAAGAGTTTGTCTTGCTACTTGAAGGGCACATTGGTAACGTGGCTTTTTGAAGGGGCATGCAAGTTGAGATAGTGGTATCACAGACTGGCGGCAACCTGCAAAATGAAGCAGAAGACACTGTAGCGCCTGCGCATCATGCCGCTGCCAGACCCCCTGAAGCGGAGCGTCGGCGACGATCCTTTTACATCCGTTTGCCTCCAGGTATGTGTCGCTGCCGTCCCGCGTCGTGTGCAATTTGGCCAGCTCATTATGGACCAGCCGACGGGCGTGCACAACGTGGCAGCGGGAACGTCCCGGAGAGCCGATGATTTGGCGCACGTGCTATTATGGAAGAGTTCGTCTTGCTACTTGAAGGGCACATTGGTAACGTGGCTTTTTGAAGGGGCATGCAAGTTGAGATAGTGGTATCACAGACTGGCGGCAACCTGCAAAATGAAGCAGAAGACACTGTAGCGCCTGCGCATCCTGCCGCTGCCAGACCCCCTGAAGCGGAGCGTCGGCGACGATCCTTTTACATCCGTTTGCCTCCAGGTATGTGTCGCTGCCTTCCCGCGTCGTGTGCAATTTGCCCAGCTCATTATGGACCAGCCGACGGGCGTGCACAACGTGGCAGCGGGAACGTCCCGAAGAGCCGATGATTTGGCGCACGTGCTATTATGGAAGAGTTCGTCTTGCTACTTGAAGGGCACATTGGTAACGTGACTTTTTTAAGGGGCATGCAAGTTGAGATAGTGGTATCACAGACTGGCGGCAACCTGCAAAATGAAGCAGAAGACACTGTAGCGCCTGCGCATCATGCCGCTGCCAGACCCCCTGAAGCGGAGCGTCGGCGACGATCCTTTTACGTCCGTTTACCTCCAGGTATGTGTCGCTGCCGTCCCGCGTCGTGTGCAATTTGGCCAGCTCATTATGGACCAGCCGACGGGCGTGCACAACGTGGCAGGGGGAACGTCCCAAAGAGCCGATGATTTGGCGCACGTGCTATTATGGAAGAGTTCGTCTTGCTACTTGAAGGGCACATTGGTAACGTGGCTTTTTGAAGGGGCATGCAAGTTGAGATAGTGGTATCACAGACTGGTGGCAATCTGCAAAATGAAGCAGAAGACACTGTAGCGCCTGCGCATCATGCCGCTGCCAGACCCCCTGAAGGGGAGCGTCGGCGACGATCCTTTTACATCCGTTTGCCTCCAGGTATGTGTCGCTGCCGTCCCGCGTCGTGTGCAATGTGGCCAGCTCATTGTGGACCAGCCGACAGGCGTGCACAACGTGGCAGCGGGAACGTCCCGGAGAGCCGATGATTTGGCGCACGTGCTATTATGGAAGAGTTTGCCTTGCTACTTGAAGGGCACATTGGTAACGTGGCTTTTTGAAGGGGCATGCAAGTTGAGATAGTGGTATCACAGACTGGCGGCAACCTGCAAAATGAAGCAGAAGACACTGTAGCGCCTGCGCATCATGCCGCTGCCAGACCCCCTAAAGCGGAGCGTCGGCGACGATCCTTTTACATCCGTTTGCCTCCAGGTATGTGTCGCTGCCGTCCCGCGTCGTGTGCAATTTGGCCAGCTCATTAAGGACCAGCCGACGGGCGTGCACAACGTGGCAGCGGGAACGTCCCGAAGAGCCGATGATTTGGCGCACGTGCTATTATGGAAGAGTTCATCTTGCTACTTGAAGGGCACATTTGTAACGTGGCTTTTTGAAGGGGCATGCAAGTTGAGATAGTGGTATCACAGACTGGTGGCAATCTGCAAAATGAAGCAGAAGACACTGTAGCGCCTGCGCATCATGCCGCTGCCAGACCCCCTGAAGCGGAGCGTCGGCTACGATCCTTTTACATCCGTTTGCCTCCAGGTATGTGTCGCTGCCGTCCCGCGTCGTGTGCAATTTGGCCAGCTCATTATGGACCAGCCGACGGGCGTGCACAACGTGGCAGCGGGAACGTCCCGGAGAGCCGATGATTTGGCGCACGTGCTATTATAGAAGAGTTCGTCTTGCTACTTGAAGGGCACATTGGTAATGTGGCTTTTTGAAGGGGCATGCAAGTTGAGATAGTGGTATCGCAGACTGGCGGCAACCTGCAAAATGAAGCAGAAGACACTGTAGCGCCTGCGCATCATGCCGCTGCCAGACCCCCTGAAGCGGAGCGTCGGCGACGATCCTTTTACATCCGTTTGCCTCCAGGTATGTGTCGCTGCCGTCCCGCGTCGTGTGCAATTTGGCCAGCTCATTATGGACCAGCCGACGGGCGTGCACAACGTGGCAGCGGGAACGTCCCGGAGAGCCGTTGATTTGGCGCACGTGCTATTATGGAAGAGTTCGTCTTGCTACTTGAAGGGCACATTGGTAACGTGGCTTTTTGAAGGGGCATGCAAGTTGAGATAGTGGTATCACAGACTGGCGGCAACCTGCAAAATGAAGCAGAAGACACTGTAGCGCCTGCGCATCCTGCCGCTGCCAGACCCCCTGAAGCGGAGCGTCGGCGACGATCCTTTTACATCCGTTTGCCTCCAGGTATGTGTCGCTGCCTTCCCGCGTCGTGTGCAATTTGCCCAGCTCATTATGGACCAGCCGACGGGCGTGCACAACGTGGCAGCGGGAACGTCCCGAAGAGCCGATGATTTGGCGCACGTGCTATTATGGAAGAGTTCGTCTTGCTACTTGAAGGGCACATTGGTAACGTGACTTTTTTAAGGGGCATGCAAGTTGAGATAGTGGTATCACAGACTGGCGGCAACCTGCAAAATGAAGCAGAAGACACTGTAGCGCCTGCGCATCATGCCGCTGCCAGACCCCCTGAAGCGGAGCGTCGGCGACGATCCTTTTACGTCCGTTTACCTCCAGGTATGTGTCGCTGCCGTCCCGCGTCGTGTGCAATTTGGCCAGCTCATTATGGACCAGCCGACGGGCGTGCACAACGTGGCAGGGGGAACGTCCCAAAGAGCCGATGATTTGGTGCACGTGCTATTATGGAAGAGTTCGTCTTGCTACTTGAAGGGCACATTGGTAACGTGGCTTTTTGAAGGGGCATGCAAGTTGAGATAGTGGTATCACAGACTGGTGGCAATCTGCAAAATGAAGCAGAAGACACTGTAGCGCCTGCGCATCATGCCGCTGCCAGACCCCCTGAAGGGGAGCGTCTGCGACGATCCTTTTACATCCGTTTGCCTCCAGGTATGTGTCGCTGCCGTCCCGCGTCGTGTGCAATGTGGCCAGCTCATTATGGACCAGCCGACAGGCGTGCACAACGTGGCAGCGGGAACGTCCCGGAGAGCCGATGATTTGGCGCACGTGCTATTATGGAAGAGTTTGTCTTGCTACTTGAAGGGCACATTGGTAACGTGGCTTTTTGAAGGGGCATGCAAGTTGAGATAGTGGTATCACAGACTGGCGGCAACCTGCAAAATGAAGCAGAAGACACTGTAGCGCCTGCGCATCATGCCGCTGCCAGACCCCCTGAAGCGGAGCGTCGGCGACGATCCTTTTACATCCGTTTGCCTCCAGGTATGTGTCGCTGCCGTCCCGCGTCGTGTGCAATTTGGCCAGCTCATTATGGACCAGCCGACGGGCGTGCACAACGTGGCAGCGGGAACGTCCCGAAGAGCCGATGATTTGGCGCACGTGCTATTATGGAAGAGTTCGTCTTGCTACTTGAAGGGCACATTTGTAACGTGGCTTTTTGAAGGGGCATGCAAGTTGAGATAGTGGTATCACAGACTGGTGGCAATCTGCAAAATGAAGCAGAAGACACTGTAGCGCCTGCGCATCATGCCGCTGCCAGACCCCCTGAAGCGGAGCGTCGGCTACGATCCTTTTACATCCGTTTGCCTCCAGGTATGTGTCGCTGCCGTCCCGCGTCGTGTGCAATTTGGCCAGCTCATTATGGACCAGCCGACGGGCGTGCACAACGTGGCAGCGGGAACGTCCCGGAGAGCCGATGATTTGGCGCACGTGCTATTATAGAAGAGTTCGTCTTGCTACTTGAAGGGCACATTGGTAATGTGGCTTTTTGAAGGGGCATGCAAGTTGAGATAGTGGTATCACAGACTGGCGGCAACCTGCAAAATGAAGCAGAAAACACTGTAGCGCCTGCGCATCATGCCGCTGCCAGACCCCCTGAAGCGGAGCGTCGGCGACGATCCTTTTACATCCGTTTGCCTCCAGGTATGTGTCGCTGCCGTCCCGCGTCGTGTGCAATTTGGCCAGCTCATTATGGACCAGCCGACGGGCGTGCACAACGTGGCAGCGGGAACGTCCCGGAGAGCCGATGATTTGGCGCACGTGCTATTATGGAAGAGTTCGTCTTGCTACTTGAAGGGCACATTGGTAACGTGGCTTTTTGAAGGGGCATGCAAGTTGAGATAGTGGTATCACAGACTGGCGGCAACCTGCAAAATGAAGCAGAAGACACTGTAGCGCCTGCGCATCCTGCCGCTGCCAGACCCCCTGAAGCGAAGCGTCGGCGACGATCCTTTTACATCCGTTTGCCTCCAGGTATGTGTCGCTGCCGTCCCGCGTCGTGTGCAATTTGGCCAGCTCATTATGGACCAGCTGACGGGCGTGCACAACGTGGCAGCGGGAACGTCCCGGACAGCCGATGATTTGGCGCACGTGCTATTATGGAAGAGTTTGTCTTGCTACTTGAAGGGCACATTGGTAACGTGGCTTTTTGAAGGGGCGTGCAAGTTGAGATAGTGGTATCACAGACTGGCGGCAACCTGCAAAATGAAGCAGAAGACACTGTAGCGCCTGCTCATCATGCCGCTGCCAGACCCCCTGAAGCGGAGCGTCGGCGACGATCCATTTACGTCCGTTTACCTCCAGGTATGTGTCGCTGCCGTCCCGCGTCGTGTGCAATTTGGCCAGCTCATTATGGACCAGCCGACGGGCGTGCACAACGTGGCAGGGGGAACGTCCCAAAGAGCCGATGATTTGGCGCACGTGCTATTATGGAAGAGTTCGTCTTGCTACTTGAAGGGCACATTGGTAACGTGGCTTTTTGAAGGGGCATGCAAGTGGAGATAGTGGTTTCCCAGACTGGCGGCAACCTGCAAAATGAAGCAGAAGACACTCTAGCGCCTGCGCATCATGCCGCTGCCAGACACCCTGAAGGGGAGCGTCGGCGACGATCCTTTTACATCCGTTTGCCTCCAGGTATGTGTCGCTGCCGTCCCGCGTCGTGTGCAATTTGCCCAGCTCGTTATGGACCAGCCGACGGGCGTGCACAACGTGGCAGCGGGAACGTCCCGAAGAGCCGATGATTTGGCGCACGTGCTATTATGGAAGAGTTCGTCTTGCTACTTGAAGGGCACATTGGTAACGTGGCTTTTTGAAGGGGCATGCAAGTTGAGATAGTGGTATCACAGACTGGCGGCAACCTGCAAAATGAAGCAGAAGACACTGTAGCGCCTGCGCATCATGCCGCTGCCAGACCCCCTGAAGCGGAGCGTCGGCGACGATCCATTTACGTCCGTTTACCTCCAGGTATGTGTCGCTGCCGTCCCGCGTCGTGTGCAATTTGGCCAGCTCATTATGGACCAGCCGACGGGCGTGCACAACGTGGCAGGGGGAACGTCCCAAAGAGCCGATGATTTGGCGCACGTGCTATTATGGAAGAGTTCGTCTTGCTACTTGAAGGGCACATTGGTAACGGGGCTTTTTGAAGGGGCATGCAAGTGGAGATAGTGGTTTCCCAGACTGGCGGCAACCTGCAAAATGAAGCAGAAGACACTCTAGCGCCTGCGCATCATGCCGCTGCCAGCCCCCCTGAAGCGGAACGTCGGCGACGATCCTTTTACATCCGTTTGCCTCCAGGTATGTGTCGCTGCCGTCCCGCGTCGTGTGCAATGTGGCCAGCTCATTATGGACCAGCCGACGGGCGTGCACAACGTGGCAGCGGGAACGTCCCGGAGAGCCGATGATTTGGCGCACGTGCTATTATGGAAGAGTTCGTCTTGCTACTTGAAGGGCACATTGGTAACGTGGCTTTTTGAAGGGGCATGCAAGTTGAGATAGTGGTATCACAGACTGGCGGCAACCTGCAAAATGAAGCAGAAGACACTGTAGCGCCTGCGCATCATGCCGCTGCCAGACCCCCTGAAGCGGAGCGTCGGCGACGATCCTTTTACATCCGTTTGCCTCCAGGTATGTGTCGCTGCCATCCCGCGTCGTGTGCAATTTGGCCAGCTCATTATGGACCAGCCGACGGGCGTGCACAACGTGGCAGCGGGAACGTCCCGGAGAGCCGATGATTTGGCGCACGTGCTATTATGGAAGAGTTCGTCTTACTACTTGAAGGGCACATTGGTAACGTGGCTTTTTGAAGGGGCATGCAAGTTGAGATAGTGGTATCACAGACTGGCGGCAATCTGCAAAATGAAGCAGGAGACACTGTAGCGCCTGCGCATCATGCCGCTGCCACAACCCCTGAAGCGGAGCGTCGGCGATGATCCTTTTATATCCGTTTGCCTCCAGGTATGTGTCGCTGCCGTCCCGCGTCGTGTGCAATTTGGCCAGCTCATTATGGACCAGCCGACGGGCGTGCACAACGTGGCAGGGGGAACGTCCCAAAGAGCCGATGATTTGGCGCACGTGCTATTATGGAAGAGTTCGTCTTGCTACTTGAAGGGCACATTGGTAACGTGGCTTTTTGAAGGGGCATGCAAGTGGAGATAGTGGTTTCCCAGACTGGCGGCAACCTGCAAAATGAAGCAGAAGACACTCTAGCGCCTGCGCATCATGCCGCTGCCAGCCCCCCTGAAGCGGAACGTCGGCGACGATCCTTTTACATCCGTTTGCCTCCAGGTATGTGTCGCTGCCGTCCCGCGTCGTGTGCAATGTGGCCAGCTCATTATGGACCAGCCGACGGGCGTGCACAACGTGGCAGCGGGAACGTCCCGGAGAGCCGATGATTTGGCGCACGTGCTATTATGGAAGAGTTCGTCTTGCTACTTGAAGGGCACATTGGTAACGTGGCTTTTTGAAGGGGCATGCAAGTTGAGATAGTGGTATCACAGACTGGCGGCAACCTGCAAAATGAAGCAGAAGACACTGTAGCGCCTGCGCATCATGCCGCTGCCAGACCCCCTGAAGCGGAGCGTCGGCGACGATCCTTTTACATCCGTTTGCCTCCAGGTATGTGTCGCTGCCATCCCGCGTCGTGTGCAATTTGGCCAGCTCATTATGGACCAGCCGACGGGCGTGCACAACGTGGCAGCGGGAACGTCCCGGAGAGCCGATGATTTGGCGCACGTGCTATTATGGAAGAGTTCGTCTTACTACTTGAAGGGCACATTGGTAACGTGGCTTTTTGAAGGGGCATGCAAGTTGAGATAGTGGTATCACAGACTGGCGGCAATCTGCAAAATGAAGCAGGAGACACTGTAGCGCCTGCGCATCATGCCGCTGCCACAACCCCTGAAGCGGAGCGTCGGCGATGATCCTTTTATATCCGTTTGCCTAAAGGTATGTGTCGCTGCCGTCCCGCGTCGTGTGCAATTTGGCCAGCTCATTATGGACCAGCCGACGGGCGTGCACAACGTGGCAGCGGGAACGTCCCGAAGAGCCGATGATTTGGCGCACGTGCTTTTATGGAAGAGTTCGTCTTGCTACTTGAAGGGCACTTTGGTAACGTGGCTTTTTGAAGGGGCATGCAAGTGGAGATAGTGGTTTCCCAGACTGGCGGCAATCTGCAAAATGAAGCAGAAGACACTGTAGTGCCTGCGCATCATGACGCTGCCAGACCCCCTGAAGAGGAGCGTCGGCGACGATCCTTTTATATCCGTTTGCCTCCAGGTATGTGTCGCTGCCGTCCCGCGTCGTGTGCAATTTGGCCAGCTCATTATGGACCAGCCGACGGGCGTGCACAACGTGGCAGCGGGAACGTCCCGAAGAGCCGATGATTTGGCGCACGTGCTTTTATGGAAGAGTTCGTCTTGCTACTTGAAGGGCACATTGGTAACGTGGCTTTTTGAAGGGGCGTGCAAGTAGAGATAGTGGTTTCCCAGACTGGCGGCAATCTGCAAAATGAAGCAGAAGACACTGTAGAGCCTGCGCATCATGCCGCTGCCAGACCCCCTGAAGCGGAGCGTCGGCGACGATCCTTTTATATCCGTTTGCTTAAAGGTATGTGTCGCTGCCGTCCCGCGTCGTGTGCAATTTGGCCAGCTCATTATGGACCAGCAGACGGGCTTGCACCACGTGGCAGCGGGCACCACCTGGAGAGCCGATGATTTGGCGCACGTGCTATTATGGAAGAGTTCGTCATGCTGCTTGAAGAGCGCATTGCAAACGTGGCTTTTGAAAGGGGCATGCGAGTGGAGATAGTGTTTCCCAGACTGGCGGCAATATGCAAAATGAAGCAGAAGACACTGCAGCGCCTGCACATCATGTCACTGCCAGACCCACAATTCCGTAATTACTTGTGATAATATTATAATGATAATTATAATTATAATAATCAAAACTTCATTATTATTATTTTCCCAAAATCCGATTTATGAGATAAATACTCTAGAAACAATATAATACGTATAAATTATACGTAAAAATGCAGTTTTTTTTGCGCCTGATGCCGTTTTTAAGGTATTCTTACTACCTGCAGATCATACCAATAGAAGCCTACCCCACACATAAGGGTGGGTTTGTTTTCTGTGGGAAATACTCTGAGCTTTTTATTTTCACTTGTCGAAGCATCATTAGAAAGGGGTTAAAACAAAATTTATTTACTTGTGGCCATTTTTTTCTGAAATGTTTTCCTTGGGCAGGAACGGCAACACCACCCCCTTTCCCCAAACTTAGAAAATCCCCTCCATACACAATCTTCGCCTTATCTCCCACACCTCCAGCTTTGGCAAGTTTCTTGAACACGTCCTGCGGAATTGTTTCAATGTACACCTTGAACACACACAAACGTAGCCCCCCCCCTCAAAAATGATTGGCTTTCCACCCAACCTATCCACTTAAGATACCCTTATACAGATTATGATTATTTCGACGAACACCTCCCGCAATGAGACAACAACACTATACTTTCATTGGATATCCAAAAGACCTTTGACAATGTCTCACATTCTGGCATCCTTCGTGCAGTTTCATTACAAAACCTACGCCTACGCTTCGGCCACTATATATTTTCTCACACAACGTACTACCACCATCCGTTTGGGCCGTGTTCAATGTTATGTTTCCCACATACCAGACCACGGAAAGCCACAAGAAGCGGTCCTCTCACCCACGCTCTTTACCCATGCTTAATCCCACTTGCGCACTCTCTACTGACCATACCTACACTACGCAGCACACTGTATGCAGATGACATTGCCCTGCGTGTCCACTCTGGTGCCGACGAACACATTAACACAACCCTTCAACACGCCCTCAGCCAAGGCCTACACCACATGGAACCTTTGGTGCTCCGTGCTATCCACAAAACTCTGCCCTCCTCACTTTTGCGCACACTAAAAACAAGCTTCCATAAACCCCGCCATTCAACTTTTTATGGACTCTTACCCAATACCCAACATACATCAACCCAGAGTCCTAGTGCTCAACCTCGCACACAAGAGATCACCTGCACCCATCCTACAGCACCTAAAAAAATACGTTACTGAAACCAAGCATCTCATTAGACAGATCACCACCTAACACAACGGCATCACGGAACAGGACCGCCTCGGTCTCGTAGACAGTGTTCTACGCAACCGTATCTTGTACCACCTACCCTACCTTAACCTTACATCCAGCCAACTCGGCTCCCTTGATGCGCTCTCCCGGAAGACGTGTACGCATACACTCCTGCTTTCACTTACTCGACTTACACTTACTCCACTTCGGTATACACGACACAATGCGCGAGCCCGTAGACAACCAGCACATCGCCCAACTCACACGCCTCACGTACTCCACTACAGGGCCCTACATTCTTAGCTCTATAAACTTACTTCCACCCACCATCCCAATCCCACCACTCCCCATTCCACGTAACACTCAACAGCATCCGAATCCGCACCATTCGTCACCACATGCACCCAAAGTTCCATGCATCCCGGCGACTCGCACGAGCCAAGGCGCACGCCAAAGTATATCAACCATTACCTTGCACACTGTACACTGATGCCAACCCCTACCCTCACAAACCTGCACACTGTGTAGCTGTTGTTGCCCAACACACGCCACCAAACGTCACGGAGGCTACCATCCTAACTACCCACACAACCATGGTGGGCCACAATGCCATTGCCAATGCCCTGAACCACGGCCTCACCCCGACTTCTTCCGATCTGGCTCTCATCAGGCCATCCTTAGTTTTGTTCACGGTAACATCTCTCGTGTGGCCTTGCGAATTCTCTTCAAAAATCTTCCACCCGACATGGTAACCCTGTCGTGGACACCAGCCTACACAGGCGTAGGCGCTAATAAAGTGGTGCTGGTACATGCTCGCAAACTCATTACCGGGTAGCCATTTTCACTATGCCTACGCGCGATGCCCCTGCAGGCAAGCCAACCACCCTCCTGCTATGCAGAGATGTTACCCTTCGCAACCGCCTTCTGCGCCGCCGATACCAACACCTTTCCCATGAGACCGGCCACATGCTGCACATCCTACAAATACCGACCTTCCCATACAGAACACAATTGATACCCTGTCATCCACAGCTCTTTTCTGCCCGTACTTGCACAGCCTGCAGGGCACTCAACACTCACTAGCATTCCCTAAGCGAATGCCCTGCAGAGCCTATTCTCCCGTTCTCATCCCTCAACCCTTACCAGATCTTGCTTACCCCCCTCCCCGGAGGAGTCTGGCCACGTCCAGAACACATCCTGGGCGCGGGAGGTCGCAGCGGCGCTCTGGGCATCCTCTATCGCCTGTAACCGATTCCCAAGGACGAAATAACGTCTTCCTTTCTTCCTTCAGGTGGACGAGTCCCCTTGCTATGTAGATACCCTTATCCAGGAGTAACCCCATGTTCTTTTCAGCTATTCGTCCCCAGCCATGCACTGCACCTTTCTTTAGGTTGACGAACACGCTAGTGCGAGCAGGAAGCGTGACACTGTCGTCAGCGATATGTAAAGCCGTGTCTCATTTATCTACCATGCTAACTTCTATGGCTCCTTTCGTGGGGAAGCTGACTCTGAATTTCTCCAGGTCGATAACCTCAGGGTTTTCTTATAAAAAATTCGTACCAAGAATTAAACTTTTTCAGCAGTCGGGTGGTTCAATGAAGATGCCGATGTATGTGAACCTGTTGATCATAATCCGCGCCGTGTGCCTACCCGCCCGAGTGAACAAATGACCTCCGGTGGTACGAATGTTGGAGCCAGTTCATGGAGTCAGCAACTTCTTAAGCTCCATGACCAACATGTGGCTCATAACGGAATGGTGCGGACCAGTGTCAGGCAACTCAACCATCTCGCAGCCGTCGATGTGCACAAACACGTCGTATGTCCATGTTCAGTAGTACAGCCCCCTGTATGCGGTATTGTCTGGCCACTCGAATGTCACAGATGTCGTCGTTGTCGCAATGGAGGATCGTGACACATGTCGACGCCAGGGGCCTCACCTGCCAGGGTCGGTGACTTCGGTTTTCCCGCTTTTCAGTGCTAGGCGATAGACGGCCGGTGGGATTCGAGGCAAAGCGTGCGTCAGGGATCGGCGCTGCATAGGGGTAGGTGAATGGGGCTCTGAGCATCGTGGCGGGAAGGTGTCATGGCGTTCGGCGAGGCAGTTTTCTATCTCCGGGGGGGGTGCTCACCATTCCTCGGACGTGGCGCATTCGGTGCGAATACTCACAACTGGAGACGAGGGTAGGCACATGCGCGGAAGACATGCCCTTCTTCTCCGCAGTGGAAACAAAGTGGCCTGTTATCGGGAGAACGCCTGAGATCATTTTTGCGCGGGGGTATTTCCGCCGAATATGGCACGTTTCTACAAGGCCTCGGGTTGAATAGCAGCTTCGGCTCAATGCTGGCGACGGTGAGAGTTAAGAAGCAATGGGAATTCCGTACGTCGATTGCGTACAAACACTGCGTATTTTCAGGCTGAGGTTCATCCGTTGGCTAGCAAATCCGAAAAGCTTGCTTCACTTCTTTTCTCGTGGTCTCCACGATTTGCACAATGTAAATAAAGTTGCGTTAAAACGAACTGTTTAGTGGCACGTTCACATGTACTGATATAGTGGAGGCACGTTGAAACTGAAAATAATAAAACTAGAGCTCTAAAAAGCACAACAAAGGCAAAAATACAGACAGAGTCACCATGACATGCATGCCGCCTTCAGAAGATTAGTCCCCACCAAGAAATACGAATTCCTTGCCCAACAATGGTAATGAAGCAACACTCATGGATATATCACTCGCGCACACAATTTCACTTGCCTCTATTATTTCCCATTTGAGCCAGTCACGGCACCTCGTAAGCACCTCTGTTTTCTTAAAAAACGGAAAACAATTGCAATGCCGGTAATAAAGGTCAAGATTCTCATAGATCGACTTACTAATATTATTTTTGACCTCACTAAGTTTATCGTGGATACATCGATTAGACGGGCAGATGTATAAATTATAGACTTCGTTAAATGAGCAGGCCGGCCTGTTTATTCAACACTCCGTCAGTCACAGATAATAAGCTTTGAAGCTGCTCTTTACACGATGTTCAGTTCACCAGAAGCTCTGCCAGGCTGCTCAGAATTGTTTAAGGAGCGCCGTTCTTATGAGTCATCCTGTTAGCACCGTATCCGTGAAGCACTTTCTCGTCTGCTTTAAAGCAAGCCTACCTGTCTTGTCGTGAAGGTTTTGCCCCGCCGCCGTGCGAAGCTCGCGTTTAGCGATGGAAACCCCTCGGGTTATCAATTATTCATCGTCCCCTTCACAAAAAAGAGGAGGCAAGGTAACTCTCGACCCCGGATTTTACTTTTAACATGAACACCGCAGGTCTTCGTCCAACAGGCTCTGGCCAACGAAAATAATGTTAAACAAAATTTCACTTCGCCTCGTATTTCTAAAGTGATACGCTGCCCACATAATTTCTTCCGTCGGAAATACATTCGCCGAGTAACTGTTTAGTTTCTTTGCATGCGGTATCCAGGGGAATGATTGAACCAGTACTGATGTTGTGGTACCCGAGTGACGGGTTTTCTGCGCCACCGCGGCGCAGCATATAATGTTGTCACTTTAGGCGATTTAGCTGCATGACAACAATGAGAGGACCGAACACCTCGTCGTTCCTTAGACTAAAGAAGTGTCATGTCAGTTTTTGACTGGCGCAACATTCACAGTTCCGATCTATGTAGCAGCAGTATAAAAAGGAACAAGAGCAGACATTCATAGGAGAACAGGCTTAGGCATAGCTTAAAATCCCGGGCCATCTTCACTTACATGTTACTTGCGGAGGGGCAAATCATGCGTGTATAAGGTTATTCTTGGCGCACAACGCCTCTGCTCTTCTACCATGGCACGGAGGGCGGAAGAAAAGAAGATAAGAGAGCTCCTCGCAAGCAATGGATACCTCAGCCAAGTCCTAAGCGCTAAGCAACGCAGGTCGGCAAACCCGCCCACATCACCGAGGAAGAAGCGGAAGCGTGCCGCCATTCCTTACGCTGTCGGTGTAAGCAAAATTCTTTCACTAATCTTCGATGACTATGACGTCCAGGTTTGCCTCGTGCCTAGGAGTAAGCTCGGACGGCAACTTGTACATGCCAAAGATGCGCTAGAACGCGAAAGATACCCCGGAGTGGTCTATAAGATTCCTTGCCAGACTTGCGACGCAGCCTACATTGGTGAAAATGGAAATATCAAGAGGCGAATAAAGGAGCACAAACACGACGTTGCTAACGGCAACACCCAGCTAAACACCTTGGTAGAACACCAAAACGTAACCGGTCATGTCTTCGCCTGGGATTTTGCCAGAATCACTGCCACGGAGAAAATATTATCAACCCGCCTACTCCCAGAATCCTTCCTCATCCAATCAACCCCGCACGCTCTTAATCGGACTCGTGGGCCCATGCCTGCAACATACGCATGCGCTTTGCACCGCTCCACGCATGTATAAATACGGCCGAGCCGCTTTTCGCTTCATATGTGAACAAGTGAACCGTACGGGCCCGGAAACGTCATTTGTTTTTTACCTATTGTTTTTACCATTTTGGCGAGTGTAGGTTTAGTACCGACAATGTATTCTTGGCGCTTTGGGGTTTTTCCGATGGAAATGAAACCGTTTGGTGGTTGAGGTATACAGCTTTGCTGAAAAATCGTCTTTTCTTTGAAGCACGAAGATCTCTAACGCGACGCGTAGACGACTGTGCCGGTGTTTTTTACTACGTGTTATGTTCCAGCGCGAGGTGTAAGCTAGTTTCCCAGTGTTTTAGTACCGTGACTACATGAGACGACGATAACGACGACGACAACGCACGACAAGAGACGCCAACAGCCCCAGCCGTTAAGGGGCTACGGCCCAAACAGGCGTCGCTTATTTTGTCCGGGCGTTTTTTATGGTGCTTGCGCGAATGCTGTAACTATTTTCGTGGCAGAAAGTGGTGCCTACAACACCAGTTGACCAGTCTACCAGGTTGTGGCTCTTTTAATTTGATGATCGGGAGCTCGAGAAGCTCGCCTGCACATCGCTGTCTAGCCCTTGCGATTGCACTGACTGATCTCCTTTGTTCCTGAAAGAACTTCTAGTTGTAAACAACTCTCTTGTAAAAAGGAATGCCACAAAATCACCACAAAACAAACTTCTTTTATGAGGTAACACCCAAATGTATCAGACAATATTGTTGTCTGTTTCATTTAGCAGAAATTAATCAAGTAATGGTGAAGTTGTCATTACTAATGCAAATAATTGTTTTTCTGTACCTTCCTGCCTTCTTCAGCTGCTCCTAAACAACCAGACACACTAAAGCCTGTCATCGAATATCTGAAGTCCCATGGCCTCGGAAAGTGGCCAATTACTGACGGACGTGCAGTCAACAAAACCTGGAAAGAAATTCTTCTCAAGACAGGGATGAGTTCTGTTTTGACCTTATTCGTTGGAAAGGATGTTAAAACACTCTCTTCTCACATTATACAGGTGAATAGCCTTCTTATGCACATAAATGACTTGAAACCCTATTAACTAGTTTATTACTGCCAAAATGCAGTCTAGTAATTTTTACTTCTTAGTTACAGACGCGAACACTAAAACAAACGTGCGTGATGATTGCATGCATATTTATGCCAAAGCTGTAGATGAAGAATAAAAACATGGGAGTTGAATGTGTTATAATATAGTTGCAGGTATAACTCGGTGGGGTTGCAATAGTAACGTGTTCTATTTCTAACTTTCTGTGTCTCAGGTGCCATTCTTACGAACTCGAACTCATTCCTGCAACATTTTTATCACCATTACCTCTTACGGACCATTTGCTGAAAGGCAGTTCTAAAAGGGCAATTAGAAGTAGGGCAAACGGTAACCGGCACTAAGTCGCGTATGGTAATTCGGACTACACGACTTTTTGTCGCTAGGGCAAATAGTCGTTCCGAAAGGAAGGTTCTCTTTAACATTTCAAGCGTTACAACTCGCCAAAATTGGGAAAATCTGTTGAGGCATGGAACAGGTACGTATCAAAAATAAAATTCAGAAGTGTCCCAAGAAAACTTCATATCACTGTTAAGTTGACCGTGCACGGGAGGTTGCTTGTGCTGTGAAAATCACATCGCTTGACAACAATAGTTGGACGCTTTCGTGAACGTCCAGCTCTAGAACGGACACTTAATGCGTACAACCTAATGCTCTGCAGCGAAACGACATAAAGAACATTTTATGTATTTTTTTCGACATATGCAGGAAAAAGGCATATTGCCGCGAACCATGTACGGGTTTGTTTATTTATTGTTTGTTTTTAATGCCCGGCCGCGCCCGGCTCTGTTATCTGTGTCCCATGCGAAGCGCGTGTTCCATTCTTTATTTTTATGCCGCACGGGCTATCTCATTCAGATAAGCAGTGCTTTGCCCTAACGCCGCTAGCCCAGAATAATCTTCTGTGATCTACAATGTTCTGGATGCGAATCGACGGTTCAAGAAACTCTCGCGCCGAAAGATAAAAGCCTGCACAGCAGACGCCGCGGCATTCGATTCTGCGACGTTCGCCGACGCACGTCACTTTGTAGACCGCTGTTTCGCCGCATCTGTATTCTTTTGAGTTGTTAGGGGAGCACAAGTTCGCTCCAATAAACTTGTTTCTTTTCCAAAACAACTGCGTCATCCCTGGCTTCGCGACAATATGAAGAGTTACCGAACCAAATAGAAATCTTGTCGTGAAATAACACCGCTGTAGTTATCCTATAAAAATTACTGAAACATAATAATGCCTATCATTCTTTGCCGAGTACCTTCCAGTGAAGATGGTCTAACGACCTGCATTCGTACAAAAACAGAATTGGAGGAAGCAACACAAATATTTCTTATAGTGGTTTAAATACAATTGGTGGAAAACAATTTTTAAAACCAAGAAATAAGAGAACAATAAAAATATGTTTTCGCAAATGGCCTGAAGAAATAAAAATTATCTCCTCCAAAAATTCCAGACTTAACGGGAAATGCCCGCAAAAGACATTTAGAAATACCAATAAATATAGCGAAACAGAGAAAACCATTTACGTCCTGCATTTCCACGAGCAAATTCGTAACTTGCTGAACTAACACTTTAATTGTAATGATATCCTATATGGAGATATTTGGTGGAAAAGAATTGCAAAAAAACGAACATAAAAAATATGAAAATTACAAAATTACGAAGCTGTCCGACGAAATCAAAATTAGGCACTGGGGGGCGGTGTCATACATACATACTCCCTTTTGGTGCCAGCCTCGATTACTATTTTGACCGGTAATTTCTGGTCAGCGCGGTAAAACCTATACCCCCACGGTCGCTACATCCCGCTGATCACCTAGACAGCACCCACAAAAGGACCTGAGCTCCAACTGGTCAGCAATCACCCTTTGGAAATCCTACCATGCCTCTGCATTCGCTACTCCTATCACTCCTAGCGCGCAAGCTCCACCTGCGTCGCATTCTGGGCCGGGGCACTCATTCGGCCGCTGCGCCGACGGCACCATGCATGCAGTCTCCTTCAAGCGCTATGACATCAGCCTCAGCGCACCAGCATTTGACAACCCTGAGTGGGCGGTCGTTGCAACGCGATGACCCCTGGAGACAAGAACTGCGCACGAGACAATCCCTGAGGAACCCAAACCCTCCGAGTACGCCTCAAGAAAGCCCTGAATGCATTATTGAGCCGGCCGCTTCCCGTGCGCCACCTGCTTGCCACCTGCTCGCCCACTGCGTGCGACCGACTACACGATTATTATTAACCCGCGCTCGGGCAGTGGGGTCGCAGCTTAGACAGCTAACCAAATAATCAACAGAATACAAGCCACCAGCAAAACACCAGCCGTACAGTCTTACTCTCGAGTTCCTGTACCACCCCAAGCACAAACCGACCTCATTGCTTTAAGCACCCCCGAACAGGCCTTTGTTGGCGTTCTACGTTTTCTGATCGCTATCCAATCCGGCTCTAATATATACGAAGTTACATCCTACATGAAGCCCCTCCAGGTAGTACCCGGAGCATCATTCGCATGGCCATCTATACCGCTGGACCACCAATCGTGGACATCAGAATGCTCGGGAAGTCGCATGCATGAGTTGTTACTTTCCACATGCCTCACGTTCCATTCTATGTGAGAGCATACAGCGCTTCAACTCGCTGTCGCCCACATCGCAATACATATCAGCGCTGTGCCCAATCCGGCGAACTGGGACGCCGTCAAGACACCTGCCTCAACCCCACAGGAACATGTGCCACACCCCCAATCTCTCTTCCATTCGTGACTGTATGCCCCGCTCGCCATTGATATAGCCCTCATCCAATGCTCCAGCAGAGTCATCATCAACGACTTTCAAGCAGCCTGCCACAGTTTCCTGTCAGGCAGGGTGGCACCAACGACCCTACGGGTTCTTCAACAGTGCCGTCCATCTCAACGAGTGGCGGTCATTTGGACACCTGCCCATACCTCTGTAACGGGCAACAACTTCCCCCGTTAAAAGGGTCTCGAAATGGCCCACCGAGCCCCCCCCCCCGGTCACCGTAGATTCTACGCCACCTCTCACCTATCAAGACATTACTCAATTTTACCCTACCACCAGGCAAAAGCTCCAATGCCCTCTCCCATTCCTTCGCAATACTCAGGAAATAACACTCCGACAATAACAAGCAGGCACTCACGTACACCCGGTTTGAATGAATTTATTGTGTACCACACGGAACACCCCTCTATTGAATTTTGTCCACAGCTAGGTACCCTCCAGCATATAATTTTAGAATGCGCTCACAACCAACACCGACTAGATTTTAAGGCCGTAGGGCTCCCACAGTGACGTCAAGGGAGGGGGGCCCAGCTGCGCCGGCGAACGCAGCGAAAAACTAGTGTTTCGTGCACGTTTTCGGAAAGACAACGCTCGCGCGTCCGCATATACTGCGATTTTTCACCTTGTAAGGTTAGACCCAATAAACGATGTGCCAAAAAAAGCTGATTTAGTATCCTAGCATTGTTTCGCGCGGTAACAAGCTATTGCGTAGGGCTTGTTAATGTTTTGATGTCCCTGCTTCACCGCCGCATCATTCGAGGGAAACAAACGAGGGATTTCAACAACCTGCATATCAAAGACGATTTATTCAGGGGAAAAAAAACCACACCCCTTCTACTCCTTACTCAGTCTCTCAAGCTTCTTTTTTTCGACTTCACACTCGCGTCACGAATCTTATCATTCATTCTAGAGCATAAGTTCTTCAGAAAATCGTTCATACTGCACCAAAAAATGTGGTTAAGGAGAACTACTGTCGTATGTCCAGCATCACAGCCATCAAAATCAAATGGGTCATCATCTGTGAGTAGATCCACAGTAAGATCTGTCACCAGGTGATGTTGATTGGGAATCGTTAGGAAGTCGTCTCGTTTTGACAATTCCTCAGTGACCGCGTAGCTGTGTGTAACGGCGTTGACAGCAAACATTGAGGGATGGACGAGTCCTACCCTGTAAAGCTCCTTCACAAGGTCGTAGTTCAGATCATCCACGCAGACAGTGATTTGTCTGGTTCACCCCAATCCTGTCTCATTTCTCAACAGCATCAAGGACCTTCATAATTTCTTTCTTTCCCGTAGCTACATCGGGGACCAAGATGCGACGTCCGATCTTCCTAGGTGCGGCCTTCAAATAATGAAACACTATGCTGAAATCCGGCTTAATGGTGACAGAGTACTTTATGCTCGTGGCATCATCATCAACAATGTGCAGCAGGATGATGCGTTCATTCGCTTCTATTGCGTGCCAGAAAGTTGATGAATTGCACCTCGCGTAGTCTGCCAGATCTTTGATGGACTGAATCCTGTCGTCTTCGACTGTGTGTTGGAATTGCTCGGCCGATTGCTGAAGAACATTCTGCAGTGCACTTGACTGAAGGCGCAATCGTTTGGCTACCGGAGCTTCTCGGGCGCTGCACTATAAGGTCAGATATTTCGGTCAATCGGGGAATATTGACCGAACTGCCCCAGAGAGTAGGCGCGCAAACTCCAAGGGGCTAGTGACTGTTCGCTCACTCGAGTCATCCGTATACGACGCTTCAAGTGTGATGTCTTCCGGGTGGCTCACAGAATTTAGGAAAAACATAGCCTTCGCGTATGTAACTAAACACGTTTTGTGGCTAGTACTTTAGACCTCTGCTTTAAATTGTAACCCTTAGCAGTACTGCTGAGCTTGGACGTAGCATATATATATCAAAAATTGTTAATGGCTATCTCGCTCATCTCGCGCTCAAAAAAACCATAAAAAACTGCGAAGAACCACTCACCCTCGTGTTCTCGGTCCGAAAGAAGTTTTCCCGAGGTACAGCTCTATTTATTCCGCAACTCTTCATCCCTCAAAAATTGCAGTACCGTACTTTGGATCCCTTCTTGTAGTTCCCGTGACACCGAGGTACACAACGCTAGTTCGACATCACGCACTTACGTGTTCACGCACACACATTATAGAGAAATAAACACTCTATGCGCACATGCGCAACGAAGTCACGGTGTTGCACACGCGCTAATACACATAACCACGCTCAGCATGATGACTTCGTGGCTCAACAGGGGCCGGAAGAATGAAGGAATGACCATGGGGATGGGAACCTATGGCCCTGGTGCACTGCAGTTTCAAGTAAACACGTAGGGCTACCTGGACACACACCCACACTCCGACAGTCCTCTCGTTCTCCTCGGACATTAGCTCGCGGGTTTTCGTCTTTTTAAATTCAGAGCATTTCAGTAACTCACGATGTCACCCGCGTTGGCGTCCGTAGTCCGCACCACACCCCTCCCTACTATATAAAAAAACGAAATACTATCCGGCGCCAGGTTTCGATCCCTCGACCCTGCGGGCGAAACGCAATGTACATTGTGCTCTAACCACTGCGCCACAAAGCCAACACAGAATTGGAGGCTACGGACGTGCCTTATATCCTTGACTCATTCAAATTACTGCTGACGAGCGCTCTCTCGTCAGCAGTTGCCACAAGTGCAACAGCATTAGCGTAACGCAAACTACTTAACGTCGTGCGCCCCCGGAAATGCTCTGCATTTGATCGTGCCCCTCGCGAGGGGGATTTTTCAATGCGTCTTCCTACTGGCCAGTACACTCGTCGCCATCTGTCGGATGTTGTGCGAACCCTTTGCGGCTAATGGCGCGGGATTTGAAACGACATTTGCATATGATCAAACTGAAAGGCTCTCAAAGAAAAATTTTTTATTTTTATCTTTCATTAGGCCCGCACCACGTGTTTTCAGTAGAAGCCTTTGCGAAATGAGTGTGCCCGCGTCCAGCCGAAAGTGTGATGAATCGCTTTCCTGTCGCCTTTGCGAACCATTTTCTGTTTATTAAATTACCGCCGTTTCGCTGTTCGCCTCACATTGCAACAGAATAACGGTCATTCGTACTTTCTTTTTTTTAACAACAGATTGTTTTTACATCACCGGCGTTGTCATGCCCTTGAAAACCTTTTTGTAGTTTTTTTAACTCAACTAGATACGTTGTTTTTTAGTAAAAAACAGTAGTTACCGAGACAAGTTGTGCGCGAGAGATCCCGAGAAAAGATAATTGCTTCCCTGAAACGGTCGCCCAGCTGGCCTCGGCCACCCGATGACAGGGACGGCTGGGCGGCCGCTCTAATCCCGCTGGCCCCTTCCTTCTCAGACTGGCCTCCTATGAAGACGGCCCCCACCCCGTGACGTAGCTGCCGTCGAAACCACGTGACATACGGCCTCGTATCTAGTCCGTGTTGTCACAACCCACCCCTATCACCCCTCTCAACCCCTTTCTTTGCTGTACTGTGGGTGGCGCTGTTGACGAGCAGTCAACCGGAGGAGCAGACTCTCCTTTTAACACAGGCCAAGACGGCTAGGCCAACGCATGGATTCCCGGACTAAGGTTCGACTGTCATGTTTTAGCTCCTAAAATTGTTTTCTATCTCTCTCTCTACCCACACTACTAGCAGCAAAGAGTGCAAACTCAAATTGAACCCATAACCCCCACCTGTTTTCCGAAACGTCGTGACCCAAACCCTACCTACAACCCCTCCGTTCATGGAAGCTAGCTACCCAATACTGGCCCGCATTGACCCAACAAAGGTGAGCTGGTCAGCAATTGTTTGTCCTCCCCCTACTTCTGCGCCGCCAGAAAATACCGCCCCAGCTACCCCTCACACAACCAACACCAGCCCACTAGAACCCGAAACAGTAACCCTGCTTCGACAAGAAAATACTCCTCTCAAAATACAGCTCGCTCAACAAGCACACCAGATTAACGCATTGCAGATCCAAATCACTGGACTGAAACAACTCATTACGGCAAACAACACCACTTCAATGCAGAACTCACACCCCTCTACCCCCGCCACCACCCATAGTGATGCGCTCCTAAAGAGCCTGATGCCTCCACCTATCCCCCCACCTTATCGAAAGTGCAAGAACTGACAACATTCGCCACAGATAGCATCAAGACCTTCCTGACAGAAGCAGTCAGAACCATACACCCCCGCATAGACCACATAGAAGAACGCTTCGAAAACAACGAAGAACAGTAAGAACCGCTAGACACCCCCCGGGGCAAAAAACTGAAGAAATTCAAGCACATTCCCTGCCTCCTCAACCAGAACAAATGGAACTGCCTGATTGCGATGATGGACTCCTCGTTTTAATATTTACCCTGGCCAGACGTCTCCTCAACCAGAACAAGTGGAACTGCCTGATTACGACAATGAGGATTCTTCGTTTTAATATTTACCCTGGCCAGAAGGCCACCGCGGCTTGAAACACACTGCTTGATGCAAAGTAATTGTCGGTCGTATAGCAATAAACGCGCTCAACTTCTTCTTCTCGCTCATCAGAACAAACCGGACATAATCGCATTATAAGAAACCGGTACTTCCCATGTTACGCTCCGCAACTACCTGGCATATACGCTACACCCAAACTCCCGCACTGCAATTCTCCTCGGCATGATCTTTATTGCACAAATTGTAACCCTACCAAGAACAATAGACCACATGTTTACAGAAGTTCTTCCTGCTCACAAATCACAACCAAGCTTGTTCGTACTTTACATTTACAGTTCTACTAAGCATCTCCTTCCTGCCATCCGTAACCTACTGAAACGCGCCATTACCAGTGCGAAACACTGCGCGTTGATTACCTTAGGGTATTTTAATACCCTGCACATGGCCTGGTGCTACAGACGTAATACCATCAGCGCCACCAAACTGCACGAACCTATCTAGCAAATTAACTTTACACTTCAAAACCACCCTCAAGCGATTCTTCGAATAGGCAATAGCCTTTCCCGAGATACCAACTTACGCTCACCAAGAGTATCACGGGCGCTTATTGAGAATGTACGCCCCACACCCTCGCAGTAACCACTACGTCCTGGCATTCACCATCATCAATCACAAATGCACGCAACTACATTTTGGCACTTGCAAATTAACCAATGAGAAAAAGTTCCGCGATCATCAACAAGATGCACCAATCACAGACATAGAACCATGGAGCCGCAATCTAATTACCAGACGCGTCAAGTACACCACAGAAATCTCCCTCACTCATGAATACCCTGCATTAGGTACTCACCCCAACATCTATGGGATGCCCCCGCAGAACTACTGAAACGCTGTGGAAAAAAAAGTCGCCCGCCCGCATCTTCCCACGGGGGGAACTGAGTAAATGCGTCGCATAGGGGTGGTTGTATTGCGTGAAAGTTTCGTAATTGGGTAGTTTGTGGTTACCGTTTGGATGTGGGGACGGTTTGGAATGCTTAATTATTTCTTTCGTATTTATTATTCTTATTTAATGTTTCGTGATTTTCGGACACAGGAAGGACAGGTGAAGGTATTGTCATCATTATTTTCTTTTATTCCTTGGTGCTGTCGTTGTATTCGACGGAGAGAACGACTGCTTTATGGTCGCTAAAGTGGACTGTCAAGGGATTTTTGAGCAGCGGTCGTGCGTTGGAGTAACTGGTGAAGAGTACAGTGACGCTGCTGTTTCATTGTGTCGCACTACCTGTTGACGGTGCTGTTGCTTCCATCGCTTATACTTCATCTGGAGCCAAACGAAAGGCAACCAAAGACGCACTTGACTGAAGTTCAAACGCGCGCTCCGCCGCTTATATACACTGCGTGCGCTGTCGAGGGAGAGGATTATGGGGGAGAGACGCGCATGCGCGCACTTCCGTACACAAGCGCGCGACCTTTCCACACCCCCCACCACGCTGTTGTCACGCAGCTGTCACGCCGCTAGCACGCCGCTATCGCGTGTACACCTGCCGCTGTTGCAGCTGAGCGCGACGGAGCGCACGGGGTAACTACTCCGCATGCGTGCGCAGACGTGTTCCCCCCGCACCGCCGCAGCTGTTGTTGAGAGCGACGAGGCGCACGGGGCAGCTACGGCGCATGCGCGCGCAGATGCGCTCCTGCCGCACCGCCGCAGCTGTTGTTGAGAGCGACGAGGGTACGGGGGAGAGGCGCGCACCTGCGCCTCGACGTGACGTCATGAGCTGCGGACGCCTATAAACGGAGGAGTTGGCGAGCCTAAGAAATGCTCCGCATTTAAAATTGGCCCTAGCCCACGCTGTGAACGTGGTTGGAAAAGAAAGCTTTAAACGACAACCACAACAATTGCCCAAGTGACGACACCTAAATTCACACACGTGGCTCTAAAGAACGAAATCAGGGATTCTGCAGCCGTTACCTGGAAATCACCGGGGCGGCGTCCCAAACGCAGCAACAGTTTCGGCCACTGTCACGATAGCGCGGCGCATGCCGCTGCGCTGTAGCCCGGTGGTGAGTCGGAAGCGAAAGAAAACGGAGAGGAGCGCCTTTCGAAAGGTAAGACAGCAGACCCTACCTATCCTGACGTGATAGCTGGGGGCTACACCACCACGCGACACAAGTGCAGACAACGAAACATTTCGGCATGTTAGCTTAGTGTTTCCAATTTATACCGACTTAATTAGTTAGTTCAGTAAGTTTGAAATTCGCGAGAAAGCTGAGGGAACTTTTTTAATCGCTATTTATCAGAACCAGTTGTTCCTTTCGCCTGTTGTAATAGCTCTTAAAACGCAACCAACTTCGAAAACGGAGTCCCATTCGTGGCAAGCAGAACGCAAAAGGTAGCCTTTCTCTACTGGCCAAATGTCGGTATATGGTTCCTACATTTTGTTTCCCCGCCCTGCAAACCAATCCTTAACGTATCATTGCCGAACGACCACTTAATTCCGTCGGGTCCGGATTACCCAGGACATGTCGAAGACGTTAATCTAGCCGTGCGAAAGAAGCGCGCAGTTGACGCGAAGCTGCTCTTAAACAGGCCCTCACAACCTCCTCTGAAGCAGAAGACAAAGCTGGTGTAATGCGTTCCTCTGTCGGGCCCACCTGGCTGAGGCTCCAAAGCGCGGAAAACACTGGGTACGCCGGGGAACGCCGCGCCATCTTCAGTGTCCTCCGGCAGTGAAACCTTTCGCTCCCTCTCCCCCTCCGCGCCGCCTCCGCCGCGTTGGGAGTTCGTTGTCCGGCCCGCCACGAAAGAACCATTGGCTGGTTGAGCTACAAAGCTTTGGTTTAAAACATCGTACTAATCTAAAACTCAACGCATCGCACGCATAACAAAGGAAGCAGCCGTGTACGCCACACACCTAATCAGAATGAATTGGTCGCAATTCTGTGATAAGTTGCAAGGTACGCTTGTTACCCGTAAAATATGGAATGTACTCGGCACGCCGATGGCATCACGGGAAACAACGCAAACTACAACTCATCAACTTGGTCATTTTATCTATAACTACCTGGGTTCGGAACAAGAGGTACTCAACGACCTCATACAACGCTATGCAAGCTCCCACTCCCGCCCCCCTTATCCTCTTTCCCTTCACACAGAACCACCTAACATGAATTGGACGCCCCCTGCACGATTTCCGAAATCGAAGCCGTCCTTCACAAACTCATGCGCAATACGTCACCTGGCAAAGACAAGATACCGCACAAACTCCTCAGAAACGTGGACCACGCCAGCCTTGATCACCTGCTCGGCTATCTCAATGCGCAATGGGCACAAGGCAGAATCCCCCACAGTGGAAACGCGCAGACGTTACCCTTATACCTAAGCCCAATAAGCCTCTCAAGTTCAAGAATCTCCGGCCCATCGCCCTGACCTCCTGCCTGGGAACCGCATCTCCGCAGACCTAGAAGATAACAACCACTTCTCTTACATCATCTTTGGATTCATCCCGACCTCACAACGGAGGACGTTCTCTTATACCTAAAAGAAGACCTTCCATACCACCTTACTTCCTGCAATCGCTATGCAATCCTGGCATTTGATATTACAGGTGCATTTGACAATGTGTCCAACGAAGCCATACTCGGCGGGCTAAATTCGCCATACTGCGGACATAGAACTATGTGAAACGTTCTTAGAAACCGCACAGCCACGGTGGGAGCAAGCCAACTACGCACTGCCCCTTTTCCTCCACGTCCACAGGGCACGCCCCATGGATCGGCGGTTTCCCCCGTTCTGTTTACCCTTTTAATAAGAGACCTACCTCCGCTGCTGCAACACCTTCCACACATCAAACACGTCAACTATGCGGACGATCTCACACTGTGCACTTGTACTGGCTCTACTGGAGAGCAACAAGACACTTTAGAAAAAGCAGTTCCCATCATTTAAAAATACATCCGACGACGAGGTCTTACAGATGCACCCGAAAAATCGCCACTTCTGACTCTCACAAAACGCACCTCACAGCACCTCACGATAAAATTCCTCTTCCACTCGTTACTCTAAATGGGAAAGCAATTACTCACATTTCTCAACTTCGGATATTACGTCTCAATATGCCAGAAGACAATTCTGGGTCACAAACCATCTTTCTGTTTTAACGCACAATAACCCAGCTAACACACCCTCTACTACGAGTAGCACAAAGACAACACGGCCTTAAACAACATAACCCCACGAGATGCATCCTGACAAGGATCACCATATCTTGTTCTCGAGACTGCAGCAGTAAAGAAACTCGACACTCTAATCCACCAAACCTACAAGACAGCAGGTGGACTTCCTCCTACTACAGAGACAAAGAAATTACTCCAATTGTATCTCCACAATACATGGCAAGAACTTATGGAATCCCACAACGCCACGCAACTACGTTGGCTCACCCTCCCACCCATTGGGTGTTACCTACTCACCACACTCGCCTATTTAGCTCAAGCATGCCATGAGCAAAAGGAACGAATCGCACTCCATATCCTCCATCCCTTGCGCATCGCCCCCATTCCACGATGTATGCATCCAGAGTACCATACCGCCCGCCGTCCAGCCTAAGCTCACCATCATTCGACCGCATATGCCCAACAAACCAACACTCGATACGTGGACGCTACGCCATGCAACCACCCCAAAGCATTTGTTGCCAGCGTGATCAGCCACCAGAGACAAGAAACCACAGCAGTTTCGATTCGCACCACGCAACCCACCACAGCGGGAGAAGTAGCCATCCCCTCGCTTTACAAACCCCGAAACAGTACAACACGATCACCACAGATTCACAATAAGCCTACCGCAACTTCCTTAACGGCCGTATCTCTCATCGAGCCTTACAAATTCTACGCTAGAATTCCCATCTGCCCATCGCACACATCGTATGGACTCCAGGCCCCAGGGGATTGGAAGGCAACTAAGCTTCTCTTGCGGCGGCCAGCGAGCATGTCCTCCGGGCCATTGCCGAATACCCTAGTCGCCCCCTACTCTAGGCTCCCAACTAACCCCGTCCACTCCCCTCCTCCTCAACGCCGAAATCCTCCACCAGTGTAAGCGGCAACGACCGCAAGCGCAATGAACGGGACGACGCGAGGACGAGACAAATACAAGCGCTTTATGTTCAACTCTTCTGACGGAAATATCCCCCTCCTCACCAAACTCTCTCCAGTACCAGCGCAGTTATACTACGCAAGCTACAAACACCTGTCCTGACAATACACTCTACCACGCCACGTTCCCTACCCATTAAACAGCCACATGTCAGTTTTTTTCAAACATGGGAACTCTCTTCCACATCACCGCAGAATTCTCCAACACCCCTACCCAACCACTACTCGCCAACATTACCACACAGCAGTGGGAGGAGCTGGTGGCCAGCTCCGACCCAGCTACCCAGCTCATGTTGGTAGAGAGGGCAGTGCGAGCGGATCACCTTCAAAGCATCCTGCACTGAGGACCCCTCTCATCAGGCGGGTGCCTTAAACACCGCGCTTGCTGCCTTGAACAAAGTTAACTCAGTTAGTCAATCAATCAATCAATCAATCAATCAATTGTACATGTTCTCCAAGAAACGAAACCTTTGATGAAAAGGCGTGGAGAACAACGGTTGAAATAGGAATTAAAAAAATTCCCTCGCACTTCCCCGAGGGGGAGAGTGTGTAAGTGCGAATGCACGGTTGCATTCGCACTTAAAAGAAAGATGCATTTACTCACAGACACCTATTTGTGTTGTCGTTGTACTTGATTGCTAGAAGGATCGCTTTGTGGTCCGTGAAATGGACCGTCAAAGGGTTTTGGAGGACGGTGCGGACTTGGCAGTTTCTCGCAAAGGCCAGGTCGATGAAACCGCCGTTGATGGTGGTGGGCGAGTCGAGGGGTACGCACGACATGGAGTGCGTGGCGTGCATGTAGTCGACCAACCACTCTCCGTCCTTGCGGACGTCGACGTTGAAGTCGCCGACCAAGACGACGGGATCCGAGGGTTTGGAACGCGCGCAGACGCTCTCCATGGCCGCGTCCACGTACTGGAGGACCGCTTCGCGCCAGAGGTTGGGGGCGAGGTAGGCGGTTAGCACGAAGATGCCGTCGCCGGAGTATGCGTTGGTGTAGACCATGCTGTAGGGCGACTCGTCCCTGACGGGCGAGGTGGCAACGGCGTGAGAGACGACGTCGGCGTAGACGTTGCCCACGAGGTATACCCCGCAGTACTCTCCGTGGCTTCCGCTCCGGGCAAAGTTCGCACTTAAAAGGAAGCGTTTCACATAGTTATCTCAGCTTTGAAATTTCGTGTCAGTACTCCTTTAAGCGGGTGCATTAGCCCTTCTCACGCCCGATTCCTGGTCAATCCCTCACGTGGGTATGTGCCATGAGGAGGCGCCCAACACCCGCAGTCACTGAGCGGAGAGAGGAGGAGGAGAGTAGCGCGCGCCCATCTCCCCCCGTTGCTAGGGAAGACGAGGAGGAAGACGAGGAGCGCACGCACCCGCAGCTGTTGCTATGCGGACTACGGCGGCGGACGATTCAGGCTCGCTTAAGAAGTGCATTCGCACTTAAAAATGGCAGCGGCTAGGCTCAGCTAAACCGTCATATTCAAAGCAAAGCTAACGGCTCGCTGTTCCTCAATCTGCGACGCTAGCTTCGCGCGATTGGCATTCTGGACCTTCTCAAGTTAAGCAGGTCACCGGGTAATATCCACGGGGTGGTCCGGCCTTGCTTGCCGACGACAGCTCTAAATCTCCCGCTCCCGCGCAAGGCTCCACGATGATGGCTTTGCATCGCTCTCATCCATGTCCATGCTCCCACTGGATTGACGAGCGCTGCGCTATTCTTGGCCAAGCGCGCGGCGAGTCACGTGGTCAGGCGGTGACCCAGCTGCGGAGAGCACATGAGCCAAACCGTCGGATCCGAATCTCGGAGCGATGAGTCACGTCATGCGTTGCCAAAGCTACGGTGCAGCTGCGGTAAAATGAAGGTCAAATTGCTGGCCACGGCTGAAATCGGCTCAGCTAGGTTATTAAAGCTGTGTTTTAAAATAACGAAAACGGAGAACCCTGCACTAAGCCTCGCATCTCCAGAAAAATACAGAATTTTTGACTTGAAGCACGTAATCACTATAACGGTATATATTTACGCCAATGGCGAAAAGAAACAAAATAAACTAAAAACAAGAAAATATTGATTGGCTGCTCATAGCCAAAGCTGGCTGTAAAGAACTCACAATCCACACAATCAACGTAAGAATGCTACGCATTAGCACACAATACTCTAAATTTCTGCGAGATTTTTCGATAACAATTGTCTGGCGTACTTCAAAACAAATTAGGTGTGTACTACAAAAGTACTGAAGATAAATGAAATCTTGAGCATTATGCTCCAAAGCAAATGTCAAATGAGGAAAAAGCTGCGTTCGTAATATTTTAAAGAATACTACTGAGAACCCTGCCGTCTCAGGGAGTTTCCTCCGCCAGCTATCGTTTGTCTGAAGTAAAGCGCGCGTTTCCTCTTCCTTTTGAATGCAGCACATTATTTTTGCATAAAGTAAGGGTATGGCTTTGCTGTCAATATCATAAAATTTTATTTCTTGATCGACGATCTTATCGATATAACTGAGTGCTTGAGGAAACGAGAGAAAATGAAGCGACATTCCATCCGCCGACATGCTACTTTGCAGGACACTTTGTTAACTGCTTTATGGAACGTCGTTTTTTTTAATAGATAGCGGGCACCAGTTCGGTCCAGTAAAGGTTTTTTTGACAGGAACCTTTTTTTTCTCCCATCACTTACTCCATGAACAAAAAAACTGTAACAACCAGATAGCTCTTCTCGTTTTTATTGTGTCGTGATGAGGGTGCCTCGTGATGTACTCGTGAGGGTGTGTCGTGATGTACTAGCGTAGAAGCATGACGTATGCTGTTTGCACAATTGTGGGAGTTTTTACATCTACGACACGTTCACTGTGCGCAGGCGCGAAGGGTTAGCCTTTGTTATAAATTGCTTGTTTACGCAATACGAAGGCGTTGTGAATCTGTGGTGGGTCCCATTACAACTCTGTGCCGCAGTCCGTCGTTCTGCGCAGTAGTACAAGGAACCAGCACCACCGTTCAGGATAGTCGTTAACCCACAAGCAGCTCCTAATGAGATAACAAATTGTCGCCTCGACGGATTCCCCTTTTACGAATTGCCCCATTCGACGAATTGCCCTACGAGGTGGCCTGCTGCAAATGGTCTTTCGACAAAAAACCGTAGAGCCGCACTTTTAAGCAAATAGCTTGTTTTTGTTGATCAATATTGTTTTACCTGAACCACTGTGCCAAAATAATTATGCGGAGGAATCACCAGGTATAAAAATGAACGAACTGAAAACATGTAATGTCGTAAATGTAAAAAATATATTTTTTATTCTCCCTAATGCATTTTTTTCACAATTTCAAGCACTCATTTTCAATGTAATAATAAAGTGTACACGTACACAAAAATCTCCCGCGATTGTGCACAATGTACTAAATATATCTTTATGACGGCTTCCAGTGTTGCCTAATAGCTATCTAATGATAGTTGAGGGCGCTGGTGGGGCATAAAACTGGAACGCTAAATGTGGGCTAAGACTCAAAGAACGCACCTTTTGCACATTCAGCAAAATCGCTACAACGGCAACGTCAAAGCGCTGAAGTTTCGTAACAGTCTCTATAGGACTTGTTGCATGGAGAGGCCAACAAGTTGAATTTTTTAGGGTTAGTTTTTAGTAACAAGAGAAAAATGACGACAATGTGCGCAGAATGCGTCGTTGGTAGATCCTCACTTTTTTACTTCCGTTACCATTTTGTCAAATTTGAGAAAACATCAATGAGACTGAACCTTTTTTTAATTTCTTCAGAGGTGTTGTTTTGCTGGAGATTCAAGTCCGATACGCGAACTTCTCCAGAAGTAAGGAGACTCGACCCGCCCAAAATATCAAACACGTGTTGGTTGAACAAACAAACTGTAAAAATTTAAATATGATGTTGTATATTAAAGTAGGGATGTAATTTAAAGTGACGATATATCGCAAGCGAATTTTCTTTCCGTATTTATAATTTTTTTCTTAGTTTTTAGCGTCGGTATTTAATTCGTGTTTCAGTGACTCCTAAGTATTTCACGCCCGTGAAGAATGATAGCAATTCGCCTCGAGGGACACCACCGGAGTGGCTGGCGCTGCGATTCTAGTGTCGTCACTCACAGAATCACCTATCCTACATTGCAGCCTAGTCGGTTTGCAGCGAGTGACGTTTCGTTGAATTCCCACTTTCTGGATGTATTTTCGGGCTAATTCTCGACTTTAAAGTTCACTCTCGGAGTGTGAAGCGTCATTTGACCACCTGGAGACTTCATGACAGTAGCGATTGTTGTAAGCTGCCCGAAAGCAACTGGTGCCTGGGGTCGAAGCCAGACGTCTGCGACCGAACCCGGTGCAAGCGAAAGGTGCGGCTCGTTTTCCCGACCAATGTTGTGGGCTACGACGATCGCTGAGCTAAATTTCAAGGTTTAACGCGATGTTCACGAAGCCGGTTGTCGCCGGTTCTAGCGACTGTAAACTCAGTCCACTTCGGGAGAGATGTGAAAGCCTTTGGGAAAAATTATCCGTGCCTGCCAGTCATGGAGAACTTTCCGCGGCAAGTTCAGAAATCCATGTGAAGTGGAACAGCTGGGTCTCCAATAAAGGCAGAGGGGCAGCGATATCTGTGGTTTCTCTAGCGTTGCGCCACTAGTGCAAGCTGTGGAAATTTTTTTCTACTTCGCAAAATATCAGGCAGCTTGTTTCAGCATGGCAAACTCAGGGTGTAGGCGCGTAATACCACACAATAGAAGCAGTGGTCACAATGTTAAACAATATACACCAACCGTATCATAGACACACGGCTCTCCAAAGATATGTTATTTCGCATATACAATCTACGTGAGCGTATAACCAGGCTTGTTTGGCGAGAACAAATATAGAGCTTAACAGGGTGTACTTTTGGGCGTGTGTGTAGTTCATAATTAAATGGCGACAGCGCAAACACAAACACGCGAGGAAAGCGTCCGGATGAGAGCTGTCCTGTAGTTTTCACATGTCCGTGTTTATTTTCCCGCTGCAGCTATTTTGGTAAGACACAGAACGTCCTTACCAGAAGTTCCTCTTAAAAGGCTAAATATATTGTCGCTCACGTTGGGTGTTGTTCAGTAATGCAGTCTTTTTCCTCATCGAGTTGCTGGCTGCGACTTTCTAAGAAAAAGTAGCGGTTTTCCCAAGAAATATAGTCGCTTTCAAATACCGAGTGTATACAGCAGCACATTTTCTACACTTATTATGCAAGGGCTCCTCTAACAATTATTGAGCAGTTTACTAATTTTTTGTAATATGGAATCTTTTCAGATAGACCAAGTACAATTCTCGGTTGTGGGTCGGAACCAACTAATTAACCCAAACGAGAATGAGTACAACTCGCACATTATTGATGCTTACAAAGGTTTGATACTGACAATTGCCAAGTTTATACGACCACAAATGAGCACATCCAAGATACGCGAACTGGCCGACGTGCTAGTCGACTTCGAAAGACAGCTGGCTAACGTGAGAAAACCAGTTTTTCTTGCCGCGTTTCTGTTGTTTGTTGTTTAGTGTAGTGTAGTGTTTCAGTGACGGAGAAAGATGCTCCTGAAATATATTTGAATCTGCATGAGTTGTTTTGACAACTGATGGGCATCGCTCCATACGTTTTGTCTTGTAGACAGCCGATAATGTAATTACTACCACCTGGAAATAAACGCACTTTCCCAAAAACCACAATTTTCTCTAAACTATAACAGAAACCTATTGCTTGTGATAGTCATTCTGGGATCAGATAAGATTTATCAGGCCTCTCTAGACTCACCAGTATCATCTCGGAGATTCCCTAATAAACCGGATGTTCAAACTTCGCCGTATGTATAGCTCTGCTGCAGATTGACTAGGCGATGCCCAGGTGTTTTTACCGCGCAGAATAATTTCACTTCCGCGCTTCCAAAACGAATCGTGTTCGTTTCTTTGATAAAAGATCTGGTTGATTCGTCCCGAAGTGGTCACCGGTGACAGCTGTGCTACAAAACTTTACTACCAGCGAGCGCAGCAAAAAGTACCTGTTTCAATTGGGTATCCATCTTTTCACCCCCGTAGGATCCCACCTTACTAAAACAATGCAATTTTTATAGTCGTTACTTAGTGGCGGAATTCGAGGGGATCATTACCGTGATCAAATACCGTGATTAATTTAAGTGTAACGATTTCTCTGTCAACTGCGGTACAAGTGTGCCAAGAATACTTCCGGGGTCATTGTTATTTTGGGAATTACTACGCAGGTTACAGGAAATAAGACAGGTTACTGACCACAAGCATCATTGCATTTTGTTTTCTTTTTTGCGAACACCCGGCGCTAGTGTGGTACACGTTACACCACCGTTGAAGAGAATCAACTTCATATGGCCCGCGTTGCCAAGAATGCCAGGTTAATCTACATTTATTTGTCTGCTTAAAACCAGTATTGCAATTTGACCCCAGCCAATGCGTGCGATAGAAAGAAGTTGGGACAGAAGAGGGGGAGGGGATAATTCAAAGCAAATAACCGGTGCGAAGAGAGTGTAGTTGGTTCTCCCCAGCGACGATGAAGGCGACAAGTGCTAGAAATGCCACCTGCGAATAATCATACCCCTTCGAACAGCCAGTAAAACTCATCACTGTGCCACTGGTCGGTCCAATTTCGGTAACAGGTATGACAAGCCGATTCCAGCGATGGTTGCGTCGGCTGTGCAGCCAATGGTGAAGTACCTCACGGAGTTTATGACCAGCTCCCTTTGTTGGTCACTCGTTTTACTGCTAATACAAGTTAAAGTAACCGGTGATGTCCAGCTGTGCCATTATAACCATGACTACAACACATATTGAGGAACGTGCAAAAATGTTTCAATGGGGACAAATATTCAATCGCCCATTGACTGTTGCTCAAAACGCACCACCCCGCGGGGCACCCTGTGCATTCAACGGAGTGTTAGTAGCGACACCACGTACCCCGACCCTCGCCAACCCACCAATCACACTGCGACCGACCGTGCCAAGGAGTTTTAAGGTCAAAGGTAGAAGCCTCGAACGGTTGCCTTGGTTGCCCTTGTCAAGATTCGGATGATGGGCTTCCTATCTGTCAAAGAGTCAGAAACCTCCAAGACCTCCCTCACCCTCAGGGTAAAGACAGTACAGAAAGTACCCTGGAAAATCCTGCCCTGGAAAATCCGTTCGATAATCAAATTCTGATAAAAAGCTTAATCAGCCCGTTCACGAACGTGACAGATTGCTCCGAGAATGGCCATAAGACCCAATTCAAGCCAGTATGTATTAAAGGCGTGCATGATTCCACTTATTGTGGCAGATCGGTAGAGGTTTAGGCTATGGCAGCCGTTGTTACGTAAAGCGCAGCATCTACGTAAACATCTGCTGCATCTTCTACCTTGTTGTAACGATGGTGCGAACATTCCAAGCTGCAGAACCGGAACTCAAACTAACCGAAACCTGAACCGAGCCGGTTGTTTTACAAGCCAGGCTGTTTAAGCTCTTCGTTGCGCCGTCAATGAACAAAAATGCCAAGAAAATGTCGAGCCCACGTGAACATGCGTCTTGTGACAGCGCCCGGCGGCACGCGGCCGCGTGGGGATTGACCAGGAATCGGGCATAAGGTGGGCTAATGCACCCACTTCAAACAATTGTAAATTATAGAATTAGAAATTCGGATAAAGGAAGAGCGTATAATCAAAACGAGCAGTGGCGAAAAATTCGCACGTAGAGGTTTGAACAAAGGAATGAGCTTTGCGTCTCGTAAGAGGGCCTCGCCGCACGTACTCATGTGGGGGCTTGGCGAGAAATTGGGCGTAAGGAGGGTTCGTGCACCCCTTACACAAAACTGTAAATTATTTACTTAAGCCTTTGAATGAAGAAAAAGCGTATAGTCACAAGCGAGAATTGGAGAAAATCGGAAGTAAAGTTTTAACAAAAGAATGTAGATAGATTAACTGGTTTATTCATTGCAGAGGTTTGAAGGGAATACGCCCCCGGCTACTCCATTTCACAGAATAAAAATACCTAGACCCGGTCAAACAAATCCTAAGTTCGCGACAACGTTCGTGATATTTAGATGGTGTCCATAAAATGTCCTCCTGAGTTGACATTCCCGGATTCACGGTGAAATGCCTATTACGCAGGTTGATACTTTGCCGCCCATACCTGTCGAGGTAAAAAACTCATTCAAAGCACGAACAACCTTATTTTGAAGACCAGCGTCAGGCCATGGAATGAGTTTACGCCTCGTGATAGCACTCGAAAACACCTACCCACGTGTACGATTGTCCAAAGACTGGGCGTAAGGAGGGTTTTGCCCGCTCCACAAACCTGTAGCATAAATACTTAAGCATTTTAAAGAAAGAGCATATAATCACAAGCAAGAATCGGTAAAAAATTTGGAAGTTCAGGTTGGAAAAAAGGGAACTTTCTGAACAGGAAAAGAATAAAACCTATCAGGGCCGGCGCCTACTCTTAAATACGGCTACAGGATTGCACCTGGGCTTGCGCGACGTAGGTCGCTAGAAAAAAGAAAAGAAACAATTCATAGTGCACATGTCAGTCAGTGTTTGTGCAAACAACGGCACCTACCAAACAACTTTATTCTGCTGCTGATGTCACTCGCTCCGTGTTCCTAGAAACCATAACCTGCGCATTATAAAACTTGGACCCGCGGCGGTGGTTGTGAGAAAACTCTCTCCTAGTCTGTGCCTCGAACATTGAGTATGGCGGACCTAAGACCATCTAGACGCCCAAAGAAGAGGTGGCTTATCAAGAATCGCGCCGCGCTTTCAGGCGAGAATGTAATCGCCTAGAAAAAAAAGAGGAAGATGAAGAAGAAGAAGAAGAGGAAGAAGAAGAAGAAAAAGAAAGAGATGAAGAAGAAGAAGAAGGAGGAGGAAGGAGAAGAAGGAGAACAAGGAGAAGAAGAGAAAGCTTTCAACGGAAAGAGAGCACTCGACGAAGACAAGGCTCAGCAAACTAACTTCCGCCCTCTTGACAGCCTTGGCGTGATATAAAACATCAGGCTCCCTTTTACGTCCTTGCGACTGTGTAGATGAAATATGGCCGCATGATTGCTGCACTGCGCAACGGCTATGGCCCGCACGCAAATATGCTTGCTTGTTGCATTTAGTACCTTGCCTAAATAGGTCACACTCTGGAAAGTGTAGATACTAGACAAGTGTGACTCGCAGAAATTGTTTGCTGGCTAAGCATTTGGCTGATTACTACAATAAAGGGGTTACTGTCGCGGCCCCGTGAGCGTTTTTTTGCATGCCAAAAAAAACAAAAAACGTCACTTAGGCAGATTTCCCCACATGTTAAAGATACCAAGGTGGTCTGAATTAATTGGCCACGCGGCGCTTCGTCACACAATTGTAACTTTATGGCGACAAACGCGGCAATATTTTTTCACACGTGTTTACACGGGCATCGCCTCTTATGTTTTTCAACCAAACGCGTTTCCAGCTTTACGGTGGTACCCGCCGCGGTGGCTGAGTGGTTAAGGCGTTGCGTTGCTGAGCACGAGGTCGCGGGTTCGATTCCCGGCCGCGGCGGCCGCTTTTCTGATGGAGCGAAAAGCAAAAACGCCGATGTGTACGAGATTTCGGCGAACGTTAAAGATCCCCAGCTGGTAAAAATTAATCCGGAGCCCTCCACTACGGCGCGCCTCCTTACCTGCGTTGCGTCGGCGTGTTAAACCCTACAATCAATCGAGCTTTACGGTGGTAACACGCATGTACTTTATTTACAAGAGATAAAAACACCATGTTACACTGTACTAAATTAGGGGAGAGGGATTAGGTAATGGAGATTGAAAAACAAAATGATACATCCATTCGGGTACGAAACTAAAGGAAACGGTGGAGGCCAGATGTCAAGACGAAGTTTCGTGGAGCGGTGATCAAGCACCATTCTTCGCTCGCATTGAGAACACTTGGATAAAGCCAATCGTGGGTGAGTGGGTGAGCTTGCCAATCCTACGTTTTTGAAGGCTTGTTGTCAACAATCGGCAAAGCGAGGGCAGTCCCACAGAATGTGTGCAGTGTCGCTATTGGCCTAGCTCCATGAACACTCGGTATCATCTAGACCGCCGTATCTTGTAGCGCGAAAGTGGGGTGTTCTTGCCGACCCCGTTCTAATCTTATGAATGATAGTGTCATTAATGGCGCTGTACTGCACCCTTCTGGACTTGGCGCGCTTTTGGCGTTGCAAAGGCGCAGGGCGTCGTCTACCTCCGCCAGGGTGAACAGGTTGTCGAGGGGACCTTGACCATCGGGTGACTTTGGCGTGTAGGGTTCTGCATGACTTGTTTTTGAAAAGAAGCTATCTGATAAAATTTCTTCAAGTTCATGAGCCGATACACCTATGCTTATTATGAGGGATTGCAAAGCAGTGCGGGAGGGCTTGGCACCAGCGATTGTGTTAATAACACCCGATACTTTTGAGTGAGGGGTGGCAGTGTTCCGCGTAGTACAGAACTGGTGCCATTGCTCCCGTTTCAGGCCTTTTGAATAAAGCTGTATTTTTACGCGAAACCTTTTCTGCTCTGCACGCCTAGCCGGATCTGTAGGCTTTAATTTGAAACGTTGTAAGATCGAACACAAGCATCTCGAAGGCCGAGGTTTGGTAGGCCGGAAACAAGATTTGAAGGTCTAACATTGATAGCCTTTGTGCTTTGGCTTTTGCCTCTAGGACACTATCTGTCACTGTTCCTTGCGCCATTGTGAAGTATTCCCGAAATTTGTTCCAATTAGTTACTCTTCGTACAACTTTGTATGTGTTAGTGTAATTCTGCAGAGAAATTGTAATCAGATGATGATCCCTTCCCATAATGCTTGGTTCCACAGTGCATGACGCGCTTATTTCCCCGGAAGCCCAGGGAAAATCTGGTGCCGTTTTCTGGTTTCGCCGCGGAACACACCTCGTCGGCGTTCCGTTATTTATCAAAATAAGGTTGGCCTGATCAGTTCCTTCGATACAATTATTTCTATGTCGAGAAGAATCTGAATAACCCCACTTTGTATGCCTCGCGATAAAGTTGCCTGTTATAAGAATCGGGGTGGGCTTTTATTTTATATTATAGCCCTTTAGCTTTGTTATAAGAATCGGGCCCAGCAAAACGTCACGGAGAGCTTCAATCAAGTCCATATTAGCGGTTTCATCGGAGTCCAGTAGAATTCTACCTTTTGGTCGTACGTAGACTGAGTCCACAGTGAGACGCCTTTTCCCAACGACCACTACTTCGCGGTCTGTGGAGGCCAGATGAGACGTGGTCAGTTGTGAATCAGGCAGTGGTTTTTAAGGGCAGAGCACTTTATGGGCTAGCCTTGCCGTCGTAGATCGTTAACGGTCGATGTCGAGGGACTGCCGGAATCAGGCGGCGCAGCGAGATGATGGACCCAAGTAGAGCCTGGTGTACCGTCGTCAGGGGGTCACACTGAGACTTCGACAACTACGCGGTTTGAACAGTCATAACCCTTCGAACCTTATGAACCGCTAGCGCTTGTCATACATCTCCCCGTTGTTTAGAGCAAAGAAAGCTGCAGGTACATTTCAGGCAAAATGTGCCTATATAACCGGCAGCCCCGCGTTCATTTAGTTTGGAACGTTCGTTTGGGCGGTTTTTACGATAGCAAGCGCAAAAAAAATGTTGCGTTGCAATCGAACTGACGCACAAAGGCTCCAGCTGTGTAAGAAAAAAATCGCGCGTTCGAGATGACTCAAAACAGCTCCAACATACGAAATTAAGCCAAGCACAAAAAGAGAGAACTCCCACTATCGCAGTTTCAGACATGGGGTGCGCGAGCGCCGCTAAGGCCGGAAAACTGAAATGCATGGGGTGGCAGCGCTGAGTGGATAACGGCGCTGTAGCCCATTATGTCGAATCACTTGTCTGCACTTCCGACGGCTTTCACATCGAGTGGAACGGCTTTAATTTTTTAACGAAAATTACGGCTGTCCCTTTTGAGATGTGCAGTGATGGGCTTGTAAATGCGTTGAACACTGACGAAGTACGCTGCAGCTAAAGGTTCGTTTTCTGCGTGGAAACTGATGGTAAAAGTATACCGGTAGTATTTAAACATGTCCTTTGGTAATTATTGGATGGTGACACGCCGGTATCGTGGCCTAACTCTAGCAGCTTAGTGGTCAGCCTGATGGGCTTGAGATAATTACGATTTCAAAAATAACGTCAAAGACGAATACGTGGTAGACAATATATTATTCATATTTGTCTCTAGGCGGTGGCTTTATGTAGTTACTAGGAGAGCACAAAAGCTAGGGAGCAAAGTGGCTGCTTAGTCGTTGAGAGAACATCACCACATTTTCACAAATTTGTCAAAAATGATTGATTGCAGAGTTTAACGCGCCGACGCAATGCAGGCGATGAGGCGCGCCATAGTGGAAGGCTCCGCAATAATTTTGACCACCTGGGCATCTTTAACGCGTGCCGAAACCTCGTTCACACGGGCGTTTTTGCTCTTCGCCTCCATCAGAAAAGCGGCGGCCGCGGCCGGGAATCGAACCCGCGCCCACGTGCTTAGCAGCACAACGCCTTAGCCACTGAGCCATCGCGGCGGGTAATTTGTCAAAATTGTCGCGAAAATAACTGCAACCTTACACCTGATTTTGCCCCCCCCCCTTTCCAAGCCTGCATTTGTCTTAAGTAGTCAAACTTGTTTTTGAGCACTGCTCAAAAGAGGCTTTGAGCACTGCTCAAAAAGAGGCGACCAGTGCGTGAGTCAGCCCTCAGTTACTTTGCTACAAAAGGAGCGTGACTACTTAGACAAGGCAAGTCAGAGATATCAGCATCAAAATATTCCCCTCAGTGCTGTGTGCATTGTTCATTTTTCACTGGTTTTTTGCACTGTACTTTTCCTTTTCTCTTTTTTTTTGATTGATTGCAAAGGTGTGACGTCGTCTGTGTTTTCGTATATATTGCACAACGCAATAACATACGCCCAGTTGCTAGGCAGCGCTTGTTCTGTCTTTTTTACGTTCTGTCGTCCGCGTCCTTGCCCTGTTTTTTCTAACAATGACATGTCCGTTGTGCTGGCGAGAGGCACAACCGTGCTCGTTC